>NC_042999.1:69119813-69282313 GCF_006345805.1 Octopus sinensis | reverse complement strand
AAAATATTCTCTAATTTATGTCACCTAAATTTGTGTCAAATTTGAATGTTGACCCAAATAATGTAATATAGGGTGTGGCGAAAATCCTTTTCCATTTACCGTTCTTCATAAACGTTTGAAAACCAAATATACATTGAGAAACAATTTGAAAATAATTAAAACGAAAGAATGGTAAAGCATTAACTACATGAAGACACCATTATCAGCCGTCTAACTTCGCTAGGATCATAACAATGATCGTGTAAAATATGGGAGGTTTCTTTGCCGCAGACTGCCGTTGGACGTTCTGTTTGAGTTAAAAATGACTTCATTGAAACAATTATTTTGAACTGCTGGTTATTTTAAATATTTGTCTTATTTTAATATACAGACACTGACATATATCTGACAATTAACCCAAGTTAACATCCAAATATATACATTGACACATATCAGAGCATTCGTGCTATCAAAGTTCAAATATATACGTTATTAGTAAAACTTTATTGAAACCGAGATATGCTGACAGACACATATCTCGGCATTAATCTCTATTTTAAAGTGCAAATATATACACCACACCAACATATATCTGAACCCCTGCTTAAACCCAACCTAAACTTAAGATTCCCGTCTCCCCAACAAAACAATTCACCAAAACATAACAAACTTTAAATTATTTTACTCCATCTCACAACTGAGAGTTGCTTCCCTTATGGAGGGGAGATAACTTTTTCATCTACAAATTGAGATTCTGTTATTTTAAAATGTATTTTCTTTTGTAAAGTTTCACATTATTTCGTTTTCTTTTATTTTCCACTTCTTTATTTATAAATTTCCATCTTGCTTCAATTTTAAGAAAACGATCGATAAAATAAAGAAAAGAAATTAATTGCTATTTTTTGCCTTTTCCTTTCCGAATACTAAATTCTATAAATTTTCAATGAATATTGATGATATTTCAAGTTTAACAAATTCTTTTTGGATATTTCATTTGACTTCGGGTTCGGATTCTTCTCCTATAGCCTGGAACAATTGATGCCTACCGAGTGAATTTGGCTGAGGGAAAATGTGTGAAAGACTACTGTATATATATATATATATAATTTTTAAAAAACGTGTAGTAAATAAACAAACGAACATATAAATACACAGACAAACAGAAAACAAAGATCACCAACTCTTCATACATACACACATACACACACAGACACACACACACACACTCACACACACATACACACACACACACACACACACGTCAAAAAGAAAATGAAGGGGATCAAGAAGTTGTATTCATCAAATTTTAGACTTTATATTATGTCTATTTACTTATTAAAAAAAAAAAACAATTATAATAATATACATACATGTATAACAGATTATGCTTTACATATATAAAAAGACCAGTAATTATTAAAATATATAACGTAGAACATAGAAAGTAGAATAGTTTTTTACAGCTGTTTCAGGGAAGAGGTCATAGTACCCCGCTTCCATCCCTTCAGTGAACTGAAGTATTTGGTAGATAAAACTAAGGTACATGTGTGGGCCTCTAGCCTTTGTCACATATATATATATATATCATCATGGCTCGGCTTCGCGAACGAAGATCAGGAAGGCTGTCCACGTCGCGTGCATGTACGCTCATGACTGACAAGTCCGATATGGGAAAGGCAGGTCCGTGAGCAGTGTCCACAGACGAAGGTAACATCCGGTGTGGTGTCAGAGGCGGCTCACGCCTTCCTCTTGCGTCTCTTGTCTTTAAGTGCGTCTCTTTTTTGTTTCTCAAACTTGCTGACTGCGTTGAAGATCGTGTGGCCCCAGACATCACGGTCCGCAGCCAGGTCTGACCAGCAATCTGGTGGTTAATTTCACATGCTGTTAGAGACTTCTTGAGGCAGTCTTTGTAGCGCTTCCTCGGAGCTCCTCTCACTCGGTGGCCAGTGGAAAGTTCGCCAAACAGGGCAATCTTTGGAAGGCGATGGTTCTCCATTCTGGAGACATGCCCTGCCCATCGGAGGTGGTACTTCAGTAGCGTGGCTTCAATGCTGGGGATCTCGGCCCGCTCCAAGACTTCAATGTTTGTGATGAAGTCACTCCAGTGAATGTTGAGGATAGTGCGGAGACATCGCTGGTGGAAGCGCTCGAGGCGACGGATGTGACTGCGGTAAGTGATCCGGGTCTCTGAGCCGTATAGAAGAGTGGTGAGAACCACGGCCCTGTAGACACTGATCTTTGTTTTGTTCTTCAGGCCACCATTGTGCCAAACACGTTTGTACAATCTGCCAAAGGAGCTATTTGCCTTAGAAAGTCTATTGTCAATTTCCTTGTCGATCCTTGCATCAGAGGAGATGATGCAGCCCAGGTATGTAAACTGCTGTATTGACTTCAGTTCGGTACCGCAGATAGTGATGTGGGGTGGGCGGTATTCCTCTTGGGGTGTAGGTTGGTGAAGTACCTCCGTCTTCTTGAGGCTGACCTCCAGGCCAAAGAGCTGCGAGGCGTCTGCAAAGTAGGACGTGATGCGCTGCAGAGCTCGCTCTGTGTGGGCGACAAGGACAGCGTCGTATGCGAAGAGAAGGTCTCGGATCAACCTTTCCTGGGTATTGGTGAGGGCTTGGAGGCGCCGTAGATTGAAGAGACTGCCATCCAGACGATACCTAACATACACCCCATCCTCATCCTCCATATCTTCAGTTGCATGCTTGATCATCATGCTGAAGAAGATGCTGAAGAGAGTCGGTGCCAGGACGCAACCCTGCTTCACGCCGTTGGAAATGGGGAAGGGCTCCGACAGGTCAGCATTGTGTCTGATCTGACCACGCTGATTCTCGTGCAGCTGGATCACCATCTGTAGAAACTTGGTGGGACAGCCAAGTCGTTCCAGGATGAGCCATATACCTGTCCTGCTCACTGTGTCAAATGCTTTTGTAAGGTCGACGAAAGTAGCATAGAGTCCCCTGTTTTGTTCTCGGTACTTCACCTGGAGTTGGCGGAGGACGAACACCATATCCGTTGTGCCTCTGTTGGCTCTGAAGCCATACTGGTTCTCGGGGAGGTTTTCTTCAGCGATGGTTGGTACTAGCCTATTGAGCAGGATCCTTGCAAGTACTTTGCCGGCGATGGAGAGTAGGGTGATTCCCCGGTAGTTGGAGCAGTCAGACTTTTCACCCTTGTTCTTGTATAGGGTTATGATGATGGCGTCGTAAAGATCCTGTAGCAGCTTGCTCTGCTCCCAGCAGCAGACAAGAAAATCATGGAGTTTGTCATGGAGCATCGGACCTCCATTCTTCCAGATTTCTGGTGGGATGCCGTTAACTCCTGCTGCTTTGCGACTCTTGAGTTGTCCTATGGCTTCAATCGTTTCTACGAGGGTGGGTGGTTCGTTGAGCTCCTCCTTGAGTGGAAGTTGAGGAATGCGAAGAATGGCAGCGTCCTGTACGGTACGGTTAGCACTGAAGAGGCTTTGGAAGTGCTTGGACCAGCGAGCGAGGATGGAGGTGTTATCGGTGAGGAGGTCCTGTCCATCTGAACTGCGTAGGGGACTCTGGACCAGGTGGGTGGGGCCATACACTGCTTTCAGAGCCTCATAGAAGCCTCTATAGTCTCCGAGGTCAGCGCACAGCTGGGTTCTCCGCGCCAGGTGGTCCCACCACTCGTTCTGCATTTCTCTGAGTTTTTGCTGCAGGGTGCTGCATGCACGTCGAAAGGTAGTTTTCTTCACAAGACAGGCTGGTTGTGCGAGGTGGGCCTGATGAGCTGCCCTCTTTCTTGCTAGTAATTCCTGGATCTCCTTGTCATTTTCATCGAAACAGTCCTTGTTTTTCTTCTTTGTGTGCCCATGAACTTCCATAGATGTCTTAAGGATGGCTGATTTCAGGTTCTCACACAAGGTGTCTGGGGTGGTATCATCAGTGCAGGGGGATTCGTCTAGTCTTTGCTGCAGGTTTGCTTGGAATTTGATTTTCACTTCCTCCCGGCACAAGCTGTCGACATTGAGTTTCTTTATGGGGTTACCTTTCTTCTTGGGTTTGGGTTTGAACTGCAGTTTGAGCTTGCAGCGGACAAGGCGATGGTCGGTGTGGCACTCTGCACTGAGCATCACTCTTGTGTGTAGAACGTCTTTCAGGTCTCGCTGGCGCACAAGCACATAGTCAAGTAGATGCCAATGTTTGGACCGGGGATGCATCCAAGTAGTTTTCAGACGGTCTTTCTGTTGGAAGATTGTGTTGGTAATATCAAGTTGGTGCTCCGTGCAGAACTCGAGCAGGAGGTGCCCGTTGTCATTACAGCCACCAATGCCGTGTCTTCCAAGGACTCCTTTCCAAGCCTCAGAGTTCTTCCCAACTCTTGCGTTGAAGTCGCCAAGGATCAGGACCTTGTCGTTTGCAGGGGTGTTGTTCAAGAGTCTGCGCAGATCAGAATAGAAGCTGTTTTTGTCCGCGGGATCTGCCAGTAGAGTTGGAGCATAAACACTGAAGAGAGTGAGATGTTGTTTGCTCTCCAGTGGTAGGCGCATGGATATGATGCGGTCTGAGTGGCCCGTGGGTAACGTTTCCAGTTTGGAGGTGATGGAATTCCTCACTATGAGTCCTACACCCAACACACGTTTTCCAGATGATGGTTTTCTGGACCAGAAGAAGGTGGAGCCAGCACCGCGTTCTTTGAGGCTGCCCTCGTCAGCGAAGCGGACCTCGCTGAGAGCTGCTATGTCAATGTTGAGACGGGAGAGTTCATGAGCTATGAGAGCCGAACGACGTTCCGGGTGGTTGCTGTCAGCCTTGTCAAGCATGGTCTTCACATTCCAGCAGGCAACTTTCAACTCCTGCTTACTTTCCTTCGGTTTTGTTTCCATGTTTGTTCGACCGCTCTGAAGATGCTCGTTGACTGCGGTTAGTCAACTGGGTATAGAGGAGACGAGCTTTGTTTAGGCGAATCTTTTCTACCGCCCCTCTCCATGTGGAGCAAGCAGTGCACTCCCTAAATAGGGCTGCCTGGTCGCTCAGGATGCTGCCGAGTGGTGTCGTCGTCTCCGGGTCAACAACCAGGCAACCAAAGTCCTGAGCAGCCTACATGTAGGGTTGAGACTACGGCTTCCAGTGACATCTTCCACTTGCCGCTTTCGCCCCTTTCCCATCGCTGCAGGACTTTTAGGATGGCTGGTCACAGAACATGGTCATGTCCTTTGGCCTACGCTAGGGAGTTTTTTAAGGTGAAGTGCAGTGCGCGCAAACTGGCCCCACCCTTTAAGCACGAGGTTCATCTGCCATGGCCTAGCGAGCTGGGACGGTGACAGCGAGATCCTCGGGTCGTAGGTTTGAAGTCGGAGTTATCCTCTCCTAGGAGGGTTGCCAACCATGGCTGACGAGCTCCTCCTGCCCATGCCATCCAAACCATGGCGAAAGAGATAAAAGGATCCATGGTTTTTAGTAGGTGTATATTACCCGGTTGCCTAGGCCGGAGTAGGGGGTTAGTTTAGGAGACCCCACCTGGAGCCTTTGACTAAAAAGTCTATTTACAAGGCAGCAGAGCGTTGGATGGCCGTTGACTACGCTGTAGTTCTTCCACCCTTTGACAGGTCTTATTTTTTTGTCCTGCAGGGTGTCCAACAAACACCCGCCTCACCAAGCAAGCCTGGTAGGGTTGCCGGTTTAGTCGCCGACGACCCGACCATGTAACAGGTTGTACTGGACTACATGGTACCAGTAGCACTCAAATATGTATATGCATACAACGGAATCAATTTTCTTACTCTCTGTTCTATGTTATATATTTTAATAATTACTGGTATTTTTATATATGTAAAGCATATGTTATACATGTATGTATATTATTATAATTGATTTTTTTTAGATAAATAAATAGACATAATATAATGTCTAAAAGTTGATGAATACCACCTCCTGATCCCCTCCATTTTCTTATTGCCCTATAAATTAAGAGTAAAAAGCTTTTTACCCTAGCCCATTTATTACATTTACTTGTATATTAATATAATTGGGTATTCTACCAGCAGTATATTGGATAGATATTTTCCCTTAGTTGTTGGATTCACAACCTCTAATTCTTTTGGAATGATATATATATATATATATAATTTTATATTAGGGGCATTACTACACGTAAATGCTTCGTGCTATAAGGGACTCTTAAAGTAAAAACTACCATAATAAATATAGTGACAGTGCAGGAAGGCAACTTGGATGCCAACTCTTAAAAACAGATTCAGCTGCAAATCATATTTCATAGTTCATGTACATAATCCACTTTCTAATCGTCAGTGCAGGCATAATCAAGACACATAACAAAATGAACAAAATTCAACATACCAGACGAACACCTAAAGTATCCAGCATAGCACAAAGGATTGTACACTCTTATATATCTATGTAAGAGGCGGGCTTTTCAAATTACATCTCAGTACACATGTATATTCAGAATAATTAAATATATATATATATATATATATAGATGAAATGTGTGTTTGCCCCTCCCCCCAGGACCAGGCTGCTTGACAAATGGTGTCAGTCTGTTTAAATTCCTATAGCTAAAGGTTCAATAAAAGAGACCAATAAAATAAGCACCAAGCTTTAAAAAAAGCAAGCTCTGGCACTGGGCTCAATTTGTTCAAATAAAACTTTTCAAGACTGTGCCCCAGCATGGCCACAGTCCAATGACTGAAACCAGTAAATAAAATAAAATAAAATGAAATAAATTAAAATAGTGCAAAACCTTTCAAGTTTCATTAAATGTTTACAATAATTTTTACTGAAGTAAAAATGTAAATTTTTCTTCCTTTACTCCCTTCTTCCTTGGACTTTGGTCCATCCATGCCCAACACATCTACTTCTTGACTGGCCTTTGTTTTGCCTCGTCTAGTGCTGGTGTCACATAAAAAGCACTCTGTCAGGTAGTTGGTTGATAGGAAGGACATCCAACCATAAAAGCTGCTGCCAAAACAGCCCGTGAAGCCTCAAATAGTCTTCTGCCAAGCCAGCCCTGTCAACCCATCCAACCCACACCAGCATGGAAAAGGGACGTTAAATAATGCTAAGGATGATGATGATGATGATCATCATCATCGTCATCATCATTGTGATTTAACATCAGCACATTCCAGATGTAAAATTCTGGACGTGATTGGTGATAAGATTTTGGTTGTTACGATCTGATTGTTCAAATATATATCTTCAAAATGACTTTTGTACCAAGTCTCTCTCTACAGGGACATTGAAAAGTCGGACAACATTCTTGATGATCATTCTAGAAACGAACAAGGATTTAAAAAGATCAGAGGAAATATAGGTTTTGCCTATATTCTACATTTATTTCTAATGGAATTTATTTTTTTTCTTCAGCAATGCTGATCCTTTCCTGTCCATCTCCTTAATCTATTAATCTCTTTACTACTTTTTCCCCAAATATGTTATTCTTGACAGTTGACTAAAATTATTTATCTAAATTACTGCTATTAGACATTTCTATTACATAAAGGAACATCTACGTAATCGTAGACATATTTCTGAAAAGATGAGATGGTCACGGCTGGAAGCTTTTTGATCGCAGACCGAGGTCGACTTTGCCTTTCATCCTTTCGGGGTCAATAAATTAGGTACCAGTTGCGTTCTGGGATCGATCTAATCGCCTGGCCCCTTCCCCAAAAATTTCGGGCCCTGTACCTAAAGCAGTAATGAAAAGAAAAGACAGTTCACCCAACAACTATTATTCGCAATGAAATCTTTGCTGAAGCAGAATTTCACTAACGCTCAGCAGTTATCTCCCTTATGTTTAACGTCCACGTATTTCGTTACTAATTTTTCATTGCTTGATCTTAGCAACAATTACTGTTTTGTTTTACCACGAATTAGCAACACAAACTTATTTAAATAATTAATTACATAGGCTACTGTATTACAGAACGAGAGAATTTCGACTGTCTAGAAACTGCTATCAAATCCATCAAATCACACACTAGCCTTTAAAAAAGAAGGATACATTAAATATCATATATAAAAATATAGTGAGGATGGTTTGAAGGCTTTTGATCAGAGGCCTACGCAATAAGGGCTGACCCAGGGCCAAATGTATTTATAGAGAAGTATGCAGACATGTTTAACCCCACCAAAAGTAGGAATGCTATGGGAGAGGGATCGACATTTTCATCTCTCTGGTGCACAAGAATTTATCCAAATTTTTAGAACATCCCCTGAAAAATTTCATCTATTGCATACGTCCACAACTTTCTTTTGACTTCGTTCCATTTCAGTTAATAATAGTAATGATGTAATCATCATCACCACCACCACCATCATCATCATCCGCACCATCATCACCACCACCATCACCACCACCACCATCATCATTATTACCACCACCACCACCACCATCATCATCATTATTGCCTCAACATCCACTTTTCCATATTTGCATGGGTAAAACAAAATTTATCGAGACAGATTTTTCTACTGCTGGATGCTCTTCCTGTCACCAATCCTCACCTATTTTTCAGAGAGGGTAATAGTTCTCCTCCATGGATGGATATATTTTCATGGAAGACTGGCAATGAACAACATCACATGTATGATGGCGATACTCACTTGTAAGTACCATGTGATGTGAGGACAAGGGAGACACTAACAGACATACATACTTGACCACCTCACTCATGCCAGAAGCATGGAAAAAAAAAACACCCAATACACACTGTAAAATGGTTGGCACCAAGGGAAGGGCATGAAGCCATCAAAACCATGGCAAAGCAGACAGTCAAGCTCAACACAGTCAACCAGTTTGTCAGATCCTATTGAACTGTCCACCCTGGTGGAGCTAGAGTGTGTGCCACCCAAGGTGGCCCTTCCATTTGCCGCCCCTGGTCACCACAAAAATTACATATTACCTACAACAGACCCAAAAGGCCACCCCTTTCAAAGTGCCGCCCAGAGGTGGACTGCCCCTACCACCACCTTCTAACTACGCTACTGACTGCCCAATAGATGCCAGCATGGCAGATGGAAATTAAATGATGATGATGAATACACAATGAGTTTCTTTCAATCATCATCGATCAAATCCACTCAGAAATTTTTTGCTGGGCCTGGGGCCATGGAAAAATACACTTGCTTGAGGTACCATGCTGTGGGACTGAACCTGAAGCCACATTGTTGGGAAGCAACCATCTTAACCACACAGCGATATCTGCACCTAATTTAACATCTAATGCAATAAGATGGCAAGCTGGCAGAATTGTTAGCACACCAGCAAAATGCTTAGCAGCACTTCGTCTGTCTTTACATTCTGAGTTCAAATTCCATTGAGGTCAGTTTTGCCTTTCATTCTTTTATGGTCAACAAAATAAATATCAATTAAGCACTGGGGTTGATGTAACTGACTTGAGCTCGCCCCTAAAATTGCTGGCCTTGTGTCAAAATTTGAAATCAATTATTGAATGCAACAGTGAAATAGTCCCACATACGACTTTTGTATTTGATAATTAATTATTTATATTCATTAGTGTCAGCAGCTTATGTGAGATAATTATCTTTGTTGATTTAAAAGGAGTTGGCTGCAAATTCAAATAATCTTAATTTTACTGTTGGTATCTGGGAAAATCAAATATTTTAGATTATTCAAATTTTGTCCAAGTTTTGCATTTTTATAAATTTAATATACTTTCTGTTTAAAATTTTATTTACTTTAAAATTTTAACTTGTATTTACAGCCATTTATTTCTCAAATATTTTTTTAAAAAAAGCAGAAAATGTTATATCTAAGGTGATGTGAAAAATTATTATAAAATTTGTCATGGTTATGTGGTTGAGAAGTTTGCACCCCAACCACATGGTTCCAGGTTCAATCCCACAGCATGGCATCTAGGACAAGTGTCTTCTATTATAGGCCTGGATCGACAAAAGCTTCGAGTGGATTTGGTAGAAGGAAACTGAAAAAGCTTGTAATGTGTAAGTGTATATATGTACGTGTCTATATGTGTACATGTATATATGTACATGTATATATGTGTATGCATGTACCTGTATATGTGTGTACATGTATATATGTGTATATATGTGTACGTGTATATATGTACGTGTATATATGTGAACGTGTATATATGTATGTGTATATATGTGTATGTGCATATATGTACATGTATATATGTATATGTGCATATATGTACGTGTATATATATGCATGTGTATATAAGTACATGTCTATATGTGTATTTGTATATATGTACATGTACATTTGTGTATGTGTATATATATGTACATGTATATATGTATGTACATCTATGAGCATGTGTATATTTATATAAATAAACAACAGGCTTCTTTCATTTTCTGTCTAACAAATCCATTCAGACTTTGGCTGACCTGTGGCTACAGTAGAAGACACTTGCCCAAAGTGCCATGCAGTGGACTGAACCAAGAACCATGTGGTTGAGAAGCAAACTTCTTACCACATGGCCATGCCTGCACCTATGCATATTTTCCCTATTCTCTTTAAAAACCTTCCCACTTGTGATATCACATTCGTTACTAACTCAACCATTTCTTTGCAGAACATGTCCACCTAAATAGGGCACCTTGTTATACCTGTATCTGCTGAACATTCTCCACACACAAAGCTATCATCTTGAAATAAAGACATGACTATCATGTGTCATATTATATTTCTGCTTCGTGATATCTTAAATGTCCATCGGTCTATTTCCTGATCATTTTTTTTTCCCCGGGACAGTTTCAAATGGTCAGTATCAGAAGGGTTAAATGCTCCAATAACTTCACAAATTTAAGAAAAAACAAATGAAAGAGTAACTGAGGGAAGAAGCTTGCTTCTCAACTACATGGTTCTGGGTTCAATATCACTGTATGTCACCTTAGGCAAGTGTCTTCTACTATAGCCTTCATCTGACCAAAGCTTTGTGAATGGATTTGGTGTTGCCTGACTGGATCTTGAGCCGGTGGCATGTAAAAAGCACTCACTACACTCTTGGAGGGGTTGGCATTAGGAAGGACATCTTGTATCCATGCCGTAAGGCTTTACTACCACACACGCAAACTTAATTTAATTTGTCCTTAGTTGAAAGACACCTGTTGTTATGTCCTGTTATTTGCATTTGTGCAACTGTCTCCGTTTTTTTCTGTCCTTGGTTTTGTATACATTCGCTGCTTTCTTCCAAGGAATCTAATGCTCTTAGCTTAGTTTTTCCTTGGGGCTGGCCAGATTGGAGCAATCTCGAGTATAACCAGCCAAAATTGCAAAGATAATCTGGAACTCGACTGAGGAAAGAAAACTCTGAGTGACCCGTCCTTGTTTTCCATCTGGATGTTTTGTTGTCCCTTTCTTGTATCACCTAACTGTCTGAATGTTTTGCATTCTTGCCCCATTTTGCATTTTATATATATATATATAATAATAATAATAATAATAATAATAATAATAATTGTGTACAGTGCTCAGGTGCACTACAACTCATCTAAAGTGTATATATAATCAGGTGTAGTTTCGGCGGATTTCGGAAAGCATATATATATACATATATATATGTTTGTGTGTCTGTGTTTGTCCCCCCACTGTCACTTGACAACCAATCTTGGTGTGTTTATGTCCCCATACCTTAGTGGTTTGGCAAAAGACATCGATAGAATAAGTACTAGGCTTACAAAGAATAAGTCCTGGGGTTGATTTGTTCGACTAAAAGTGGTGTTCCAGCATGGCTGCAGTCAAATGACTGAAACGAGTAAATACATAAATTAGAAAAAAACACCTTTTATCAATTCAAAATGAATAATTAAATTACACCATCTAGAAAATTACATATAATAGAAAAGTTAAAATTAAAATAACAATTAAAAAGTAAAGATTAAGTAAATTACAAAAATAATATAATGTATATAATAGGTATTATATTATTTTTGTAATTTACTTAATCTTTACTTTTTAATTGTTATTTTAATTTTAACTTTTCTACTATATGTAATTTTCTAGATGGTGTAATTTAATTATTCATTTTGAATTGATAAAAGGTGTTTTTTTTCTAATATTTTATATATATATTATATTGTGTGGAATTTGATTTAGTATTTCTAAATTGAATTCTTTTTCCTTGTAAGTTTGGATTTTATTCCCTCAAATAATAATTATTATATATATACAACTGGTTTCTGTTACTTTTCCATCTACCAAATCCACCCACAAAGCTTTGGCTGGCCCAGGGAGATTGTAGAAGACACTTAACCCAAGGTTCTATGTAGTTGAATTGAACCCAGAACCATGCAGATGTGAAGCAAGCTTCTTACCACAGAGCCATGCCTGCACACACACACACAAACACATATATATTTATACATATATATTTAAATATGAAATTTTGTAACATCCAGAAGTTAACATTGAACAAAGAATTATTTCTATCCTAAAAGTTAATGTACCTTGTATTCCTGAAACTAATAACTCTATAAATCTATATTTGTTTTGTTTTCCTTCTCCTTTTAGTTGCATATTTTTTCCCGAATAAACTGGATGAAATAACAAGCTTTATTCAGCAGAACCATAAAAATTAAATAGACTCTTTCTCTCCATTATATCAGACTTAAAGCTTTGGTTCATTCCATTGTGGATATTTTTAAAACGAAAAAGTGATTTCGGGTGATTTCTATTTTAGCAGAGTTTACATTTGTCTGTCTCATTATTTTTACAATATTCAACAAGTATTAACACATTTAGAACAACTCACACCTCGAAATCCTAAGGTTCTGTGTTCAAATCTGATCAAAGTTACTAATAGGGCCCTTTAAACTTGTATCAGTTGATAGACTTTAGTGAAAAATTTCATTAGATACCCTCTGATTTTTCACTAAAGGTTTCATCAGGTATCCTATATGATTCATTCAGTGTCTCATTTGATACCCCTTGTGTTTTCACTTAGAGTTTTATCAGATATTCAAAACACACACCATATATTACTGAAATGACATGGCAGTAAACATATTTCTGTTTCTTTTCTGCTCTAGGGTGTGGCCGGTCAATTAGATCGACCCCAGTATGCAAATGATACTTAATTTATCAACTCCAACAGGATGAAAGGCAAAGTTGACCTCATCGAAATTTGAACCCAGAACATAAAGGCAGACAAAATACCGCTAAGCATTTTGCCTGGCATGCTAACATTTCTGCCAGCTAGCCGCCTTTCTTTTAAAGAAATATTACCTTCCCACCACTAACTTCTGTGTTGTTAAAAGCTATTCTTGGACATCACACCAGAATAATTATCACATATATCTCAAGAATAAAGACCTTCTGTTCTTTGTATTTTTGTCTGCCAAAGACAGAATCTTCCATCTGAAAACTAAAATAATTCTTTACAACAGCAACAGACAATTTGATGTTGTCTATTTTGTTATAATAATAATAATGAAATTATTGAATACAGTGCTCAGGTGCACCACAACTTGTCAAAAGTGCATATAAAGCATATGCAGTAATGTACAAATATCTGGAAAGTGAACAGTGTATGAGTCAGATATATGCTTGCGTGTGTATGGAGGGGAGAAAATCAGGTGTAGTACTGGCGAATCTCAGGAAGCATGGCAGTTTTGAAGGATGCAGTGCTCTGACAACTGATGCCGGCAGTTTGTTCCATGCTTCAGCAACTCTTAGCGTGAAAAAATGTTTCCGAAGTCATTGTGTGTGTGTGTGTGTGTGTGGTGTGTGGCTTAGTGGTTAGGGCATTCAGCTCACGAGCATAAGGTCATGAGTTCAATTCCCGGCTACGCATTGTGTCCTTGAGCAAGACACTTTATTTCACATTGCTCCAGTCCACTCAGCTGGAAAAATGAATGTTACCTGTATTTCAAAGGGCCATCCTTATAACACTCTATGTCACACCGAATCTTCCTGAGAACTACATTAAGGGTACATGTGTCTTTGGAGTGCTCAGCCACTTGCACATTAATTTCACGAGCAGGCTGTTCCGTTGATCGGATCAACTGGAATCTTTGTCATCATAACTGATGGAGTGCCATGTATGTGTGTGTGTGTGTGTGTGTGTGGTGTGTGTGTGTGTGTGTGTGTGTGTGTGTATGTATGTATGTATGTATGTATGTTATGTATACAAATATAAATATAATGTAGTAATGTAGATTTCTAATATAAGATACTGCAATTTTTAAATATATATATCAGTCCCATTTGATTTTTCTCGTATATGATATTCTATAAATACATGATATTCTATAAATACATCACTGTCATTCGATAATTCATCACAGCCAGTTTATTTCTTTAACAATGTATTTTATTTGATTAGAAAAAAGATAACAGAGTTAGTAATTCAGAAATAGGTTATGACAATGTAAATAACTGTCAACTAGAATTTCTCATTCTCTCTCAACATAGATGCAGGTGTGAATGTGTGGTAAGAAGTTCGCTTCCCAACCACATGGTTCTGGGTTTAGTCCAACAGAGTGACACTTTGGGCAAGTGTCTTCTGCTATAGCCTTAGGCTGACCAAAGCCTTGTTGGTGGATTTGGTAGATGGAAACTGAAAGAAGCTTGTCATATATACATATATATAAGTACTGCAGTCAATTCATTCAACTAAAATTTTTCAAATAAATGATAAAAGACACACACACACATACACACAGAGGTGGTCGTTGGGTGGTCGATGCCAGTTCCACCTGACTGGCTCCCATGCCAGTGGCACATAAAAAGTACCATTCAAGCATGGTTGATGCCAGTCCTGCTTGACTGGCCCTTGTACTAGTGGCACGTAAAAAACACCCACTACACTCTTGGAGTGGTTGGCATTAGGAAGGGCATCCAGCTGTAGAAACATTGCCAGATTGGATTGGAGCCTGGTGCAGCCTTCTGGCTTTGCCAGTCCTCAGTCAAACCGCCCAACCCATGCCAGCATGGAAAACGGACGTTAAACGATGATGATGATGAATAACAGCTGACTATTTACTGAGGGTGTAACTTGGAGTCAAACGCATTGTGGAGATCAAGCCAACTGGGACATCACAACTATCTTTTATCTTTTACTTGTTTCAGTCTGCGACCATGCTGGGGCACCACCCTAAAGAATTTTGTCAGTGGCATGGAAAAAGCACCATCAGAATGTGGCCGATGCCAGAGCTGCTTGACTGACTGGCGTTAGGAAAGGCATCCAGCTGTAGAGCCTGGTGCAGCCTTCTGGCTTGCCAGCCGTCAGTCAAACCGATTAACTCATACCAGTATGGAAAGCGGATGTTAAATGATGATGATATGGGTATACATGTACATAGGTACCATGGAGAACAGAGATGCACTGAGAGAGAATGAGAAATTATAGTTGACAGTTATTTACATTAATGCAACTGATTTTTAAATTACTAACTCTGTTATCTTTTTTTCTAATCAAATAAAATACATTGCTAAAGAAACAAATTGGCTGTGATGAATTACTGAATGACAGTGATGTATTTATAGGATATCACCATAGCATATACTAGAAATATCAAGTGCTTCTGATATACATCCATAACATATTTCAGTATATATTAGATAAATTCAATATAAGTTGCAGATTATAAGGCTTGCAGTGAGGAGAAAAAGAAGCAAATGTGAGGAGAATAAGATGTATTGACATTTGCTTACTTCCCACAGCATAAGTGTTACTCACAGTAGGATAATTACATCAAATTTTCCTTATTTAATAATACATGCTGTTTTTGCCTGAAATATTTAGAGAAGCAGTTACTCATGCTGGCAACTAATCCACAATATATGCAAATTAGTCTCATTATTCTACCTGGATCCAGGTTTATATCTGATTTAAATAGTGACTGCTATCAAGTTGGCTTTGTGGAGAGAAGAGTGAAGGGTGCTTCTGAAGAGTGGTCAACTAGCCATGAAACATGTCAAAGTGATCTCCCCTTTTTTTTGTATGTAGAAAGAATAGAAAGATATATACTGCAGGCTATTTACATTAAATACTTCTAATACATGCCATTTGTACATAAAATATTTCATATGTGTATATGTACATGCATATATGTGTGTGTGCATGTGTATGAATATGTACATATATATGTATGCATATTATATTGCTTGATTGACCACACCATCAAATGTTGTTACACATCACTAGTCAGAATGCACTTTGCATCATTGTTTTAAGCTTTCGAATGATGTCACTCAGCAGGCCAACATTCCCCCAGTCAGTCCATTGTAGGGTGTATCCATTTACAGCTAAGTGGACTGGAGCCACATAAAATGAAGTGCTTTGCTCCAGAACACAACTAATTAGTCCAGGAATTAAACCTGTGGTCTAGCGATCGTGAGTGCAACACCCTAACCACTAGGCCACGTGCCTTCATTATATATGATGCAGGCAAAGTGTAGGGGTTAGGAAGTTTAACATTCATGCTGACATGCGTTTGATGATTTTACATGATCTGACAAGATGGAGCACCTCATTATATTGGATCATCCCATAAATGATGTAGTTTTTTTCAATTGCATGAACTAAAAGTCGGAGGGGGATGGGATAAACTACCTGCATCGACTTGCTATAACTTGTACTTATTCTCAGTGCAAGTTTTGAAGTGTGTCATTCAATTTTGACAGTGATTTTTTCAAAGCTATAATGGAAGTGAGGAAGTGGCATATTCAGCATATTTTGCTTTATGAGTTTAATAAAGGCAACAACACAACAAAAAGTGTGAGAAATATTAATCAGTATATGGGGATCGGACAATAAGCGCAAGCCAGTATCAACGGTGGTTCCAGAAATTCTGAGCTGGAAACTACAGCCTAGAAGATGAGCCTCATCCTGGAAGATCTGTAGAGCTCGACGAAGATATCCTACAAACCCTGGTGGAACAAAATCCCATCATAACAGTTGAGGAACTAGCACAGGAGCTTGGATTTGGTCATTTAATCATTCATTGACAAGTGTATGTCATCAGAAAAGCCAGCAAATTGGGTCAATGGGTTCCTCACAAACTTTACAAATCTAATCGTATGCAGAGAGTGGATGTGTGCTCTTCTTTGCTGTTACATTTCCTGAAAGAACCCTTTTTGGACTGAATAGTGACTGGTGACAAGAAACAGGTTCTCTATAAAAATGTCAATCACTGAAAACAGTGGGTAGGGAAAGGAGAAACACCAGCACTCCAGGCTAAAGATCTACACCCTAATAAGGTGTTGTTATCTGTTTGGTGGAATATGAAAGGCTAAGTCCACTTTGAATTTTTAAACCCAAACCAAACAATAACAGGAGATCTACTGCAAGCAGCTTGAGCGGCTTAAGTCAGCGCTGGAAGAAAAATGACCATCTTTGGTTTCAAAATGAAAGGTGTTCTTCCATCAGGATAATGCTCGGCCACATACAGTGATGATGACATTCCAAAGGCTAGGGCAGTTTGAATGGGAAACGATGCCCCACCCACCATATTTGTTGGATATTGCCCAATCTGATTATCATTTATTCCACAGTCTTCAAAATCATTTTGACGGAAGAAATATGAATTCTGTAGATGAGGTCAGGACAGTACTGAAGGAGTATTTTTCATCATGGATGAGTGAATTTTGGAAGAGGGGCTGTGCAAATCTACCAGATTGATGGAAGAACATTGTAGAAAATGAAAGAGAGTATATTTTAGATTAAAAAAGAAGTTTGTTTATCTTAATTGTGAAAAATAAAAGAAGTATAAAAAAAGCATCATTATTTATGAGATGACCAATACTTCAATGTCTACTTCTGGCATTGCTTCTATTGACAGGATGCCCTTCCTAATGGCAACCACTACAGAAAGTACTGGGTGCTTTTTTGGTTTTGTGACACAAATACAAATATTTTTAGATTTTGTGTATAGAATAAAAAATGTAGGGATTTAGATTGAGTAAAAGATGGAGATAATCTTTTGAGTAAAGTTTTGTGGTGTTAGAGTGAGTTGTTATATCTATCAGGTCATTAAAAATGAAATGTCCAATTTTGAACTGTAAGTTTATTTTACTTTATCTCAACAAAAAGCAATGCAGCTAATCAAAGTATGCACCTAAATTATCAAAACAATTTTGCCATTTTATTGGCAGCTTATTTATGCTGGCAGCGAAGAATTCCGGAGAGTAAGAGGTGATGAAATCACGAAAAGCTGTTTTTGCATCTTCAGATTTGAAGCTGTTTCTTGCAAAAAGTTGTCTAATGCCTGGAAAACATGATAGTCAGTTGGTGCAAGGTCTGGTAAATATAGTGGATGACAGAATACTTCCAAGTTCAGTTCCTGTAACTTGAGTAGCGTTCTTTGTGCAACATGTGGTCAAGCATTGTCTTGCAAGAGAATTGGCCTGTCTCTATTGAGCAATCTTGGTTGTTTAATTGCAAGTTCGCTCATCATTTCATCCAATTAGTTTATGTATAAATTCGCTGTAATTGACTAACCAGGTTTCATGAAGCTGTAGTGGATGATACCCTCACTGGACCACCAAACATATACCATTAGCTTTTTTTGGTGAATTTTTTTTTGGGGATTGTTTTGGCACTTTGTCTCTATCCAACCACCATGCAAAACACTTTGTATTGCAGAAAAGAATCCATTTTTCATCACACATAACAATATGATGCAAAAATAGTTCGCTTTTATGCCGCGACAGCAAAGAACAGCAAATTTCAAGACGACGTGTCATTTGATGCTCATTCAGTTTGTGATACTTACTCATCCAGCTTCTTTACCTTGCCAATTTGCTTCAGATGGTCCAATACAGTTGGAATTAAAATCCACTACAGTTTCCAGCTCATCATTATCCACCTTGGTCTCAGGTCTATGACGGGGCTGATTTTCAAGAGTAAAGTCACCAGACAGGAACTTCTCAAACCATCGACATACAGTGGGCTCATTTGCCACATCTTCAAACAGTTCATTCATGTTTCAAGCTGGTTGCATTGGTTCCATGACAGAATTTATATTCATAAACAACATGAATTTTTTATCTCTCTATGGGTTCACAAAAACTGATTTACAAGAGAAAACTCACAATATAATTGGACACCATGAATTGCATTTCGAAAAGCGATGATGTAACTCTTAAATGTTGTAAAAGAAAGAATTGTCAGGATAAAAGATTAGAGTTAATGACTGTCAAACTTGGTGTATAAGAAGATTGGACATTTCATTCTTAACAACCCGATACATCAATACTATTAATGTGCTGGGTTTTTTTCTTTTTAGTTGCTTCAGTCTGTGGTCATACTGGGGCACCACCAGCTTGAGGAATTTTAGTCAAACAAATTGACACCAGTGCTTATTATTTTTCAAGCTTGGTACTTATTCTATCAGTTCCTTTTTACAAACCACTAAGTCACAGATAAATACAGACACACAAACACACACACACACATATATACTCTTTCAGTTTTCTTCTACCAGATCCATTCACAAGGCTTTGCTTGGCCCAAGGCTGTAGTAGAAGACACTTGCACAAGGTGCCACACAATAGGATTGAACCTGAAACCATGTGGTAAGGAAGTAAACTTCTTAGCACACAGCTACTTGCCATATTTGAAATGTGTCAGGTTTAGTATTAATAGTAATAAATGATTAAACAGTCTAAACTGATGTTGATCTGAATTAAGGTAAAATGAAATTAAGAATAAGGTTAAGGAGATTAGAAAATTAATGCAATGGTTAATAATCTAAAGGATAAATATGATAATACAGTAATCCCTCGCCATACCATGGTTCACCTATCACATACTCAGTACATCGCGGATTTTTCTGGATAATAAATTCTTTTATTTGCTTCAGCCATTTGACTGCAGCCATGCTGGAGCACTGCCTTTAATTAAACAAATCGACCCCAGGACTTATTCTTTGTAAGCCTAGTACTTATTCTATCAGTGTCTCTTACCAAACTGCTAAGTGATGGGGATGTAAACACACCAGCATTGGTTGTCAAGTGATGTTGGGGGACAAATACAGATGCACAAACATATACATACATACATATATATATATATATATATATATATACGATGGGCTTCTTTCAGTTTCCATCTACCAAATCCACTCACAAGGCTTTGGGCAGCCTGAAGCTATAGTAGAAGACACTTGCCCAAGGTGCCACACAGTGGGACTGAACCTGGAACCATGTGGTTGGTAAGCAAGCTACTCACCACACAGCCATAATTTTATATCGCGATCTCCTCAGTATGTCGCGGGTTTCTTCAGGCGATAAGTATTTATATTTTTCTTTTTAGATTTTAATTATTTCTGTGGGAGGTTTTGGAATGTAACACCCGCAATAGTCGAGGGATTATGGTAGTTAATAAGAGATTATCTAATGGGGTGGGGAGGGGTGGGTAATCATGTGTAGTTTTATTGATCTTGTGGTAAAGCTTATATAAATATATAGACACACACACAGTTACATATTATACACACATACACATATACGTCACATACATATACATACACACACATATTCCAGTTCCAAAAAATCTGGTTTCAAAAATGAAATTTAGTTTTGTTCTTAAACATGTATTGATAGAAAGATAAAATATGGCAATGCCTTTGCAATCATTCCTTTAAGACAAAGCTAAACATGCCATTTGTTCAGGGATGTACAACCCGTTATTCCCCCCACCTACTCCATCTTCTGCTACTTAATTCTACTCCCTTTTTCCTTCATTTTCTTTGTTTCCTTGGTGAGATGGTCATGGGTGGGTGTTTTTCTTTTGATAATTTGATCTTTTATACTTTCAATGGTTGTTTTCTATTTTTTTCCTGTATAAATATTGTTGATAAAAACAAATTTTTGTGTCGAAAAAGTAAAAAGTTGTGATAACCCTAATTGTCTGATGAAGGACCACATGAAACTCTGAGTAACAGTCTATGATTTTTTTTCTAGCTGCAATCATTTACTTGATATTAACAGTAGGAGCAAGAGTGGCTGTGTGGTAAGTAGCTTGCTTATACCAACTACATAGTCCTGGATTCAGTTCCACTGCGTAGAACCTTGGGCAACTGTCTTCTACTATAGCCTCAGGCTGACCAAAGCCTTGTGAGTGGATATGGTAGATGGAAACTGAAAGAACCCCATCAAATCAGCACAAAACAATATCTGTGTATCGCGATTTCCAGGTTATTTCCCTTCATCAGCTAGATTCCCTTGTTTGAAAATATAAGGATACAGATTGTGTCGTATAACCAACTGGAGACAATGTCTCCTGGGGCTCAATTACAGCAACATTCATCCTAAACCAGGACTGCCATGTTATGTTGGCAAAAATCTTTACTCCAAAGTACTGTTGCTGTATATCTCTCATTGTGAGATTTAAAAATAGTAATTTTCTAATTCATCTTCTGTTTCACATTTCTAATACCAAGAGGTTACACCATTATAAATTTAAGGAATTGTCATTTCAAGAAAGTTAAAGAACTAAGCCACTTCTTGCAGCCAAACTTTATGGACACATGAAGTGAAAGTTAAGAAACCTCTTCACTTTTTTTGTAGTAAATTCCACAGTAAAAAGGAAACTCTTTGACTATGTTTCCAAATTTACATTCGTTTGATGCCAGTGTTTTTCAGAAAATTCTTCAGGTCATGATTTACCATAAAATTATTCATGGGTGACTTGTATTACAATCACTACTCAGCATCAACCTCAAAGTATTAAAATCAATAATCCAGGAACTAATTTATGTCTACAAGACAATTCAGTTTTTAACCAAATCTACGCACAGCAGATCTCATGGCAAACCTCTCCTGGACATTGAACAACTACCTTGACATACAACAGGAAATGTGTCACTGTTATAGACATGAGTTTAGCACAACAGACACTGCAACAGGCTGGAATCTAACGAAACACTCAAACAACTAAGAAGGCTTCACTATGACCTGGCAACACCGGGTTATAGTGCTAGTCAAATCAAAAAATGGAACTTGCTGTGGCTCCTGACCTCGGCAGTCCCGGTCAAACCGTCCAACCCATGCCAGCATGGAAAACGGATGTTTAATGATGATGGTGACTTCTTTTGACAACTAAAGGATTGCACATTCTCACACACACACACGCAATCTCACATACACACAAACACACACATACACAAACGCACACACATATGCGAAAGTTCTATCACAGAAAAGAATCTCATAAAACATTGCATCTCTCTTTGGGAATTGATGATTGCCTACGAAGAAGCAACATAAGTTTCTGAGTGTCGCCAGACACGCCATCCTCTACAAGTTAATGTCACCATAAGAAAAGCAGTAAACCAATGGCTGACTTAATAGAAACCTAAAACATTTCTGTCCACAAATTACAATCATCGTCGTCGTTGTCGTCATCATTATCATCATTTAACATCTGTTTTCCATGCTGGCATGAGTTGGATGGTTTGACAAGGAGCCGGCAAAGCAAGGCCCTACACCTGGTTCCATTGTCTGTTTTGGCACAGTTTCTACTGCCGGATGCCCTTCCTAATGACAACCACTTTATGGAGTGTACTGGGTGCTTCTCATGTGTCACTGGCACTGGTGCTTCCTATGTGGTACCAGCAACAGTACATTTTACGTGACACCAGCACCATTGATTTTTGTGACACCACCACCAGTGCTTTTTACATAGCAGAAGCACCAGTGTTTTTCACATGGCACCAGCACCTTTTATGTGACACCAGCACTTTTTATGTGGCACCAGTGCTTTCTATGTGACACCAATGTTTTCTATATGGCACTAGTGCTTTCTATGTGACACCAGTACTTTTAACATGATACCAATAATCAAAAAAAAAAATCATTATTTGTAATAGACATTAGATTTTTTGTTGTTTTTTACTCTTTAAGCTATAAATTGAAGAAATTTGCCAAAATAATAACTGGAAATTATGACATCTAATTAGAATAATAACTAAAAACCCCAGAGATGTTGCATTGATTTTTTTTTTTTGTAGAATGCATACGAGCAAGATAATTATCTTGTCAGTAACTATAATTAGTGATTTTTAATCTGTTCAATATTTGATTGGATTTTAGCAGCTGATACTTCCTATGACAAATAGTTCATTTCTGCAGACAGCCACATTTCATTCCACTGTCATTAAGATCTTACTCTAAGGCGGTGACCTGGCAGAAATGTTAGCACACCGGGCAAAATGCTTAGTGGTATTTCATCTGTCTTTACATTCTGAGTTCAAATTCCGCCAAGGCTGATTTTGCCTTTCATCCTTTCGGAGTCGATAAATTAAATACCAGTTGCTTTCTGGAGTCGATCTGATTGACTGGCCCCCTCCCCCAAAATTTTGGGCCTTATGCCAAGAGTAGAAAAGATTAAGATCTTACTCTACTGCTAAATGAATTTCTAAGTTTCTCTACATTATCATTATTATTACAGTTCTATACTTAAGAGATGAGGAACTATGTACATTATTTACAATTGACGGATATTTGTCCTCATCTTGTTTATTGTTAACACAACATTTTGGTTGATATACTCTCCAGCCTTCATCAGGTGTCTTGGGGAAATTTCGAACCTGGGTTCTCATTCCTAAGGTATCTTTCAAAGTTTGTTGTTGTTGTTGTTGTCGTTGTTGTTGTTTATTATTATTATTATTATTATTATTATTATTATTATTATTATTATTATTATTATTATTATTATTATTATATTATTATTATTCAGGTTATTGCCTGGAATCGAACTCAGAATCTTGGGGTTAGTAGCCTGCGCTGTTAACCACCACCACTGCAACAACAGCAACAGCAGCAGCAGCAGCAACAACAACAACAGCAACAGCAACAGCAGCAGCAGCAACAGCAACAGCAACAACAACAACATTGAAAAATACTTTAGGTTCGAAATTTCCCCAAGACACCTGATGAAGGATGGAAGGTTTATCAGCCGAAATGTTGTGTTAACTACAAACAAGATGAGGACAAATATCCATAAATAATGTAAACAATGTAAATAATGTATGATTATTATTAGTAGTATTTTTATTATTAAGGCGATGAGCTGGCAGAATCATTAGCACATCGGGTGAAATGCTTAGTGGTATTTCGTTTGTTGCTATGTTCTGAGTTCAATTTCTGCTGAGGTTGACTTTGCCTTTCATCTTTACGGGGTTAATAAATTAAGTACCAGTTCAGCACTGGGGTCATCTCTCCTAAGCTGCCCATGTGGCAAAAATTTTAAACAGTTATTATTATTTATTATTATTATTATTATTATTATTATTATTATATTATTATTATTATTATTATCATTATTATTATTATTATTATTATAATAATAATAATAATGATAATAATAATAATAATAATAATAACAGTAAGCTGGCAGAATCGTTAGCAGGCTGGGTGAAATGCTGAGTGGTATTTCGTTTACCGCTATGTTCCGAGTTCAAATTCTGCCAAGGTCGACTTTGCCTTTCATCCTTTCAGGGTTGATAAATTAAGTACCAATTGCGTACTGGGGTCAATCTAATCAACTATCCCTTTCCGCCAAATTTCAGATTTGTGCCTAGAGTAGAAAGAATTATTAATTTTATTATTATTATTATTATTAGTTGCAGGGATGGCTGTATTAATAAGTTTGCTTTCCAACCACATGACTCTGGGTTCAGTTCCACTACATGGCACCTTGGGTGTCTTCTGTTATAACCTTGGCTTGACCAAAGCATTGTGAGTGGATTTGGTAGAAGGAAACTGAAAGAAGTCCATTATGTGTGGGTGTGGGGGAGATGTAATGAACTAACCCTCATCTTCACCGAAACTTCAGGTCTTGTACCTATAGTAGAAAGGATTATTATTATTATTATTACTATTATTATTATTATTATTATTATTAAGGCAGTGAGCTGGCAGAATCGTTAGTGTGATGGATGAAATGCTCCATAGCATTTCTTCTGACACTTTACATTTGGAATTCAAATTCTGTGAAGGTCTACTTCACTTTTCATCCCTTTGGGGTGAACAAAATGAAGACCCAGCCAAGTACTGATGTAATTAACTTGTCCCCTTTATCATCATCATCAGTACCATCATCATCATCATTGTCATCGTCATTGTCATCATCAGTAACAGCAGCAGCACCAACATCATCATCGTCATCATCATCATCATTTAATGTCCATTTCCCATGCTGTCATGAGTTGGATGGTTTGACATGAGCTGGCAAACTGGAGGGCTACACAAGATTCCATTCATCTGTTTTGGCATGGTTTCCGTGGCTGGATGCCCTCCTGAACACCAACCACTTTACAGAGTGGCCTGGGTGCTTTTTTACATGGCACCAGTATAAGTGTTTCACCCGTGGAACCAGCACAGGTGCTTTTCATGTGCCACCAGCACAGGTGCTTTTCATGTGCCACCAGCACAGGTGCCTTTTTGCATGACACCAGCATAGGCTTTCATACGTGGCACCAGCACAGGTGCTTTTCACATGCCACCAGCACAGGTGCCTTTTTACATGGCACCAGCATAGGCATTTCATACGTGGCACCAGCACAAGTGCTTTTCATGTGCCACCAGCACAGGTGCCTTTTTACATGGCACCAGCATAGGCATTTCATATGCGGCACCAGCACAGGTGCCTTTTTGCATGGCACCAGCACAGGTGTTTCATATGTGACACCAACACAGGTGCTTTTCATGTGCCACCAGCACAGGTGCCTTTTTACATGGCACCAGCATAGGCATTTCATACGTGGCACCAACACAGGTGCTTTTCATGTGCCACCAGTACAGGTGCCTTTTTACATGGCATCAGCATAGGCATTTCATACGTGGCACCAACACAGGTGATTTTCATGTGCCACCAGCACAGGTGCCTTTTTACATGGCACCAGCATAGGCATTTCATATGTGGCACCAGCACAGGTGCTTTTCACGTGCCACAAGCACAGGTGCCTTTTTGCATGACATCAGCACAGGTACTTTTCACGTGCCATCAGCACAGGTGCCTTTTTACATGGCACCAGTACAGGTGCCTTTTTACATGGCATCAGCATAGGCATTTCATACGTGGCACCAACACAGGTGCTTTTCACGTGCCATCAGCACAGGTGCCTTTTTACATGGCACCAGTATAGGTGTTTCATACATAGCACCAGGACAGGTGCATTTTACAAGGCACCAGCAGAGGGAATTTTTATGTGTCCCAGCACCTGCAATCTCACAAGAGAAGGACCTCTCAGCTGAGGGCCTTGAGCAAAAATTAGAAAGGATTATGATGGGGAAGCATGGTGGCAGGTCATTTAGATCATCAATATATACCATACAATATTTGTTCCAGTTTTTTAGATTTAGAGTCCAAAACCTGTTAAAGTCAGTTTTGTCTTTTATGCTTTCAGGGTCAATAACATATAGCTACCAGTCATATACTGAGGTCAATGTAATCAAGTAACCCCTTCCCTCAAAACTGCTGCCCTTCTGCCTAAAATCAAAAACCATTGAGTAAGATTGCACACGAAGACGGAAAGTGTCGCTGAGGAGATCACAGATGTGTGATAAAAGATTTCTGGACAGAAGTTAGATTAAGAAAAGTAATAAACGAGTGAAGAATATGTTGTGCGAGTTTATTTGGGAAAGGAAAAAAAAAACGACCATTTCGAAATACATCAATAATTGTTTCAAGACACAACTTCACATCAATAATCATGCAACACAAATTCATAAACGTAATATTGTTATCAAACAAGCTTATATTCATTCCTGAGATGATAATATCAGCCAATATTTATACAGGGAAAAACCCACCCATGACTATCTCACCTAAGAAACAAAGAAAAAGAAGGAAAAAAGGGATAGGATTAAGCAGAAGAAGATGGGGTAAGTGGGAAGGAATAACGGGTTGTACATCCCTGAACAAATGGCATGTTTAGCGTGTTGCCATGTTTTATCTTTCTATCAATACATGTTTAAGAACAATACTAAATTTCATTTTTGAAACCAGAATTTTAAAACTGGAATATGTGTGTATGTGTATATGTATGTAATGTATATGTGTATGTGTGTATAATATATAAGTGTGTGTGTGTGTCTATATATTTATATAAGCTTTACCACAAGATCAATAAAACTATACATGATTACCCACCCCACCCCATTTGATAATCTCTTATTAACTACTGTAATCCCTCGACTATGGTAACAAACGTAAAGCACGCAGAGTGAAGCCACTTGGCACAGAGTGATCTTGAACTCTGTCTCACATGCACACCATGTTGTAACATTCTTGCTCACCTCTGTTGTTTGTAGCAGAGCTTGGAAGTGAAGTGTATAGAGTGTGGTCATCTCAAAAAGAAGGCCGGGTTTCAGCTGGTCAGGATCTCTTTATGTCAAGGAAGATGGAAAATTTGAAAATGGTCCTAACAAGTGACGACAAGGGCTATGCTTATGACCCTTTCCTCTTTCCAAAAATCAAACCCAACTTGAAAGGAACGAGATTTCAAGACATCAAAGAAATCCAAGAGAATGCGACAAGGCAGTTGCTTCCAATGCCAAAAAGGGAGTTCCAGGAATGTTTCCATCAATGGAAATGAAGCTGGGTAAAATGTGTGACTTCAGAAGCTGACTGCTCTGAGAGAGATTCAATGCTGAATAGATATATGTTGTAGTTTTCTTACAGTACCAGTCCTGATACTTTTTGATCAGACCTCATGTGTGTGTGTATGTGTGTGTGTTTGTGTGTGTGCATGCATGTGCGCAAACATGTGTATGTGTATATATATAGATACATATATTTCGTTTTTGGATTTGGTTTGCAAGATTCTTTATATGAGTTCGTGTGTTGAAGCATATTCTGTTGTGTCTGGGGAGAGTCATTTTCTTTTTGTGCCTTATTATTTAACGCACTCAACTATTGAAAAGGTTGCAAGATGCAACGAAAATTTTAGGACAATAAAAATAAGAAAAAAGTGGAAATTTTACCGATGTGTGTGTTAAATAATAAGGCACAAAAAGAAAATGACTCTCCCCAGATACAACAGTATATACATACATATATATACATATATATATATATCATCATCATCATTTAATGTCTCTTGTCCATGCTGATTTGGCATGGTTTTCTACAGCTGGATGCCTTTCCTAATGCCAACCACTCCGAGAGTGTAGTGGGTGCTTTTACGTGCCACCGGCATGGGGGCTATTTGTATAACACTGGGGTGCATTTACTTGCCACCACCATGGGTAACAATTTGCATAACACTGGTATCTACCATGAATGCAATTTTACTCAGCTTGATGGGTCTTCTCAAGCACGACATAATACCGAAGGCCTCAGTCATTGCCTCTATGAGGCCCAACACTCAAAAGGAACTCAGCCACTTTGCCTCCATGAGGCCCAACACTTGAAAGGATCTCAGCCACTTTGCATCCATGAGGCACAATGCATCATCATCACTGGATTTATATCCACTTGCATGGGTGAGATGGAATTTATTGAGGAAGGTTAGATTTTCCAAAGCTGGACACCCTTCCTGTTGTCAATCCTTACTTGTTTCTAAGCAACTTAATATTCCCCCTTGGCCAGACATGTTTTCATTGAATATGGGAAATGAATGACACTGCTTGTAATAATTATTTACAATAGTGACAAAACTATCACATGATGTCAAGGCAAAGAATTACACACACATGCAAGTACACACACACACGTGTGTGTGTGTGTGTGTGTGTGTGTGTGTGTGTATTCAATTATCTTCATAAAACAGACAACTGATGGTAGGCAGATTAAAAATCCAGTTTCACTAAAATATTTGTGCTGAATAATTTCATTTTGAGATTATCAAGGAAAAGATTAGTATTCACGAGTTATCTGACAGAAAGAAAATTTTAGGTTTCTAAGTTTTATTAATATGAATTGTTTGTTCCAAGGCCAATATGCCAGGCTTAATAATTCTTCTTGCTATAAATTTAACCAGTTCTTGTTTTAATAAAAGGAATTTGTGGTCTCTAGGGTGAGGGTATGAGATTTAGTAATCCTTTCCGATTAAAATTCAAATCGTTCTTGTTTAATAATGTGAGAGTGCATGGCCAAGTGGTTAGAGGTGTTGCTCTAACAGTTGTAAGATTGTGGTTTCAAATCCCTCATTGGGCAGTGCATTGTGTCCTTCAGCAAAACACTTCACTTTACATTGTTTCACTCCCCCTCAGCTGTAAATGAACACCAACAATAGCAGGGAAGTTAACCCTGTGATGAACTGGCATCCTATCCAGGGGTGGAGAGAATATTGCAATCTCAGTCACAATGGAAACCTGGTTCAGCTCTGGTCTTTTGAGTCTTAAAATTCATGACTGATCTAATACTATTTAATAATTCTTTCATTCTTTTATTTGTTTCAGTAATTTGACTGTAGCCATGCTGGAGCACTGCCTTTAGTTAAAAAAATTGACTCCAGGACTTAATCTTAGTAAGCCTAGTACTTATACTGTTGGTTTCTTCTGCCAAACCGCTAAGTGCTGTGGACATAAACACACCAACATCAGTTGTCAAGCAATAGTGGGGGGACAAACATATACATATATATATTTATATATACGATGGGCTTCTTTCAGCTTCCATCAACCAAATCCACTCATAAGGCTTTGGTTGGCCCAAGGCTATAATAGAAGACGCTTGCCTAAGGTGCCACGCAGTGGAACTGAATGCAGAACCATGTGGTTGAGAACCAAGCTTCTTACCACACAGCCACTCCTGCACCTAATGAAACTATTTTTTTATCTTTTACTTGTTTCAGTCATTAGACTGTGACCATGCTGGGGCACTACCCTGAAGAACTTTTAGTCAAATGAATTGACCCCAGTACTTGTTGTTTCATTTTGGGGCTGGGGGTGGGTGGGTTTAAGCCTGGTACTTATTATCGGTCTCTTTTGCTGACCCACAAGAGTGATTTCAATGCAAGAATGTGGTTTATTTTTGTGGCACCAGTTCTGGTGATGACTTCCTTGTAACTTGCAAGGTTAAGGGCCCTTAAGTGGTTTCTGTCACAGAAAGATAACACAAAAGAGCAGAGGACAGTATTTCCATGACTGGAACACTTTTGATCATGATTGACCTAGGGTTAAACAAAAATTAGAATGACAAAACACCATTTTTCTTTTTATCCTTTTTCTCTGAGAAACTATTCCAAATATCAAGAGCCGGATCAAGGATAATGCCATCTTGAATTGTTTCATTTTTCTTTGGATGGAATTGGTTAACCAGAAAATCTAATTTCTTTCAGTCTATAACATTTTGTTGGGAAGAAAATGGTAAAAATTCTTAAACTACAAATCTATTAATTGTTGTTGTTGTTGTTGTTGTTTAACTGTCAAGTAAAGCATGGCAACTTAGATTCAGCAGATTTAAAATCAAAAGTGTTCCAACAACGACAATCCTGCCTTTTGCGGGTATGTTATGTTGTTTCCTTGTTTAAAAAATAAACTATGGAGTGAAGGATATTTGGCTGCTATTTCTGGCAAGTTGGGAGCCCTTCAATTGCTTATTCAGATTTATGTGCAACGTAAACAATGTCACCAAGTCTGAACAATGTCAGACAAAAAAAACACACACACACACAGAGGTAAACACATACATATACACATATAAACAAACTCGCACACACATGTACATACACACATATAGACACATGTACATATGCACAATGGGCTTCTTTTAGTTTCTATCTACCAAATCCACACAAAAAGTTTTGGTTGGCTCCAAGGCTACAATAGAGGACATTTGTCCAAGGTGCTGTACGGTGGGATTGAACCCAGACCTCATGATGGGCAAGCAAACTTGTCAACATAACTATAGCTATCTATAGGTCTACATCTCTCTCCCCTCTCCTCACTCTCTCTCCCCATCTCACTCTCTCACCCCCTCTCCTCACTCTCTTTTTCCCTCTCCTCCTCCCCTCACTCTTTCCTTCTCTCCTCACTCCCCCCCTCTCTTCCTGTATAAGCATGTGTGTGTGTGTGTGTGCAAACGTCCCTGTACATTTGTGTTTGTCTTGACATCACTATCAAGCAGTGTTATTCATTTCCAATATTTTGCAAAAACCTTTCTAGCCATGGAGAAATATTACTTTTCTTGGAAACAGGTACAGGTTGGTGACAGGAAGGGCATCCGACCATAGAAAATGTTCTTCAATAAACACCATTTGACCCATACAAAAATGGATGTCAGAACAAATAATGATATAAATGTGCATTGTATATGTATATGAATATATATATATATATATATCATCATCATCATCATTTAACGTCCGTTTTCCATGCTAGCATGGGTTGGACGTTTCGACCGGGGTCTGGTAAACCAATGGAGGCTGCACCAGGCTCTAGTTTGATTTGGCAGTGTTTCTACAGCTGGATGCCCTTCTTAACGCCAACCACTCTGTGAATGTAGTGGGTGTTTTTTACGTGCCACCAGCACAGGGGTCAGAGCAGGCTTGCAAACGACCACGATCGGTTGGTACAAAAATACGTAAAACAATAATGATAATAATAATAACAAAAACAGGACGTCACAGACAGGCGTCTTTTCAACAGGACAAGTAAACTTTGAGCTGGCGTGTTAGAAAAATGCCTTGGGGCAGAGAGAGAAAAAATGTGTCTTGCCGCGACGACTGCTAACCACGAAAAGGCTGGCAATCGGTCAGTTAGTCACGTGTGAGGAGAAGAGAGAGGAAAAGAGGGACAGGGAATCTAATGCGCTTGGCTTAGATTTTCTTTTGAGGCTGGCCAGGTCGGAGCAATCTCAAGATTAATCAGCCGAAATTGTGAGGATGATCCAGTTCTTGACTGAAGATTGAAGGCTTCGAATGTCCTGTCCATGTTTTTTGTATTGTCTTCTAAATGTTTTGCGTTCTTGTCCCAGTTTGTATTGTTTTTACATATACATATATATATATAGCAGCGCCCGTACCCTTTTGGTCTTATATGTAAGTACATATTTCTTTAAACTTGGTACGACTCTATAACACTGTCTCTCTACCCCTCTCCTACATTTCTCTGCCTTTCACACTTTGCACTCCACTTTGATCTGTCTCTTTCTCTCTTCTCCTCCTCCTTTGTTCCTTATTCCCCTTTTCTCTCTTCATCTGTCCCTCTTTTCCTCTCTCTTATCCTCACACGTGACTAACTAAACAATTGCCAGCCTTTTTGTGGTTAGCAGTCGTCGCGGCAAGACACATTTTTTTCTCTCTCTGCCCCAAGGCATTTTTCTAACACGCCAGCTCAAAGTTTACTCGTCCTATCGAAAAGACGCCTGTCTGTGATGTCCTGTTTTTGTTATTATTATTATCATTATTGTTTTTTTGTATTCTTATTCATGTTATCATTATTGTTTTTACGTATTTTGTATTCTTATTCGTGTAACATCGTCCGTTTTTCCGTCCTTGTTTTGTATACATTCGAGGCTTTCTTCCAAGGAATCTAATACGCTTGGCTTAGATTTTCCTTTGGAGTTGGCCAGGTCGGAGCAATCTCAAGATTACTCGGCTGAAATTGCGAGGATGATCCGGTTCTTGACTGAAGATTGAAGGCTTCAAATGTCCCGTCCGTGTTTTTTGTATCGTCTTCTAAATGTTTTGCGTTCTTGTCCCAGTTTGTATTTTTTTACATATACATACATATATATATATATATATATATATATATATATATCATCATCATCATCATCATCGTTTAGCGTCCGCTTTCCATGCTAGCATGGGTTGAACGGTTCTACTGGGGTCTGTGAACCCAGAAGGCTTCATCAGGCCCAGTCAAATCTGGCAGTGTTTCTACGGCTGGATGCCCTTCCTAACGCCAACCACTCCGTGAGTGTAGTGGGTGCTTTTTACGTGCCACCCGCACTGGTGCCAGACAGAGCTGGCAAACGGCCACGAACGGATGGTGCTTTTTATGTGCCACCGGCACGAGGGCCAGGCGAGGCTGGCAACGGACACGAAACGGGGCGGTGCTGGCAACGGTCGCGAAACGGAAAGTTCTCTTACATGCCACCGGCACTGGTAACACATCTGCAATTTCCATTGATCGATTTCCATCGATCGATTTCGATTCTTATCCTCACTTGCCTCAACGGGTCTTCACAAGCAGAGTTTTGACATGCCACCGGCACTGGTAGCACATCCGCAATTTCCATTGATCGATTTCGATTCTGATCCTCACTTGCCTCAACACGTCTTCATAAGTAGAGTTTTGTGTCCCAAGAAGGGAAGGTATGCATACGTAGGCTGGCTCCATCCCATGTAGAAGGCCACGGGTTATGGACTCACTTGTCCTGCCGGGTCTTCTCGCGCACAGCACACTTCCAGAGGTCTCGGTCTCTAGTCATTTCCTCAGTGAGACCTAAAGTTCGAAGGTCGTGCTTCACCACCTCGTCCCAGGTTTTCCTGGGTCTGCCTCTTCCACAGGTTCCCTCAACCGCTAGGGTGTGGCACTTTTTCACACAACTATCTTCATCCATTCTCGCCACATGACCATACCAGCACAAACGTCTCTCTTGCACACCACAACTGATGCTTCTTAGGTCCAGCTTTTCTCTCAAGGTACTTACACTCTGCCGAGTGTGAGTACCGGCATTACACATCCATCGGAGCATAAATATATATAAATATATACGCACATACATACCTTTCAATGCCAATGTATGCCAGAGGGTTTGCAAATCTAACAGAGGCCTCAAAAGACATTTTAAGATCAACGAAAATCAGAACTTAACTAATTTATGTGGCTGTCTTTTCAAAACATTATCTGGTTTCAAAAGCCCCATCAGATGCCATGATGGATCTAAGGAGTAAGTACAAGAGGTGGTCAGACTTTGCATAAGGAGTAGACAACCACCACCAAGTATGTATGAATGTAAATGTTTATATATGTATATCTGTGTGTTTGTGTGTGCATAATTCTCCAGCCCTCTCTCTCTCTCTTTTCTATATTACTAGATATGTTTTTCTCCCGTCTACCTATTTAACTGACTCCTAATTATTAATTATGTATAAATGCTTCATCCAAATGAAAATTTTATGTTATTTGATTCTTTGTCTGAAGAATTTCTAATTTTGTAACTCCTAGTACCAAATGAAACATGTGTAATGGTGAATAGATAATACTAAAAAGTTTTCCAATCTCCTGCTTTGATATATGTTGCATGTAATTAGGAGCAGTTTAGAAATGAAAATCTTTGACCCAGAATTCCTCACTAATGTGCAACATGTGCAACTTTGGTAATTAAAAGAAATGTTAACCAGGAATGTTCTATGATTAATCCTTGTTTAGACATTTCAATTGAAAATATCCACTGACTATTCATTTTGTTCCTCAATTATTTTTATTGCATTTTTGGTTTAAAAAATAAATGTAATGGAATAAAATATATCTGTGGAAAGTTGAAAGGAAGAGAGGAAGAATGGCTGGAATAAGGCCATTAACCATAAAACAAAGCCATTTCTGTCCTAAATGCTGGAATTCTGAATGGATTATTTTAGACACAAAAGTCTTCATGCTTGAATAAGCACCAAATAGCATGAATAATTGATCAGTCTAGTGAACTATGAATATAGTAGGATACATACACACACACACACACATGCACAAACACACATATATGCATATATATGTATTGTGTGTGTGTGTGTGTATATGGATATACTATATATATACATATATATATCCACACATACATACACATGCACTTGCATATGAATATATATTATACACTTACTTTATATACACAATCATATATGTATCATCTTGTGGGTGTGTGTGTGTGTGTGTGTATGTGTGTATAGTATCCACACAGTTATGTAAATAAGCGTAAAAAATGAAAGGCTAGTGTATATCATTACACTCTGATATCCACACACACATACACACACACACATCACATATATACATATATGTATGCATCCACCTACATACACATAATGTGTATTCACAGACACATGCTGTATATTCTAGGGACGAAACTTTCTCTTAATGTGTGTGAGGGTAAATATATAGTTTGGTCTTTGATAATTTCTACATAAATTTGATTATGAGGGTTAAGTCTATGGACCAGCTACAGATAAGTCATTGTCATTGTCACTGTCCTCACCACCACTACCACCAACACCATCATCATCACCACTCTCATATCTACATTCTAGGATGATATCAGTGAGATCAATCCAAAGTTTGGTCTTATAGGACTATTCTTGATCCAACATCATCTCATCTCTGAGACACAATACTCCGAGATCTCTTCTCACTGCTTTTTTGTTTTTGTATCTCAGGACACTTCAATAGCACCATCATGCCAGTGGTCTTACACGCAAGTGAGCAGCTGCTATGAAGAGGATAGGATATGAGTGAGCTATGGACACAAAGGGCCATCGAGAGATCCATGCTGGGAATATCGTTATGAGAGCATATTCGAAATGAAATGATTTGAGAAAAGAGTGGAGTGAACAACGTGATCACAGAGAACCAAAAGCACAAGTTTTGATGGGTTGGACATGTCACAAAGTCATAGACAACAGGTGGACCCGTGTAGTAGCTGACTGGTATCCAAGAGATCAGAAGGCCTCTTCAATGATGGGAAGACGATCTAGTTAAGCAATTTGGATCAAAATAGAAAAAAAATGGTGCAATCAAGACAGAATTGGAAGCGCATTGTGACCAGCAGTGTATAACAGTATCTGATGGTCTGGTTGATATTGCAATTACAGGAAGGAGGGTCATTATGCCAATAAAAATCACATGCTCTGTTCCATATAAAAGGCACTGGTAATTGTATCATGTAAAGAGCAATGGTAATGGTGCCATGTAAAAATCACTAGTGATGTGCCACATGAAAAGCACTAGTGATGTGCCACATGAAAAGCACTAGTGATGTGTAACATAAAAAGCACTAGTGATGTGCCACATGAAAAGCACTAGTGATGTGCCACATGAAAAGCACTAGTGATGTGCCACATGAAAAGCACTAGTGATGTGCCACATGAAAAGCACTAGTGATGTGCCACATCACTAGTGATGTGCCACATGAAAAGCACTAGTGATGTGCCACATGAAAAGCACTAGTGATGTGTAACATAAAAAGCACTGGTGATGGTGCCATGCAGAAAGCACTGGTGCTAGTGCTGCGTAAAAAGCTCCGAGTACACCCTGTAAAGTGGTTGGTGTTAGGGAAAGAAACAATGCCAAAACAATTGGAGCCTGGTACAGCTCTCTAGCTTGCTGGCTCCTACCAGACTGTCCTACCCATGCCTGCATGGAAGATGGATATTACATGGTCATGATGATGATGATGATGATGATGATTACAATACATATAAAGGAGATATAAAATACAAAATGGAATTAGGTTGAATAGTTGTGATTGATCTAAAAAAATCAATTCTAAGAGTTTGATGCTTTTTATTGATATAACTAACAAGTGCTGAGAGCTTGCTGGCAATAAAAAAAATATGCTTTAAAGGCTACGCATGGTGTCTCATGTGCAATAGATGAGAATTACATCAGACAGATTATATCAGAAAGTACAAAAGGAAACAAAAATCAACAAGAAACAGTTCAAAATAATAAAATATCAATTAGTTGTATTGATATAAAATGGAATAAGAAGAATAAGCAACATCTGATAGTATACACAAGCACAAGCATGGCTGTACATCATCATCATCATCATCATCATTCAACGTCCATTTTCCATGCTGGCATGGTTGGATGGTTTGACTGAGGACTGGCAAGCCAGGAGGCTGCACCAGGCTCCAATCTGATCTGGCAAGGTTTCTATAGCTGGATGCCCTTCCTAATGCCAACTACTCTGAGAGTGTAGTGGGTGCTTTTTACGTACCACCAGCATGGGGAGCCAGTCAGGCAGCACTCGCATTAACCCACGCTTGAATGGTGCTTTTTACATGCCACCAGCAAGGGTGCCAGTCATTGCATTGGCCACAACTACAATTTCCATTTTGATTTCGATCTTGATTTCCTCTAAATCATGTGGTTTCAGGTTCAGTCCCACAATGTAGCATCTGGGGTGAATGTCTTTCTACCAATGCCAAGGGCTGACCAAAATCTTGTGAATGGCTTGGGTACATAGCAAGAAGCTCATTACGTGTGTGTGTGTGTGTGTGGAATAAATTGTTTTTTGTTGTACTATAGAATTCAACGTGGAGAAAGGTATATTATGTAAATAATGGGTAAAAAATATCCCGTGTGAGTGAGAGAGAGAGAGAGAGAGAGAGTATGTGTGTGTGTGTGTGTGTATGCTGCCTTCTATTCACATCATATGATGATTGTAAATGAGAACCATCATCAAACAGATGAGATTGTTCATTTCCAGTCTCCTGTGAAAATCTGTCTGACCATAAGGAAATATTACCTTACTTGGAAGCAGGTGAGTGTTAGCAACAGGAAAGGTATCTAGCCATAGAAAATCTGTCACAACAAATTCCATCTGACCCATGCAAGCAGGGAAAAGAGGACACTAGGGTAATGATGACAACGTATAAATGTTATCTAAAATATGTGTGTGCATGTGTATGTATGCATGCGTGTGTGTGTGCACATACAGGTGTGCTTGTATAAAGCTGTGTGTGTATGCCATTTCTGCCAACTCTGATGAGCACAGTTATTAGATAATTGATTACTTAATATCCTATGTGAAACTGATTGATAAGATTGGTTGAGATGGATTCATGCTATTGTATAATCATATATGTGTATGTATGTGTGCGTGTGTGTGTGTAATAAATTAAATCTAAGGCTACTCCCTTAAGTATACTGTGTGAGATAGATTACACAAGATAATGAACAAGCTGTTTGTTGAATTAAAATTTGGGGTTGTAATCTCTTTGTGTATGCATGTGTGTGTATATGTGTGTGTGTGTGCATGTGGTGGTGGTGGGGGGGGGTGCACATGCATGTCAAGAGTTAAGTTTGGCATACATTCCAAGGTTCAAATCCTAGCAAAGCTGATTCAGACCTTCTTAATCTGTTAAAAGAAACCGATTCCTTACATCCAAACAAAAGATCAGTTCATTTGTTTTAAGAATGGGATATAATTTAACTTGGCCTCTTTATATTACTGGACCTTATTTCACTGTACCATAACTGTACCATAACATGTCTCTCTCCGATGGCCAAATGCCTTTCCTGTTACCAACAGTCACCTGCTTCCAAGGAAGCACAAACATATACACACATCATACACACACATATAGTTGTTTAAAAATCCATGTACGAAAAATATACATTCATATATTTGTCAATAGAGTGGGTGTATTAATCAAACTATACAGTGTTATAGAGCCATTTCTGCCAACTCTGATGAGCACAGTTATTAGATAATGATTACTTAATATCCTGTGTGAAACTGATTGATAAGATTGGTTGAGATGGATTCATGCTATTGTATAATCATATGTGTATGTATGTGTGCGTAGGTGTGCGTGCGTGTGTGTGTGTGTGTGTGTGTGTGTGTATGTGTAATAGATTAAATCTAAGGGCTACTCCCTTAAGACAAAAGAACTATGAACCACTGATAAGTCAAAAGCTTACTGACCCAGCCACCCAGCTTTCTATATTGCTCCAAACCTAATGAATTTCACTGAAATAGAATGTTTCTCATTGCCCTGGAAGATGATCGAATATATATATGTAAAAAAAAAAACAAATCTGTTAAATATTCTCATTTCAATGTAATTATTTAGTCCTGCAGATAGAAAGATTTATTAAAATCACAATAGCATCAAGGTTTTTTTTATATATATATATCTTTGCCACTTGTTTCTGTTGTATTTCTTTTCTTCTTTTTTCAGTTCTGTTGTACACAAAATAAATATCATCCATCTATTATTGATATTCTCCAGAGACATTCAAATAGATATTCCATTAAAGCAGGAAACAACACTTCCAAACACTAATTATGTGGCACAATTCAATGGTGGAGAGTTTTCGTGATAAACAATTCATATATATTGAAACCTTGTGATGACTGACAGCCAGCCATTGAATAACTGTACTCCTGAGAAGGGGCATAAAATTGTTTTGTTTAGCTTGCCTATCTATTTCCATATGAAAGTATGTTGTTTGGTTAATCAATACAAAAAGACAACCGATTGGAAAACAATAAATCATTGTTATCATCATCATCATTATCATCATCGTTTAACATCCATTTTCTATGCTGGCATGGGTTGGATGGTTTGACTGAGGGCTGGCAAGCCAGGAGGCCACACCAGGCTCCAATCTGAGCTGGCAATTTTTCTACAGCTAGATGCCCTTCCTAATGCTAACCATTCCGAAAGTGTAGTGGATTCTTTTCACATGCCACTGGTACAGGAGCCAGTCAGGCAGCCCTGGCATTGGTCACACTTGGATGGTGCTTTTTACATGCCATTGGCACAGGAGTCAGTCTGGAGGTACTGGCATCAGCCATGTTTGGATGGTGCTTTTCATGTACCACCGGCACAGGTGCCAGTCAGGCGGACCTGGCATCGACCACATTCGGATGGTGCATTGGCTGACCAATGCATTCTGAGTGGATTTGCTGGATGCAAACTGAAAGAAGCCTGTTATATATATATATACATATATATATATATATTTATATATTCTTTTATTTGTTTCAGTCATTTGACTGTGGCCATGCTGGAGCACTGCCTTTAGTGGAGTAAATCGACCCCAGGACTTACTCTTTGTAAGCCTAGTACTTATTCTATCGGTCTCTTTTGCTGAACTGCTAAGTTATAGGGACATAATCACACCAGCATCGGTTGTCAAGTGATTTTGGGGAAACAAACGCAGACACACAAACACACACACACACACACACATATATATATATATATATATATATATATATAATATATATATATATATATATATATATATACACACAGGGTGCGGTGAATATATTTTCAAAAATGAAAATAATACTGACATCTCATTTTAACAGATATATTTACCAAAATTAGATAAAAATATTTTGAAATACTAAAGAGTAAATTTATTCAATAAAATCGCCATTGGCTTCAACCATGGCCTCCAGACAACTTTGGAATCTCCTGCAACTCTTTTGGACAATCTCTTTGTTTAAGTTGGTGAATATCTACCATAATCCTTGCTTTCAGTTCATCTTTGGTGTTACAAGGAGTTTTGCTGGTCTCTCACTCAACTGCACTCCACACATAATTATCAAGGGGGGTTGCAGTCTGGGGAGTTAGGTAGCCAGATGTTAGGAGTGATGCAGTTGCAGAAATTGTCTGACAACCATGACTGGGTTCTCCTGCTTGTGTGGCATGGAGCAGAGTCCTGTTGCCAGACATAGGGTCTTTCAGCAGCTACCCTCTTGACCCAGAGAAATCACTACCACACCAGGCACCTGATGTAGGCCTCCGTGTTGAGTCTGAGGCCATGTGGGAAGATGAATGGAGGCATAACATCGCTATCACTAGTGATCACTCCAAACACCATGATGTTGACTGAAAGTTGGATTTTTATCTCTCTTGATACATATTTTGGGGACATGGCAAACCAACAATTGTTCTGTGTGTTCACCATCTGTTCGTATTGGAGCTTCCAGCACAAATGTCAAGTAATACAGCATGTCGTTTCCAAATTTCTGGCAGAGTGAATTGCATTATGGTGTTGTTTTTCTCACAGATGGTGCCCAGCTGACCCTACTATACTGTGTAGTCAACAAAATCAAAACCAAACAGGTAAGGGTTGATGACAGGAAGGCAATCCAGAAAATCTACCTCAACAAATTCTCTCTGATCCATGCAAACATAGAAAAGTGGACATTAAAACAATGATAATGATGATGAACAAGTTTCTTTCCCTAAAGTCATCTTTGGTGATCTTTATAAATGCATTAGAGGAGAGCTTAACCATTATTTTTGCTTCCTGCCTAGCAATCTTGATATAATCTGTGTAAAGAATATTGTGTAAAATGGTGTTTAATTCACTGAAGTGTGCTTGAGAAGGAAATATGTGCATTCATTCTCAACAGGTTCTAAATACTTAAACACAGGCACAAACTTCCTGATGAAATAATTCTCCCTTTAGATAATGTATGTAAACACCACAATCACTACAAGTGATGTCACTGAACTATCAGACATTGGCTTTGCAGTGCAATTTTGCACGTGTATTTGACATTGTTGTCATCATCATCATTGTTGTGCAGACATGTTAAAAGAAGATTTACACATTGCTGTTTTGATTTTTGCTGTTTTGAATATCCACAATAATTTGATATCAGCTTGACAAACTTTTGTCATGTTTGGTTATTTATTTGACATGTTTGGTTATTTATTTAGATAGGAACAGCTGTTCCCAGCTAGCTGCAAAGGACTGAATGGAGTATATTACTGAAGAAGTAAAATCACACTGAAACAATGGTGTCTGATAGAGAGGTGACAGAAAAGTGATGAAGGAAGGCAGTAATGGAGGAAGAATGTGAAGGAGGAGATGGTGATGGGGTACGAGGTGGCTGTTTGTAATTATTCACATTGCTTTTGTCTGGTTGCTGTTTATATTCCCTTCCAAATAGACTCTGAATTAGCAGACATACCATGTTTTCTCTCCCTCTCTCTCTCTCATACATGCATAAGCACACACACACACACACACACACACACACACACACACACACACAGGGGCATGCATGCATACAATTACACACATACATAGGTATGGGCATGGCTGTGTAGTAAGAAGCTTTCCTCCCAACCAAATGGTTCTGGGTTCAGTCCTACTGTATGACATTTTGGACAAGTGATGGCCTCATGCTGACCAAAGCCTCCTAAGTGGGTTTGGTAGATGGAAACTGAAAGAAGCCTGTCTTAAATGTGAGTGTGTCTGTGAGTCTGTGTTTGTCCATCACTACCACTTGACAACCGGCGTTGCTGTGTTTATGTCCCCATTACCAAATGGTTCAGCAAAAGAGATAGATAAAATAAATACCAGGCTTAAAGGAAAAACAAAGTCCTGGGGTCAATACATTCAACAAAACATTCTTCAAGATGGTGCCCCAGCATGGCCACAGCGTAACGACTGAAACAAGTAAAAGATAAAAGATATACATACATGCATATACGCATGCAAAGATTGCACACATAAGCACACTCACATATGCTGACACTCATATACATGCACACATAAAGCACAGACATATATGCATACACACACATTCACACATGCATGTATGTACACACATACATGAACCCACATACACACTCATAGACACAAGTACACACGCACGCACACACATACAGATAATCTGTTATTCCTGTCCACTGTAGGAATTGAAAAGTAATATCCATTAATGAGATGACAGAGAGAGAGAGAGAAAGAGAGAGAGAGAAAGAGAGAAAGAGAGAGAGAGAGAGAGAGAGAGAGGAGAGAGAGAGAGAGAGAGAGAGAGAAAGAGTGAGAGAGAGAGAGAGAGAGAGAAATATATCATTAAATGAACTAAGGTAGTAGTAGTAGTAGTAGTGGTGGTGGTGGTAGCTGCCAGATACATGGTAGTGGGTGTGTGGGTGTGTGGGTGTGTGTGGAGGTTAGAGGATGAATGATATAATTTGGTGTTGTAATAATGGTGTTGTCTCAAAGATGAAGTGCCAGAACGTTCCTTACAAAGGATAGCCATAATATTCTGAAACTATAATGGTAACCATTAATTACCAGACTTTGGTAAAATACATCAAAGAGAATTATATATATTAGTACACGAATGTAGGAGAATAATACATACACGTGTGTATATATATATATATATATATATACACACAGGCACGTGTGTGTGTGTATATATATATATATATATAGGTAGATGTGTAGGGATACCTATGGATATGTGTATCTGTAGGTGTACATCAGATCTAATATATATACATATACATATTTCTACACACACACATCTATAAACACACACATGCAATCTCAGACATACCCATACAAATATATACACACATACATGCATATGTTGTCATTATGATCATCATGATGACATATATGCATATATGCATGCAAGTGTATATATATCTATATATATATGAGAATTGTTTCAGTCATTTGACTGTGGCCATGCTGGAGTAATGCCTTTTACTCAAGCAAATCGTCCCCAGGACTTATTCTTTGTAAGCCTAGTACTTACTCCATCAGTCTCTTTTGCCAAACAGCTAAGTTACGGAGACGTAAACACACCAGCATTGGTTGTCAAGCAATGGGGAGGGGACAAACGCAGACACACACATATATACACTACGGGCTTCTTTCAGTCTCCAGGAGCCAGTGTTAGGAACATATATTGTGACTGAGGTTTGGTGGAAGATTTAAATTCACAATTTATGAAAACAAGACGTTTGTACTACAGAGCCACAAGCAGTTTCAGCCAGGTTGGTATCAAAAAGGTTAAACATGTTTTTTGGCCTTTTTATTTAACTCCACTGAATCCTTCTTTTGCTATTCATTTTCATGATCTCATTACACCCCACAATATCTTTACCTTGCCATTCTCAATTATTCCCCCTGTGGTTTGCCCATACCATGTTTTCCCTTTATCCAATCCATACTTTCCACACATCTCCCAATAAATCATTTTTACACCATTATCATGTCTCCTTTTGTATTCTTTTTGGGCCAGTTTCATGCACTCATTCCCAATATGTCACACAGTCTCACCTTTGCCACTTTACTGCCTGCGCTTGTCAGTTCTGCATTTGCTGTAATTTGTCCAAAGTTCACATTCCTATGCAGATATTACTATCAGCATTATTATTTTCATGTTTCACTGAAGTCAACTTTACCTTTCGGGGTTGTTAAAATAAGTAGCAGTTGAATAGTGGGTGGGGTAAGCAATTTACCTTAAAATTGCTTGCCTTGTGCTAAAATTATTATTATTTATTTATTTATTTATTTATTTATTATTATTATTATTATTATTATTATTATTATTATTATTATTATTATTGTTGTTGTTGTTGTTGTTGTTATTATTATTACCTTTGCCCAGCTTCTAACACTGGAGATGTACTTATTTTTCGAGTACCTTCTGGAGTATTTGAGCTGCTCCAAGCAGTGCTGTTTTCTGCAAGTGCTCCACCCTTATTGCAGCCCCTATTTGTTCCACGTACTTCTCAAGATATTATTATTATTATTATTATTATTATTATTATTAATAGACAATTAAATTTGCACACCTCAACATAAAGTTTATGAGAGAAGAATATGCCTGAAATTCTTGTGTTTGTTATAATTCTAGTTCCTCAGGCCATGTTCTATCACTATTTGTAAAATGGAAACAGCCAAGTTACGTGAGAGGAACGGTAAAGAGCTGAATCAATGCTTTTTAGAATTTAGTTACAGCTCTTTTGCATTTTCAGTTGAAATCCCATGATGACTGGAATTAGTTACTTTTAATCTTCCACAGACTAAAAAAAAATTTACCCATTATCTCCTTGGTTGAATTCTATTAACTAAGATCCTTCCTAAAACTCTTTGCCGATATGTAAAATAATTTATATCACTCAGGTGTGTGGTTAAGTAGGTCATATCCCAAGTGTGTCATTTTGGGTCCAGTCTCATTGCATAGCACCTTGGGTAAGTGTCTTGGGCAGACCAAAGCCTTGCAAATAGATTTGGTAACAGAAATTGACATACATACAGGTGTAGGAGTGGCTGTGTGGTAAGAAGGTTGCTTCCTAACCACATGGGTCTGGGTTCAGTCCCACTGTGTGTTGCCTTAGGCAAGTGTAAATGGAAACTGAGAGAAGCTGTGTATATATAACAAATGATAGAGATGGAAAATGGAATACATGACAAGTTTTATTGCTCACAACAATCATTTCTACCCACCCTGCTTCGATCCCTCGCAGGTGGGATACTGTGCAACTGATTGTGGTGCCTCCCTCAGTGGAGACTCATCTCCTTAGGTGATGTTATAAGGGGTATCTCATAAAATAAACTCTTATAATATCACCTGACAATCTTCTACATCAAAGGATGCACCACAACCAGTTGTACAGTATCCCACCCGTGAGGGATTGATGCAGAGTGGGTCAAAACAATCGTTGTGAGCAATAAAGTTTTACGTACATTTCCATTTTCCATTTCTATCATGTTATGTACTCAACGAACACTGAAGAATTCCTGAGGTAGATCCAGAGACAATTGTGTAAACACTGTGGATGAAGTCAGGTAGCCATAGGCTGTGAACATGCTTCATCAGCTAACTACTAGGAATATACCCAATACTTAAATAATTACTTAGATATATGTGTGTGTGAGTGTGGTGTGTGTGTATGTATGTGTGTGTGTGTCATCATCATCATTGTCATTTAATGTTCGTTTTCCACGCTGGCATGGGTTGGACAGTTTGACTGAGGGCTAGCGAGACAGAAGGCTGCACCAAGCTCCAATCTGATCTGGCAATGTTTCTACAGCTGGATGCCCTTCCTAACACCAACCACTCCAAGAGTGTAGTGGCTGCTTTTTACATGCCACCAGCATGAGGCCCAGTCAAGCAGTACTGGCATCGGCCATGCTCGAATGGTGCTTTTTACATGCCACTGGCACAAAGGCCAGTCAGGTAGTACTGGCATTGGCCACGCTCAAATGGTGCTTTTTACATGCCACCAGCACGGGTTCCAATCAGGCAGTACTGTCATTGACCACGACAATGACTTCACTTGCCTCAACAGGTCATCACAAGTGCAGTTTATTGCCCAATGATTGAAGAGTGCTCTTAAATGGGCTGGTTATGCTACATTGGTATAGGCCATGGTTACGATCTCACTTGGCTTGTCGGGTCTTCTCAAGCACAGCATATCTCCAAAGGTCTGTGTGAGTATAGATTTTGTTGTTAAAATTTATGCAATAATTGGTTATGCTTCCACAATTCACAAAAACATATCAACATTTTTTTATACAATTCGTAAAAATACTTTTATTCTTTTACGTGGTTCAGTCATTTGACTATGCCCATGCTGGAGCACCTTAAATCGTGAAAGAAATTATATAATGTAGTACTGTACAGGAACGTGCATTTCAAGTTTCTCTACATTTAACCTGCAAGAAATGGCTGCCAAAGCTCTCAAATTAGTTGAGTAAATCAACCTCAGGACTTATTCTTTTTAAGTGTAGTACTTTTTCTATCGGTTTCTTTTGCCAAACCACTAAGTTATGGGGACGTAAACACACCAACATCGGTTGTCAAGCAATGGTGAAGATACAAACACAGGCACACAGATACACACACACATACGCGCATACACATACACACAGAGACACACACGCACACATACACATATATGATGAGCTTCTTTCAGTTTCCGCCTACCAAATCTACTCATATGGCTTTGGTCAGCCTGAGGCTATACTAGAAGACACTTGCCCAAGATGCCACACAGTGGGACTGAACCCAAAACCATGTGGTTGGGAAACAAGCTTCTTACCGTACAGCCACGCCTGCGTTTATGTACACAACCACACCTGTGCCTATGCACATAGCCATGTCTGCACCTTAATTATAAAAAATATAAAAGTTTTTAAACATTGAGTGGCTATGAGGGTCCTCTCACCCAAGTAAAATGAGAATCAGAACAGTCTAGAGGCAAAAATTGGTCAGGAATCACTGGTTTAACCCATGCTAGCATGAAGAAAAAAATATACATAAAAATAATGAAACTAAAGAAAATGAAACATTATTCCTTGGTTTATAAGTTTCTAGAAAAGATAATGATATATTCTGAATACAGCCAAACTATTATTACAATCTACAACATTTTATCTTCTCAGCAGAAAATTATTTACCTGGCCAGGTGGACATTTATTTACACTTACGAGAAAAACAAAATTAATTATTACCAGAAATGTAAAACAAAAAAAAAAAAAAGAAAATATTTCAAGAGAATATTTTCAAAAAAATATTTTAAATGAATAAATCTATTTCTCTATCTGAAAATTATCTGGGTTTTTTTAAATTTTATATATTTTTTTTTTAAGAAATAAATATTAATGTAAAAAGCAAATTTGTATTTGAATAGCATCAAAGTTATTAGCCGATGGAATATCTAAGCTGGCTGCTTTCAACAATGGTCAATGCAGTGTGCATTTGATATTGAAGAATTGGCAATGTTCCCCCTCAGGGGAAATCTGATGGTTCGTATTAATGTATTGAAAACAATTGGTTGGAGCATGGTGATGGTGGCTGCAGTGGTGGTCATGTGTGTGGTGGGGGAGAACAATGGAACGGAGAATAATTTTGTCCATATGTTTCTGAATATGATGAGATATAATGATTGTGTTGTGTTATTGATGTTTCTCAGAAATTATAGGTGAGGGCTTTGAATTAAATTAAGGTTGCTACCATATAAATACACCTTGTCATTACCATAACGCCACCACCTAATACCACTGACTTTCAGCATCATCATCATCACCACTATCATTATCATCGTTACCATCTCGGTTATTAACATCATTGTCAGTGCCATCATCATCACTATGACTGCCACTGTCAATCTCCACCACCATCATCATCATCACCATCTCAGTTATAGACATCGCCATCACCATCATAAATGTTAACAGCATCATCATCATCATCATCACAACTACCACTGTTACCTCCTACCATCCTCATCCTCATTATCAATACCATCATTATCATCACCACCACCACTATCACTCCACCCCACCACCACTATCATCATCATCATCATCATCATCATTATCATCATCATCATACACTTTACCTGTTACAAATGTAAGTAATGAAATATAGAATCAAGTTTTTCCAAAACAACAGCCCAAAATAATAATAACAACAATGATAATTGTCAGTTTGCCAGCTATGTTAGTTCCATCTTTAACTCAAGACAGGCCTGATACGGCCACCACCACTAAATAATATATTTCCACACAAACAGAGCTGAAACAATATTGACACAACTACAACACAATCTTGAATAATAATAACACAACCTTCCCATTATTTTCCTCGCTGAAAACCCGTAATCTATTTTATCCTCTTATTATAATCTGACACCCTCCGCCACCCACCAGATACATATTTTTCTGTTTAAGAAACAAATGTAATATCAACACCACAATGAATTTAAGGAAAAAAAAAACACAAAATGAACCACAAAAAATAAAAATAAAAATAAACCAACTGGCATGGTTCCTACATTTGGTCAGTAATTTTGGCTTAAAAATTATCAAGCAAAGGCTGTAGTGCAGGTTAAAAATGGGTCATTGTTCATAAAACAAGTTTATTACTTAAAAAATCATCAAAGTCCGATTCACTTTTGTTTTTGTTTTATCATCTCATTAGCCAAATAACTCCTGCCATTTTTCTTGATGTCTGTTTTTATCATTTCACTTGTGGTTGTTGTCTCTCATTTCATTCTTCTTTGTTTACCTGATAATAATGGTGTCCTATTTCATCGTTTCACCCTGTTATTCATCTAAACTTACTGTTGTGTCTCTCATTTCATTCTTCTTTGTTTACACTTTCATCAATGTCTCATTTTATCATTTCATCACCCACAGGCATATGGCGTATGGTTAAGAGCGCAGGCTACTAACCCCAAGATTTCGAGTTCAATTCCAAGCAGTGCCCTGATGCAGTACCAGGCAGTGGCTCTCGTGGCTTCTGATCTTAACTGATTGGAAGTGTTATAATGAACATTGTTTAAATGGCGGTGCATCAGCATGGCCGCAGCTCTGAGCTGAAACAAGAAAAAAAAGAAAATCTTGATCATCTAAATTTGCCATTGTGTCTCTCCCTCATTGCATCTCGATCATTCCACTGCAGGTCATCATCCATTCCATACAATCTATAACAGATTTCAATCTTTAAAATAGTTCTTGAGAACCATACATTCAAGTGAATAATTCCAAGCTTCTTACCACTCAGTTAAATATACTTAGCAAAAATAAATGTTTGTCAGTGACACAGCAAATAGGGGAGTGGAGGGCAGTGCAACAGCCCCCACCCCAAGCACATTTTTCAAAATTGGTGCCTTTCCAACAATTTTTTAAAACTCTAATTCACTTGCATGACAAAAGCTGAATTTCCATTTTTTTTTTAATTGCATGGCCTTGAAAGAGCTTTCTGGGGTCATTACTTGATTTAACCAAATTCCCATGTTTTAGAACTGGCTGCTCAATCACCTGTGATGTGTTGGTGGCCACTAACATCTGAAAGACCAAAACAAACCCTGACTGTCATTAACCTCATGACACTGGTGAAGCCCATGGGGTTTTCTCTTTTTCATGTCACACCTACATCGGGAGTTTTATGTTTCAAGCATAATGACATTGTTACTGAAACACGAGACTAATGAATGTAGAATACAATTACCTATATTGTAACCAATGAAATATAAGAGAAATGAGTTAAAGGTTGTTTGGTATGTGTCATGGTGCCATTTTTTATGCACTTGCTCCCCCTAACTTTAGAACCTAGCTATGCTACTGGTTTTAGTTCATGGACAGAACTCTAGTTCCATTGAAGAATGCACCATGGTTGATATGCAAGAAAGAGTAAGTAGGAATTCCTTGGAGTGCTCAATGACATAAGAGATGCAGTGGAATCACAAGCTGATGAGAGTAATTAGTAGAAAGACATAGTTAATAGCTTCTGTAACCTAGGTGACCTAATTAGCAAAGGAAGAGGGGTGTTTTGGAACAGTAAGAGTGGTAAAGGGTAAAGTTGAAGGTGCTATTACCTCTGTTAGTAACAAAGAAATTCTCTCTCCAAGTCAAGGTTAGAATATATGATAATTAAGGACAAAGTATCATGTTGCATGTTTGTAAAGTATGGACACTGAATTCGCATTCTATCATAAATTTTTATTTCATTAAGCATAACCTTTCATGTTCCTTTTGTATTTATTGAAATGTAATGTCTTTGAATTAATTTTAAAAATATTGGATTACTGTATATATATAATATATATATATATATATATATATATATATAGGTAAACAGTAAGAATAATTACAGACATGGACAAGAACATGAAACACCACAGAGACGACACAAGAACCACATATATATATATATTCAGATAGATAGATAGATATGCTTCCCAGCCATATGGTTCTGGGTACAGTCCTCTACTATAGCCTTGGACCGACCAAAGCCTTGTGGACAGATTTGGTAGATGGAAACAGAAAGAAGCCTGTTGTATACAGTAATCTCTTGACTATCACGGGTGTAACATTCCAAAACCTCCCACGATAGGTGAAAATCCATGAAGTAGAAACAGTACTGTACTTGTATAGTTTTATAATTTGTTTATATTTATTTTATTATAAATCCAAAACAACACCACAAATGAATAGATGTAAGTTTAAATGATAAGCCACGATAGGTGAACCGCAATATGGCAAGGGATTACTGTACACACATATAGATGAGTTTCCACACAGTTTCTATCTATTAAGCTCATAAAGCACTGGTTGGCCCAGAAGTATAGTAGAAAATATTTTCTCAAGGGGTCACACAATGGGACTGAGCCTGAAACCACGTAACTGTAAAGCAAACTTCTTAACCACTTTTCTAAATGTGAGTGGCCATGTTGTTCCTCCATTCTGCTCAGGTCCCTTCTCTTGTACTTTAAACCCTTCATCTCCAAGCATAAACTCACCCCTGATCAGCGTTTGTAGCCCTGCAAGCTGCATGGTGACTTCACTAGAGCTGATGACACAGGGAAAGCACCTCATATGCGCTGTAAAGGGATTGGTGTTAGGAAGGGCATCTAGCCATAGAAACCATTCCAAAGCAGACTTCACTAGAAGACAATAAAGTTCTTGGACTCGTCAGATCCTGTCAAACCATCCAACCCATGTAAGCATGGAACAATGGAACATGGATGGTAGATGATGATGATGATGACAATGATGATGATATAACAGAGGGATGTATATAAGTATTGAGTTTATTGATAAGTTACAGCTCAATAAATCTGACACCTTATCAGACGTGGAGTCAGAGATGGAATTGGGTAAAAGAAAGAAACAAAAAAAATATGAACCGATTCTGTCTCTTACAGAATTATATATTGTAATGTAATGCATAAAAAATTTCTAAACACAAATTTGTTTAACCTATTTCTATTTTTGAGTCTTTCTTTCTTCTTCTTCTTCTTCTTCTTCTTCTTGAGATAAATTTATGGTAGGTTAAACTGAAGGAACAAATTCACAATGACAAAAAAAGTCGGCTGGTTGTTTTTGAACACTTTACATTCACAACAGAGAGGAATGCTATCTGTGTCTGTGTGTTGTTGAAGATGATGGTGGTGGTGGTGGTGCTGATGGTGGTGGTATTGAGATAGCAGTGATGATGATGGAGGTGGTGATGGTGCTGGTGGTGATGATGGTTCTGGTGGTGGTGGTAGTGGCAGTGGTGGTCGTGATCGTGGTGACTGTAGGTTGGATGATGATGGTGGTGATGATGATGATGATGGTGGTGGTAGTGGTGGTGGTGATGAGTGTGGTGAGGGTGATGATGATGACGATGACAATAACAGAAAAGTGTGTGATGTAAGAATCAGTAGTTTTACTGGCTCCAAAAGGGAAAAAACACAAGAAAGAGAAATCATACCAACAAAAAAAAAACATCAAATTTTAAAAAGACAGTTGCAGTATTTTCTTGTGGTGATGAGTGTGGTGAGGGTGATGATGATGATGATGACGATGACAATAACAGAAAAGTGTGTGATGTAAGAGTCAGTAGTTTTACTGGCTCCAAAAGGGAAAAAAAACACAAGAAAGAGAAATCTTACCAACAAAAAAAAAACATCAAATTTTAAAAAGAAAGTTGCAGTATTTTCCTGTTTGATGATATCTTTAAGAGAGTGACATGGAATGGGAAGGATTCCATGTACTTCAATGCTAAAAATAGTATCTGAAATCTACTGGCAGACAAACACAACCACCAAAATTTTTTATAAATGACAAACTTACCATAACAATGACAACAGGAAATATTTTTCTAAAATATATATATATTTATTTCAAAAATAAATTAGGATAAGAAAATAGCGTGCGGCTGTCTTTTTTCCCTAGCCTACCATTAACATGTTTTGGTGGGGCAGATTTATTCCACTTCATAGTTTAACCCTTTTGATACCAACCCCGCTAAAACTGCTTCTGGCTCTGAGTACAAATGTCTTGTTTCCATAAGTTTTGAATTAAAATCTTCCACCAAACCTTAGTCACAATATACGTTCCTAACACTAGCTTAATGATAACTAAGTAATTTTACTAAATTCTTTGTTATATTTAAAATTAATTGAAAGAAGCAGAGAGCATCTTAACAGAAATATGACAACAAAAGGGTTAAAATATATAATAGAGGAACAATTCTTAACCCTTTCATTACCAACCAGGCTGAAACCAGCTCTACCTCTGTAGTACAAATGTCTTGTTTTCATAAGTTTTGAATTAAAATCTTCTACCAAACCTTAGTCACAATTTATGTTCCTAACACTAGCTGAATGATAACTAAGTTATTTTACTAAATTGTTTGTTATATTTAAATTAATTGAAAGAAACACAAAGCATCTCGAAATAAATACTGAAACGAAAGGGTTAATTCCTCCCCTGATACCTTTGCTAATAGGGGAGTCAACTTTTGAATGGTAGTGTCACAGTTTGCAGGCTGTTGGCTGGATCTGTGTAGGGTGAATGGTTGAAGAATGAAAATATGTTTCTTGGGTTGCGTGTAGAAGTAATTGAACAACACTCGTGAATATTTAACAGGAGATTTTATTATCGCACAGAAAGACAAAGTACATTGACCTTTTACAGACAACAACAGCAATAAATACATATTGGGAGACAGAGAGAGAGAGAGGTACTTCTTGGAGTTTACAGCAAGCTATTGATATAGCAACATGTGGCTTACTCAACATAACTGGAAATAACTGTGCTATATTCATGACAACAGGGGTTCCTGTCTACTATCTGTACCACCTGCCGTAGCCACCTTCCTGGGTTGTCCAGTTGGTTGAAGTCAAATTCTAGAATGTTCAAGAAAATCTGTCCACGCCGTTGCTTCATGCTGATTGGTCACTTAATAGATCAGTTGTGTGAAACTATGGTGGTTTGCATGTGATGTCTGACCACATATCCAGGGATTCAGTTTTGAATCCCCACTACAACATAAAGGCAAAAATGTTTGCCCTCTCCAATTCTCTGCTAACGTCTACCCATAGTCCTCTCCTCTAACATTAACAGTGAATAATGTGGCTTTATTCTCTTCAATTTATACAGGTTATTTTCTGTTGCATTTGCATCAGCTTTCCAGTTGCAGAAGATGCATTGTGCTGCAGGCGGTGAGCTGGCAGAAACGTTAGTGTGCCGGGCAAAATGCTTAGCGGTATTTCGTCTGTCATATGTTCTGACTTCAAATTCTGTCAAGGTCGACTTTGCCTTTCATCCTTTCAGGGTCGATAATAAAGTACCAGTTTCGCACTGGGGTCGATGTAATCGACTTAATCCGTTTGTCTGTCCTTGTTTGTCCCCTCTATGTTTAACCCCTTGTGGGTAGTAAAGAAATAAATATATTTTATATTGCATTTAATGTAACCTTTCATGTTCCAAAGAAATTTGATGTTCAACTAATGTTTTAAGCTCAAAAAAATTTTTTTAAATAAAAGGAAAGGTTATGTATCTAACTGGAGTTTTAATTCTCTTTAACTTTTCTGATACCAACTCACCTATAACCATCCCTGGTTCTAGGCTACAAACTTCCTGGTTAAAAAATGATCTAAATTAAAACCTTCCCTTAAAATTTCATGCCAATTTATGTTCCAAATAACCAGTTTAATAATGACAAAAATATTCCACTAAATTCTTCGTTATTTTCAAAATTAATTGAATCAAAGACAGCATATTTCAACAAGAATATGGTAATGAAAGGGTTAAATTATAACTGTTGCTTTAAGAGCTCAATTTTCTGTATTTTCGTTTTTTGGTTTATCTTTGAATTCTTCATAGTAGGACTCCTTTGAAAATTTTAAACTCCTAAAAAAAAATGTCTCTGAATTTGTTTTATAATGATTTAGAGATTTTTTTCTTTTGTATTCTTTTACTTTTCTAGATATTTCAGCATGGAGGAGCCATTTAACCTTCAATAATATACAAATTTATTGAGTTTCCTTTAAATTTTATTGCGGGTATGGTTATGTCATTCATTCTCTGGTTTGCTGCTCAGTCACATGGTTTCAAGTTCATCCCCACTGCATGGCAGCTTAAGCAGGTGTCTTCAACTATCACCCCAAGCCAACCAATGGTGGTGGAAATCCCTGGTATTCTCAGCCCCCAGACCATATCCTTGCAGACTGCTATGAGGACGGAGATGGCTATCTGCAAGTATAAACTCCATGAGTCAGAGTGGCTGTTTCTCTGCATCTCGCCATCCTCCACAGCAACGCCTTTCCATTTTGTCCACTGGGACAGTGAGACAGACTGACCAGCCTTTTCTTGATATTCCTTGGCAGTGAGGAAGAGAAAAGATACGATGATTTGGGCTAGGTCTCTTACCAAATTTTAAAAATTCTTTCATTAAGCATTATGATACAAAAGCAAAAAACAACAAAAAAAACAAAGTAAAGACACTGCTACACCAACAAAGTAGAAATACTGTTGAATAATTTAGAAGACTTCAAACCACTGCCTTGTGATGAGATTTGGTAAAAGGAAACTGAAAGAAGCCTGGTGCAAAAGTAGGTATACAGTTATGAAAAAAGAAAACACCTAGAGGTGCAGGAGTGGCTGTGTAGTAAGAAGCTTGCTTCCCAACCACATCGTTCAGGGTTCAGCCCTACTATGTGGCACCTTGGGAAAGTGTTTTCTACTATAGCCTCAGGTCAACCAAAGCCTTATGAATGGATGTGGTAGACAGAAACTGGAAGAAGTCCATTGTATATATCAACTACATATGTGGAAAATCGGTGTGTGTTTGTTTGCGGCGTTGTTAGCAAACTCCTCCTACATCGTTTTATTGATTTTGATGAAACTTGACATGTGAGTGGAACTCATGTCTGGAAACCTCATGACATACTTAGATTGTTGAAAATATTGATAATATGGCCCCTTGAAGGGACCTTTAAATCTACCTCATATAACTATTTTTTAAACACCCAAGGGAAATAACCCATAGCACCTGTACAATATTTTTTTTAACACTCAAGGGAAATAACCCATTTCATTGTTTATGTTCGATTACTTTGAATTACCGGGTACACCAGCTAGTATATATATATATATAGGTAGGAGTAGCATGGATTGATTCATCTTCTCTTCGAAACTAATAAGTTTTTAAAAATCTGTGATAAGACTGTGCATCATCATTAAAGAACTTTGGAAAACTGTTTACAACCTATATCTGCCTCTAATGGAACTATCTCCAATATTTCATGAGTATAACCTCACCCACTAAGATGTCTAGAGAACTCAAATGTATTTTAGCTGATGAGTACGGGACACTTTTATCTGCTGCAATTTTTGCAACTTGTAATAAAGCCTGTCTTTGTATGAAACAATTGTACTAAAAACCAATCCATTCTTGTTGCTTATTTCTCGTATATATATATATATATATATATATCCAATTTAAAAGTACCTTTGAATCATCAGGCATTATGCTGTGCTTGGGAAGACCTATTGAGTCAAGTAAAATCAAAAATCAAAATCAAAGCAAATCAAGATCGAAATCAAATTGGAAATTGTAGTTGTGGCTGATGCCACCTGACACGCATCTGTGCTGGTGGCATATAATAATCACCATTCAAGCGTGGGTCAATGCTAGTGCTGCCTGACTGGCACTCCATGCTGGTGGCACATAAAAAGTGCCCACTACACTCTTGAAGTGGTTGGCATTAGGAAGGGCATCCAGCTGTAGAAACCTTACCAAATCAAATTGGAGTCTGGTGCAGCTTCCTGGCTTGCCAGTCCTTGGTCAAACTGTCCAACTCATGCTAGCATGGAAAGCGGACGTTAAACAATGATAATGATGATGATGATGATGTGTTTGTGTGTCTCTATTTGTCCTCCCCCACCATCACTTGACAACCGATGTTGGTGTGTTTATGCCCCCATAACTTGGCAGTTTGGCAAAATAGACCGACAGAATAAGTATTAGGTTTACAAAGAATATGTCCTGGGGTCGATTTGTTTGACTAAAGGCATTACTCCAGCATGGCCACAGTCAAATGACTGAAACAAATAAAAGAATAAAAGAATACTTATTCATTTTTCTCAAAAAAATTAAAATTTACGATAAAAGTATTATTACAGTTATGATAAATAATTATAGTTATTCTTTTCTACTCTAGGCACAAGGCCCAAAATTTTGGGGTATGGAGCCAGTCGATTAGATTGACCCCAGTACACAACTGGTACTTAATTTATTGACGACAAAAGGATGAAAGGCAAAGTCGACCTGAAAGGAATTTGAACTCAGAATATAAAGACAGACAAAATACCGCTAATCATTTCACTTGGTGTGCTAATGTTTCTGCCAGCTCGCAGCCTATAATTGGCATAATATTCTTTTCTACTCTAGGCACAAGGCCCAAAATTTTGGGGGAGGGATGGGCCAGACAATTAGATTGACCCCAGTACACAACAGGTACTTAATTTATCAATGCCGAAAGGACAAAAGGCAAAGTCGACATTGACGGAATTTGAACTCAGAACATAAAGATGGATTGAATACCGCTAAGCATTTCTCTCAGCATGCTAACGATTCTGCCAGCTCACTGCCTTAATTTTAGTTATTATTATAGTTATGATAATGAACTTCTGTCTAGTTTCCTCTGGCTAAATCCAATATAAGGCTTTGGCAAAAAAAAAAGACTAAGTGATATTTTTGTTGTTCATTGGGAAACAGTTTAGTTTCCTTCGAGTTTTTTTCTCCCTGTTTTTTGTGCAATTCTTCAAATGGTTACAATTCCATTGGGTTGGCAAGAAACTAATTCCTTTTCCACAAATAGTTACAATTGTTTTGAATGATTTTTGTCAATGTTATGATTTTTCCCTTTTCACATTTGATAGCCATTACTTTTGGCTTACTCTAGAAGTAAATTGCATGTAATTTTGTTTACAGCAGTTAGTTCAGTGTCAATTTTAACATGAAGTGAAAAAAATGAACATTTTCGCTATATTAAAGGCAAGAAATTTGCTGAGGCTCACAAAGAGATATGTGAAGTTATTGGTGTTGATTGCTTAACAGAATGCACATGTCAGAAATGGTTAAATAAATTCCGTTCTGGAGAATTTTTACTCAAAGATGACCAATGTTGTGGTCTACCTACTGTAGTTGATGATGACCAAATCAAAGTCATAATTGAATCTGATTGTCATATAACTGTACAAGAAATTGCAGAAAGGTTAAATGTATCACACACAACAATTGAAAATCACTTAAAATGTCTTGGACTTGTTAAGAAGCTCAATATTTGGGTTCCACATAAGTTGAAAGAGATTCACTTAACACAATGAATCAATATTTGCAACATGCATCTCAAACGCAATGAAATCGACCTTTTTTTAAATGAATCATCACTGTTGATGAAAAATTGATTGTCTACAGTAACATCAATCAAAAATGATCACGGTTCAAGAGTAATGAACCAACACAAACCACATTGAAAGCTGAATTGCATAAAAAAAAGGTCAGGCTGTCAATTTGGTGGGATTACAAAGGTGTTGTGTATATTAGCTGCTTCCATGGAACTAAATGATCAATTCAGATGTTTACTGTCAACAACTAATGAAACTGGAGGAAGCAATCAAAGAAAAACAGCCAGAATTGGCAAATCGTAAAGGAATCATGTTCTACCATGACAACACTAGACCACACATGTCTTTGCTAACTCGGGAAAAATCATTAGAGCTTAGTTGGGATGTGATGTCACATCCACTATGGAGCACTGACCTTGCACCATCAGATTAACCATTTATTTTGAAGTTTGCAAAACTCTTTGAATGGTGAAACTTTCAATAATGATGATGACCTGAAATCGCACTTGCTTTACCTTTTGGCTGATAAGGACCAGAAGTTCTATAAGTGCAGAATCATGAAGTTGTCAGAAAGATGGCAAAATGTCATCAAACAAAATGGAAAATATATAATTGATTAAAGTTCATTGTTTGTGTGAAAAAAAAATGATTTTTATTTCACACTAAAAAACTGAAATTACTTCCTGCCAACCCAATATATATCATAACATTTTAAAAACGATTTTTTTCTTCATCTAAGACATTTAAAGTTTCCATAGTTAAGAAACCATTTAAAATTTTTTTACACTTTCATATTTCTTACCGAAGAAGAACCTTTCTATGGCAGCTGATGAATGAGGTAATAAAAGTAATTTTGAAATAATTGAGAAATGAAGTTTATCTCCACATTTCTTTCATGAAAAATACAATACCAATATCTCTCTGCTTCTGAAATTTCATTCCCTTGTAAAGTAAGCGCTCACCACTATTAATATCGCTTTCTTTTTTTTCTTCCCTTCTCAAAAAAAATTTTTTAATTTCGTGACCAAAGACATAATGCAATATGGCTGCCTAAAGTCTAAAGTTTCAAAGCAGCTGTAAATTAACAACAATGCTAAATTTTTACAAACTGTTGTATATTATTTTGTTTAGTTTCACATAAAACTGCAATGATTCAAATTGAAATTAATCATGTCTTTTGGGATTTTTTTGCTTTATTTTTTGTTTGTTTTCAGTTTGGATTCTTGAAGAATATTCTAGACATATACAGTCACTTGTGGCTCTAAGACAAGAGAAGTAAAAAAACAAATATTGATAATAATTTTCTTACAGTTCTATGTTTAAAAGATGAGGAATTATGTACATATGTACATTTGACGGATATTTGTCCTCACCTTGTTTGTTAACACATTTCGGCTGATATACTCTCCAGCCTTCATCAGATGTCCTGAGGAATTTTCGAACCTAGGTTCTCATTCCTAAGGTATTTTTCAGTGTTGTTATTATTATTATTATTCAGGTCCCTGCTTGGAATTGAACTTGGAATCTTGGGGTTAGTAGCCCGCATTCTTAACCACTACACACCACGGACATATGGCATAGTGGTTAAGAGTGCTATGTCCATAGAAGGGACATTTTGTGAATGTTCAGAATCTGTCTGTCCAAGGAACGTGTTGTCTGTGCAAAAGTCCAAGTTAGTCCATGGCATCAGCAGCTGGTTGTCTGTCTGGGTTGTGAATCATCTGCATGGTAGAGGTGAGGCATGTGAATCCGTTGGCCATCCTTGACACTCTACAATGAGCCAAAGTACCAAACTGTTTCAATACGGGGCAAGAGGATAAATTTTAGAAAAATCCAGAAAGCTGTATCATGTCACACTTTCATGCGGATTGATCAATTTATAGACTGATCATGTGAAACTGTGGTGACTCAATCATGGGACCTAACTGAGCATCTAGGAGATAGGATTTGAACCCCTGCTACAGGGAGCTTGTGAGCTCACAGGGGGATGGCTAATAACAAGTGGGTACTATGAGGACATTAGATGTGTAGAGATGTGGTTTTAATAAATAGAATATTTAACTCTTTTGTTACTAAATTTCTGTTGATATACATTACCTGTGTTTCAGTCATTTGACTGTGGCCATGCTGGAGCACTGCCTTTGGTCGAGCAAATCAACCCTAGGACTTATTCTTTGTAAGCCTAGTACTTATTCTATCGAACTCTTTTGCCGAACTGCTAAGATACGGGGACGTAAACACACCAGCATTGTATATATGTATATATATATACATATATACGATGGGCTTCTTTCAGTTTCTGTCAACCAAATTCATTCACAAGGCTTTGGTCGGCCTGAGGCTATAGTAGTAGACACTTGCCCAAGGTGTCACAACGTTGCCAATTCAGAAGGGAGTGTGGACATTCTGAATCTTTATTGAAGAACTCCTTTCTGGAAAACACTCATGTTCCGTCTTGGAAAATATTGCTTTTCGTAAATCACTTCCTCAGCACAGCTTGGTCGCACAGATTAATCAAGGAAAATCTCAGATTCTCCCGTAAAACATCTGTAGATTGGCGGTCTTTCTGTGCTGAGATCTGTCAGTTTTGGGCAGGAAACAACCAAAACATGATTGGAGGAGATGGGGTTGAAATTGAGATTGATGAAACGGTTCTGGTTCATCGGAAATATCAACGCAGCAGAATAATCAAAATGGTTTGGCTTTTTGGTGGACTGGAACGCTTGACGACGAGATCATTTATGGTCCCACTTTTGACCGAATGTGGCGAGGGCAACAGAAGGGATGCGGAAACCCTCATTCCTATCATTAGACGCTACATCAGGCTGGGATCAATAATCTATAGTGATTGTTGGCATGCGTATAGTAACTTGAGCAGCATGGGCTATACACACTATCAGGTTAATCACGCTGAACACTTTGTGGATCCCCATAACCCAGCTATTCACACTCAGAATATTGAGTGTTTATGGGGAAGCCCGAAAAAGTGCATTGTTCGTCCCAGAATGAGACCGAATTATCTCAGACAGTATATCGCTAGGTTACTTTTTATATGGGCCATCTCACCGACTCCATAAGTTTCTTTTAAAAGCTGGAAAACTGTACCCGTGTTCCTGAGGACTTAGAGGCATTGGTTTTTGATGTTCAATCACCCTTAAATTTGTCTATCATGAAACGATATTCAACACATATTTATGAAACAATTTGGATACATTTTTACAAGTGCACCTCCACACAGTTCATAAAAAAAAAACCTTAGATTTCTCGCGTGTAAATCACCTACCCTGGCCTCCTAATCTTTTGCAAATCCCTTATTTTTCTTCATAAAAAAGGATTGGGTAGGAAATTGGAACACCACTTCCCTGAAATTATTTGAAAATGTGCATAAATAGGATATATATTGTACAGGCCAAAAAAAAAAAAATACATAAATGACAAAACACACTTTTACTCACTCAATCTCTCCCCCCCCCCCACACTCCACAAAAAATCGAAGAGTACTTGTTACCCGCTAAAATTTCGGTGCGAAAAATTACTAAAGGACAAAACTGTTTTGCAGCTTATCCTGGGATCTATATATCCAATCATTTTAGTAGGTATGAAAAAGATATTGTTTTAATACACTTTGACTGGTTTCACACAAACACTAGCATGTTTTTTTTTTGTCCATACATCGTTACCACTTTGTTTATTATTGTTTTCAAAGTTCTTTGATTTTCAATCTAATGTAATCCACACTATAAAATGTATTTCTGCAAAATGTCGTCTTAAAATATGTGTAAAGAAAGGGGGCTGATGCAGTTTCGCACCTCACCTTCAAAAATGCATTTTTTAAAAAAGATAGCCAAATTTCAATTAACAGTTCAACACCACTTTTTTCACGGTAAAACAATAGTTTTTCTGTGAGAGCAGTTAAATTTGCCAGATGCCTTAAGCTAAGTAAAATAGTGTCTTCACCACTTGACCCTTCTAACCTCTTCTATTTCGCCAATATCACAGACCTCCAACGAATTCTATTGTTGGAGAAGCGAGTTGGTGAAAACTCATTGACAGCGACCATTAGGGACAGAGTGAGAAAGAAGGTTATGAGACACAACATCACTTGACTCTATAACTTTTACTAGCTCAATTTCTTTTCTCTTACAACATCTACCCGTGGGTTGCAACTATGAGAATGTGTACACACATACAGGCCGAAATTAACTTTTCTTTTTACCTTGCATGCTTTTCCATTTACTAGTTACACATTTCAGCCCATCGTGGTTTTGGGTATATACAATGTGACGGTAAATAAATAACCTTTTCTAATCTAAACATTAACCCCTACATCTTGACCCGCAAAATTCGGATCATGTGAATTTTCCACCCTCTTGGAAACTATTTTCCCCACAAATTTCTTTATAATCGTAATGTATGCCATTTGAAAGGTATTTCTATAAAATTTCATTGAAATCTCCACCCTCACCCATATTCCTAAAAGTTACGAGAGAAAAGCTCGGATCTTGTGAATTTTCCGAAGTCCTTCCCCTACCCTTTTGGAAAAGAGTTTCCACACAAATTTCTTTATAATCGTAATGTATGCCGTTTGAAAGGTATTTATATAGAGTTTCGTTGAAAAATAAAAGCATATTCCTAAAAGTTACGAGAGAAAAGCTCGGATCTTGTGAATTTTCCGAAGTCCTTCGCCTACCCTTTTGGAAAAGAGTTTCCACACAAATTTCTTTATAATCGTAATGTATGCCGTTTGAAAGGTATTTTTATAGAGTTTCGTTGAAAAATAAAAGCATATTCCTAAAAGTTACGAGAGAAAAGCTCGGATCTTGTGAATTTTCCGAAGTCCTTCCCCATCTCTTTTGGAAAAGAGTTTCCACACAAATTTCTTTATAATCGTAATGTATGCCGTTTGAAAGGTATTTATATAAAGTTTCGTTGAAAAATAAAACCATATTGCTAAAAGTTACGAGAGAAAACCTCGGATCTTGTGAATTTTCCGAAGTCTTTCCTATACCCTTTTGGAAAAGATTTTCCACACAAATTTCTTTATAATCGTAATGTATGCCGTTTGAAAGGTATTTATATAGAGTTTCGTTGAAAAATAAAAGCATATTCCTAAAAGTTACGAGAGAAAAGCTCGGATCTTGTGAATTTTCCGAAGTCTTTCCTTTACCCTTTTGGAAAAGATTTTCCACACAAATTTCTTTATAATCGTAATGTATACCGTTTGAAAGGTATTTATATAAAGTTTCGTTGAAAAATAAAACCATATTGCTAAAAGTTACGAGAGAAAAGCTCGGATCTTGTGAATTTTCCGAAGTCTTTCCTATACCCTTTTGGAAAAGATTTTCCACACAAATTTCTTTATAATCGTAATGTATGCCGTTTGAAAGGTATTTATATAGAGTTTCGTTGAAAAATAAAAGCATATTCCTAAAAGTTACGAGAGAAAAGCTCGGATCTTGTGAATTTTCCGAAGTCTTTCCTTTACCCTTTTGGAAAAGATTTTCCACACAAATTTCTTTATAATCGTAATGTATGCCGTTTAAAATGTATTTATATAAAGTTTCGTTGAAAAATAAAAGCATATTCCTAAAAGTTACGAGAGAAAAGCTCGGATCTTGTGAATTTTCCGAAGTCCTTCCCCTACCCTTTTGGAAAAGAGTTTCCACACAAATTTCTTTATAATCGTAATGTATGCCGTTTGAAAGGTATTTATATAAAGTTTCGTTGAAAAATAAAAGCATATTCCTAAAAGTTACGAGAGAAAAGCTCGGATCTTGTGAATTTTCCGAAGTCCTTCCCCTACCCTTTTGGAAAAGAGTTTCCACACAAATTTCTTTATAATCGTAATGTATGCCGTTTGAAAGGTATTTATATAAAGGTTCGTTGAAAAATAAAAGCATATTCCTAAAAGTTACGAGAGAAAAGCTCGGATCTTGTGAATTTTCCGAAGTCTTTCCTATACCCTTTTGGAAAAGATTTTCCACACAAATTTCTTTATAATCGTAATGTATGCCGTTTGAAAGGTATTTATATAAAGTTTCGTTGAAAAATAAAACCATATTGCTAAAAGTTACGAGAGAAAAGCTCGGATCTTGTGAATTTTCCGAAGTCTTTCCTATACCCTTTTGGAAAAGATTTTCCACACAAATTTCTTTATAATCGTAATGTATGCCGTTTGAAAGGTATTTATATAAAGTTTCGTTGAAAAATAAAAGCATATTCCTAAAAGTTACGAGAGAAAAGCTCGGATCTTGTGAATTTTCCGAAGTCCTTCCCCTACCCTTTTGGAAAAGAGTTTCCACACAAATTTCTTTATAATCGTAATGTATGCCGTTTGAAAGGTATTTATATAAAGTTTCGTTGAAAAATAAAAGCATATTCCTAAAAGTTACGAGAGAAAAGCTCGGATCTTGTGAATTTTCCGAAGTCCTTCCCCTACCCTTTTGGAAAAGAGTTTCCACACAAATTTCTTTATAATCGTAATGTATGCCGTTTGAAAGGTATTTATATAAAGATTCGTTGAAAAATAAAACCATATTGCTAAAAGTTACGAGAGAAAAGCTCGGATCTTGTGAATTTTCCGAAGTCTTTCCTATACCCTTTTGGAAAAGATTTTCCACACAAATTTCTTTATAATCGTAATGTATGCCGTTTGAAAGGTATTTATATAGAGTTTCGTTGAAAAATAAAAGCATATTCCTAAAAGTTACGAGAGAAAAGCTCGGATCTTGTGAATTTTCCGAAGTCTTTCCTATACCCTTTTGGAAAAGATTTTCCACACAAATTTCTTTATAATCGTAATGTATACCGTTTGAAAGGTATTTATATAAAGTTTCGTTGAAAAATAAAACCATATTGCTAAAAGTTACGAGAGAAAAGCTCGGATCTTGTGAATTTTCCGAAGTCTTCCTATACCTTTTGGAAAAGAGTTTCCACACAAATTTCTTTATAATCGTAATGTATGCCGTTTGAAAGGTATTTATATAGAGTTTCGTTGAAAAATAAAAGCATATTCCTAAAAGTTACGAGAGAAAAGCTCGGATCTTGTGAATTTTCCGAAGTCCTTCCCCTACCCTTTTGGAAAAGAGTTTCCACACAAATTTCTTTATAATCGTAATGTATGCCGTTCGAAAGGTATTTATATAAAGGTTCGTTGAAAAATAAAAGCATATTCCTAAAAGTTACGAGAGAAAAGCTCGGATCTTGTGAATTTTCCGAAGTCTTTCCTATACCCTTTTGGAAAAGATTTTCCACACAAATTTCTTTATAATCGTAATGTATGCCGTTTGAAAGGTATTTATATAAAGTTTCGTTGAAAAATAAAAGCATATTCCTAAAAGTTACGAGAGAAAAGCTCGGATCTTGTGAATTTTCCGAAGTCTTTCCTATACCCTTTTGGAAAAGATTTTCCACACAAATTTCTTTATAATCGTAATGTATGCCGTTTGAAAGGTATTTATATAAAGTTTCGTTGAAAAATAAAAGCATATTCTAAAAGTTACGAGAGAAAAGCTCGGATCTTGTGAATTTTCCGAAGTCCTTCCCCTACCCTTTTGGAAAAGAGTTTCCACACAATTTCTTTATAATCGTAATGTATGCCGTTTGAAAGGTATTTATATAAAGTTTCGTTGAAAAATAAAAGCATATTCCTAAAAGTTACGAGAGAAAAGCTCGGATCTTGTGAATTTTCCGAAGTTCTTCCCCTACCCTTTTGGAAAAGAGTTTCCACACAAATTTCTTTATAATCGTAATGTATGCCGTTTGAAATGTATTTATATAAAGTTTCGTTGAAAAATAAAACCATATTGCTAAAAGTTACGAGAGAAAAGCTCGGATCTTGTGAATTTTCCGAAGTCTTTCCTATACCCTTTTGGAAAAGATTTTCCACACAAATTTCTTTATAATCGTAATGTATGCCGTTTGAAAGGTATTTATATAAAGTTTCATTGAAAAATAAAACCATATTCCAAAAGGTTACGAGGGAAAAGCTTGGATCTTGTGAATTTTCCGAAGTCCTTCCCCTACCCTTTTGGAAAATATTTTCCACACAAATTTCTTTATAATCGTAATGTATGCCGTTTGAAAGGTATTTATATAAAATTTCATTGAAAAAAATCCCCATATTTTTCTTCATATTCGTTTCCTACACATTGTTTTACATCCATTCCAATATTTTTTTTTCTTTGATTTTCATTTTGGGGTCATGATGAAAACATTAACCAAATTTGGAAATGGTCATATCTGCTGTTGAAAGCAGGAATTTGAAGAAATATTTTGGTTGAAAAATGTGAGTGTACTGAACAATGTCGATAATTTAACTGTCATTTTGCCACCATAAAACGAAAGAATTCCAATTTTTGTAAAGGAGCCAAGACATTTTACAATTGTCCATTTGACAAATTAGCAAAAATTTAACAATATTCGATAATGTTCTGTTTCAAGCATCCAGAAAATGGAGAGAAGAAAAGGAATTCTGATAAATCGACACAATGAAGTTAAAATGTTTAACAATAACTGATTAAAACTCAGCACTAAAATGAAACCGGGTATTTACCAATAACTTCCAAACTTGTTGTATCCGTCAATGGGATGAAATGATAGGGCCGCTCACTGGAACTTTTATCCAGCTTGTATCTCTCTTTAGTGCTGCTTCAAGACACCTGCCATTGTCAGGATGTTTTATACCATTTTTTTTCCTGCTGGAGAATGTTTATCCAGTTTAGAATGAAGAACAAAAGTTAATGGGTCATTTAATCCCAGCTAATGCTTTGTGGTGGTGGTAGTGGTGGGTGAATGAATAAAGGTTGACAGAGACCTTGAATATATCGTCCAAAAGCTACGCCAGAAGCATCCATCAGCCGAGAAAGGGGACATATTTGGTATCGGTAATTTAATTTTAAAAATGGCCTTGAATAATTTCTCTTCAATCTTGTTCTCATGTTCTCTTTCCCGCTCACGTAACAAATAGAAGTCATTTGAGCAGAGTGTGGATGAAATAAAACGACCGTTGAAATTCACTTAGCCAAAAAAAAAAAAAAAAAAAAATGACCTAATTTCCATATCTAAGTAGAAACTGCATTAACTGTCGATAAATCAACGATATAAGCAAACACAAACTTCGGATAAGAAGTCACTTCATGAATAAATCTTTGGACAGAATTTGCAGAAGTCCGGGACCCAAAAAGCATTCTAACGAATTCATATGGTCCAAATGGCCGTCTTTCGAATGTCGAATGTTTCCGTTAGCAAGGGAAGATGCATTTAAATATTTCAAGTTCAATTGAAAAAAAGATATCATTTGAAAGCTGGAGCAGGTATTTCAGTAGACGGGGAGGGGGGGCATGGTGTGTGCGTGCGTGCGATGTGTGTGTGTGTGTGTGCGTATGTGAGCGTGTGTGTGTGTGCAAGTGTGTATTCACACTATGTTAGTAATGAAATGATGGCCTGAAATATGTGGCTAAGACACTAGTAAAGCAGATATGCTACAATATTGCTTATTAAGCAATATTTAAAAAAAATACTTTTTCGGTAGGGTTCCGTATAACTCCCTAAATCATATCTCCGTAAATATCCATTGAAAATTTACATTTTAAAGAGTTACAGAAAAAAATGAAAATAAAATTCGACAAGTGACTGGAAACACCACCGAAGACATTTTGTATATATATTTTTTATTTTATCGACATAATTGTTATGTACATCATTGAAAATGTAACTCTGTAAAATATCATTAAAAATATACATTTTAAAGGCTGTTATGAATACGAATCATCACCATCGTTATCGTTATTCATTTTAACGTCCACTTTTCCATGCTTGCATGAGTCGAACAGAGTTTATTGAGCCTGATTCGCTACAGCTGGATACCCTTCCTGTCGCCAACTCTCATCTGTTTGCAAGCAATGTAATATTTACCCATGGTCAGACATTTTTCACAGGAAAAAAATCACACAAAAAGAACGATGGTGACATTCGTTTACAAATATCACTCGGTGTCTAGACAAGGAGCAAAATGAAAAAGGGGTGACTGTGGCTAAGGCCCTGGTAATATCATAATATGGTTTCAAACAAGTGATGATAAAGAGAGTAAAAAAATACGAAGATACAAGTCAAAGCTGACAACCACATTTATTTCTCCGCTAATAGAAGATACAGCAAACTGGTTCACATAAAGTATTATATTTATGAAAATACACGGGTTCCTCACGCAGCTTGAACAAAGATGTATGTGGGAAAAACACAAAGCATGACAACAAAAATCTCTGCTGACAATTCTCTCCTCACTGCGAACGTATAGCAGAATAAAACTTGCTCAATGCTGATGACTCGAAGCCCATTATACAACCCACCTCACTGAAGAAATAGCGGGAAAAAAACGTCCTAACGGTAGGTTCGAACCGACCACACTTTTCTGGTCGTGCAAGTGTTCTGATTGGCTGACTAGAAGCATCCAATCGATACGAACGGGTATGGTCGAGTGAATGCTTGCAGAAAACGATGGTGATTAGCCAAAATGTGGGCACTAAAAGGTAAACTGTATACATGCTTGCTACACCATCTACCAAATCCATTCACAAGGTTTTGGTCGGCCCGAGGCTAAAGTTGAAGACACTTGCCCAACGTACCACGCAGTGGGATTGGACTTGAAATCAAGTTGACAAGCAAATTTCTTAACCATACAGCCATGCAGGGGTGGACTGAGAGTATTAAGGGCCCTCAGGCATAACTGTTTACCAGGCCTCTTAGCATTGATATCAGTAGAGTTAACATGTAGAGAGCGGGCCCTTCAGAGCTCCGGGCTCTCAGGCAGTTTCCGATTGACCGACTGCTCAGTCCGTCCCTGCAGCCGTGACTTCGCCTATATAAGTAACAAAAAGGTTAAGGTGGGAATGGACATCTACATCCTCTCGGCTCCATGACTTATGACCCAGCGGAACATCTAGGATGTGATAGCTAGAGGGGCAGTGGCCTGCACGAGCAACCGACTCGTACTTATTTACAACAGAATAAACTGGAGCAACATGAAATGAAGTGCCTTGCTTAAGAATATAATGCATCATTCAGTCCAAGAATTAAATTCATTACGACGACGAGCCGATCCATGTAATGGTTTGGCAGTAATATTTCTTCGTTATTTTTTTTGTTGCTGTAAATGTGCGAAGAAATTTGCAGTGTGTGCAAATTTTGCCTTTCTTTGCAAAATATGTGTGCATCCATGTGAGTCAGCAATGCTCAAATTTCCTCGATTAAAAAAGGTTTAGTTCTATAGTAAAGAGACGAGGAATTTCTCTTTTACTCTTTTACTTGTTTCACTGCAGCCATGCTGGAGCACCGCCTTTAGTCGAGCACATCGACCCCAGGACTTATTCTTTGGAAGCCTAGTACTTATTCTATCGGACTCTTTTGCCGAACTGCTAAGATACGGGGACGTAAACACATCACCATCTGTTGTCAAGCGATGTTGGGGGGACAAGCACAGACACACAAACACACACACACACACACACACACACACACACGCACGCACACACATATATATACGACAGGTTTCTTTCAGTTTCCGTCTACCAAATCCACTCACAAGGCTTTGGTCGGCCCGAGGCTATAGCAGAAGACATTTGCCCAAGGTTCCACGCAATGGGAATGAACCCGGAAATGGTTGGTAAGCGAGCTACTTACCACACAGCCACTCCTGCGACGAATATTTGTCCTCATCTTGTTTGTTGTTAACACAACATTTCGGCTGATATACCCTCCAACCTTCATCAGGTGTCTTGGGGGAATTTCGAACCTGGTTCTCATTCCTAAGGTATTTTTTGATGTTATTATTATTATTATTATTATTATTATTATTATTATTATATTATTATTATTATTATTATTATTATTATTCAGGTCACTGCCTGGAATCGAACTCGGAATCTTAGAGTTAGTAGCCTGTGTTCTTAACCACTACGCCACGGGCATATGGCGTTGTGGTTTAGAGCTCACACACACACACACATACACGCACGCACACACGCATACACACACACACACACACACACACACTCACGCACGCACACACGCATGCATGCATACACACACGCACGCACACGCGTGTCAGGTTATAATAAAAGCATTAAATTGAAGAATTGCTCAATACTTTCTCGTAGGACATATATTTATTATACTGTTACAAGAAGGGGAGTGACAGTGACTTCGAAGTTACATTTATATGTGAACTCCCAGTTTTCGTCTTCCAGATTGACTCACATCACGTTGGTCAGCCCGGAGCAAGAGTAGAAGAAATTTGCCGAACCTAAGACCACATAGCTACGAAGCGAACTTCTTTACACAAGAAGTTCGCTTTACGAGACCCCGAGTTTTATTTTTCAAGCACAAGATCCAAATTTTGAATGAAATGCAAAAATTTCTACCAGCATAACAAATGCTTCTGCGTGTTACCCAGAAATTAGCGAAAAATAAAATGCATCTTCTAAGTAAACAACTCCGTCTACGAGTGCTTGTGAATTGGCAATCGCATCTGCAAATAATGATGTACGCGAGTCTAGTGCGAGTGAAAGTGAATTCTATTTATCTATCTATCTATCCGCTCAGTCGAAGTCGACTCTCGGTCACTCGTTGGATCAGTGTCCTCCAGTCAGTTCTATCCTGGGCCGCTTCTTTCAGATTGGCTATGTCCATTCCGGTATCCCTCTTGATGGTGTCAAGCCAGCGGGTTCTTGGTCGGCCTTTTCCTCTCTTGCCACTGACCATTCCGAGCATGATGTCCTTCTCCAGGGATTTTCTCCGCATAATATGACCGAAATAGTGAATTAGAAAACAATTATAATAATAATATTTTTATTATAAATGATCTTGTCATTCTTTTTACTTTACATAAAATATTCTTTACAATCTATTGTCGTTTTATTGCCATTTATTTACAAGTATTATAAATTTTATAGGTAAAATATTTTTCGCGAACGAATTACGATTTATAACATCGCTACTATGGGAAATTATTGCTCTGCTTTACGAGCGGTCTCCGGGAACAAATGAACTCGTATGTCGAGGAATTACTGTAAGCGCCTGTTAGCATAAATTAGCTTCCGGCATTAAAGCCATTGTAGTCTGCTCACACCGTAGCATCCACGACATCATTTAACATTCGCTCCACGTGTATTTGCTGAAATGTAAACATAGCTTGTCAGATGCAGGCGGATGACAGAATCAGCCATCGTAACACAGACCTGACAGGTACAAAATCAATCGTTCTGTTTACATAAAAATTTGTTGATAGAAATAAAAGAGTTTCGAATTTTTTAAATTATAGTATTTATCTTTATTTCTTTTGCTTGTTTCTGCGGCCATGCTGGGGCACATCCTTGCAGGGTTTGTCCAACAAATCGACCCACGTATTTATTTGTAACTCCGGTTCTTATTCTATCAATTACTTTTGCCGAACGGCTAGGTTACGACGGTGTAAACAAACGAAAGCCGGTTGTCAAGGGGGCGTGTCTTAGTTTTGTGTTTGTCTCCCGCTATCGCTTGCCGTTGGTTTGTTTACGTTCCCGTAACTTGTCGGGATTCTTTTAATTTCCGTCAACCAAATTCACTGACAAGGCATTGGCCGGCCAGGGGCTATAGTAGAAGACACTTGCCGCCAAGGTGCCAAGCAGTGGGCCTGAACACAAGACCACATAGTTGGGAAGCAAGCTTCTTAACCACACAGCCACGCTTAGGCCTATATATCTCAATGTTTATATACAAAAAGGCGGGATGACCATGGCCGGAATAACTCATAAGTCTACTCAGTCAGTTCCCTGACTTAGGGATTAATCAGAAGACCGAACATTGCTCTACTACCACCACCACTATCAGCAACAACAGCAAGGAGGCGCAATGGCTCAATGGTTAGGGCAGCGGACTCGTGGTTTCGATTCCTAGACCGGGCGTTGTGTGTGTTTATTGAGCGAAAACACCTAAAGCTCCACGAGGCTCCGACAGGGAGTGGTGGCGACCCTTGTACTCTTTCGCTCCAACTTTCTCTCACTCGTTCTTCCTGTTTCTTGTCCCTGACTTCCTACGCATACGCTGAGCCTGGATGCGCATTCATCCATCCGTCGATGCTCTCGGTGTCGGGAGTTGACCTGCTTTCTCTTCTGCGGGTCTTGCGAATAGCAAAGGACCATGTTTCGGACTTCTCCCACTAAGGGACGAAGACCGCTTCTCTCAACAAACAAACAAACAAACAAGCAACAACAGCAACACTACAACTATTACTACAGCTGCTGCTACTGCTGCTACTACTACTACTGCCGTCACCCCACCCTTCCCTCTCCAGAAGTCTGCTTATTCAATTATTAGATCATGTCAGTCTCTTTGAAATATTCTCCTTCCTTCTATTATATTTGTTACTTTTGTTTTCACTTCCACCCCTCTCTCTCTCTCTCTCTCTCTCTCTCTCTCTCTCTAATTCTATGTCTATCTTTATCATCCTCCATCTCTCTCTAACGCCATATCTATCTTCATCATCCTCCTCCTATCCCCACGATCTTTTTTCTTTCTATCTCTCCTTTCACGCTCACTTACTCTCTAGTATTTCTCTTCCTCTTTCTCCCTCTCTTCACAATTTTCTCTCTATTCATTTCTTCCATCTCTTCCCCGCTTTTAACTTCTATTCACTCCATTCCTCCCCTTCACCCTCTTTCCTTTCTCTTCTTATTCCTTCATTTCACTTCAAGCAACTCCTCCTCCTCCACCTCCTATATTTTCTTTTCCTTGCGTTTATCTTCCATTTTCCATCTGCTTTAATCTTTTCCTCTCACCATGTATTTTCTATAACACTCCATCTCTCTCATTATTTCATCATTCAATCTTTCGTCTCTATATCTCCCCCTCTTTCGCTGTCTTTATCTCAAACTCAGTCCCATCAGTATCATCTATCTCTCCCTTCCTGTCTCTCTCTCTCACCTTTCTCTTTGTCTCTCTTATCTTCGCTCTCCGTCTTTCCCCCTCCGCCTTCTCTCTCTCTCTTTGTATACACACACACATCGCTCCACCTCCGTCCTACTCTCTATCTTCCCCACCTTACTCTTAATCTTTATCTCTCTCTCTCCCCACCTCTCTATTAATGTTTATCTTTTCCTCTCATTCTTCTCTCTCTCTCTTTATATATATATAGATATATGTGCACCTTTCTCTTAATGTCTCCCTTCAATATCTTTTTCTTCATCCTTCTCTCCCCTCTCTTGCTATCTTTCTCTCGTCTGTCCTATCACTATTCTCTCTCTCTTTCTCTGCATTATTCGCTATCACTTCATCTTTTCTCTCTATTTCTCTCCTATCATCTCTCTCTCTCTATGCTTATACTCAGCACTTCTCTCTCACTTTCTCTTTTTTCAGTCACTTCTTCCCATTCCTTATTCAGCTTTCTCTATCCCTTCTCTCTTTATCTTTCTATCCTCTCTTTCACTCGATTCTTCTCTTTCATTATCGCTCTATTCTTCTAGCTGTTTTTCTTTCCCCTTTCTTTTCCTCATTACCTTTTATCTTCCCTCTCTCTACCTTTCTCTTTCTATCTTCGTCTTTCTATCCTCTCTCTCTCTCTCGCTCGCTGTTTTTCTATCTATTCTGTCACTCGGGCTTTCTTCTCTCCCACCTTTCTCGCTCCCTCTGTCTTTCTTTCTCGCTCTCTCTCTCTTTTTCGCCGTCTTTCTTCCTTCTCTCTCCCTGACTTTCCTTGTCTTTCTATCTCCTCCGCCACTCAACCCTGTCAAGTTAAGTCTCACCCTCACCTCATCTCACCCCTTACACAACCAGTAATCAAACCAAATACCTCACCATCACCACCACCACCACCACCACCACCACTACCACCAGCTCCAGAACCTCATAAAAAAACAAATGAAAAACAAACTTATAAATATAACAAATATGAAAGTTTATCATCCCCACATTAAACGAACAACAATTCTGTCTGTTGGAATGTATATTACCGCCACCAAGTGAGTCTTCCCCATTTCCTACCAACTCAGTCTTTTACTTAGTGACAAAACTGACATTAAGGAACAACCATCTCCGCCGTCCCCGCCACCTTCTCTCTATCTTTCTCTCCCTCTCTCCCATACTCTCTCTTAACTCTCTGCTCCTCATCCACCACACCACATCTAAAAAAAACCATGTATACTTTACCTGTGTTGAATCGAGTAAGTTACTTCTCTTTTGTTAAAATTCTTTCTTTTATTACTCTTACTCATTTAAAAAAAAAATTTCATTACATAATTTTTTTCCTCTGCGATATTTATTTATTTTTGGCTTTATTTTTATTCTGAATGAGAAGTATTAAAGTTCATTTTCTTGTGTGTGTGTGTGTGTGTGTGTGTGTGTGTGTGTGTGTGTGTGTGTATACAGATTTGGTAGTGCAAACAGGATAAATACAACTCAAAACATGAGTGTTTTTCACTGTTAATCGGTAAAAATTAACGAAGCGACTCAAGGGCCGCCGGTTTCCTTCGTGCACAAATCTTGGCTCCTTTTGCCCTATTAAAAATAAAACAGCTACGTGTGTGTGTGTGTGTGCATATACATATGTGTGTATGTATGCATGCATTTGTACACATATATACATACATGCATACATAAATAAAAGGTAATGTGTTTGCATTCTTTTCTCTATTCTTATAGCATGTCTCTTTTATTTCATTATTTCGTACTCAGTAATTCTACAAACTAAAAATAAGGAACTCAATATATTCTTCTAAGTATGTGTGTGTATGTGTGATTTGAGAAGGCGCGTGGCTTAATTGCTCGGGTATTCGGCTCACGATTGCAAGGCTGCGAGTTCGATCTCCGGCGGCGCCTTGTGTCCTTGAGCGAGATCCTTTATTTTACGTTGCTCCAATCCTCTCAGCTGGCAAAAATGAGTTGTATTTGTATTTCAGAAGGGGCCCAGCTTTGTTACATTCTGTGTCACGCTGAATCTCCCTGAGGAGGTTACGTGTGTCTGTGGAGCGCTAACTCACTTGCACGCAAATTTCACGAGCTGGCTGTTCCGTTGATCGGATCAACTGGAACAAGCATCGTCGTAACCGACGGAGGGTCAGGTTGTGTGTAATTTAAAATGTTTTTTTAAAAATATTTATTACTAACATCCTTTTGGAGAGTGATAAAAAAAAAGCTGTTATAAATCGATATATTTTCTGTGGCTAATTTAAACAGGCTCTACCCTCCCACAAACTATATTGGCTCTGTGCCAATATTAGAAATCAATCTTTATTTATTAACACGAACCGTCGTTGAACAAAAGGTAAGCTGTTAAAGAAGGGATATGGCAGTCAGGTTTCGAGTCATGACTGACACTGGTTCATTTTACATATACACCAGCCTGCTGGAAATAGCAGCCAAATCTTCTTCAAATCTTGCTACCGTCTTAGAAAAAGAGTAATATATTGGTCAATATAATGAAAGGTACACTAAATACCCGAATAAAAAAAGATAAAGGGTTTTAAGGGATGTTTCTGACTGGAATGTCTTTCATTACAACAAGACAGGTATGTCACAATATAGTTTTGCTCCTAGTCAAAAAGAAAAGCTGTAATTACGTGAAAGAGACAACTTTCTTTTTAAAAGGTAATAATTTGTCCGTTAATAAAATATTATTAATGTAATTTAAAAACAACTTTACTTTTTAATTTCAGTTGCACATGTTTAATTTTTTTTTTTTATCTTAAAATCATTTTGCTGGTTCTTGTTGCACCCTTTTGTTACCATATTTCTCTTGAAATACATTGTCTTTCTTTCAATTAATTTTTAAATAAATTAAGAATTTAACGAAATAACTTTTTAATAAGGGGACGTGAAGTAGTGGGTCAAAAACTCTCTTGGATAGAAGCAACCTTCGACTCCCCCCCCCCCATCCAGCTATTATTTGTAACTAATTACTTTGTGTACCATCGTTATTAACAATTCATTTCATATCTCTGAAAGATTCTAAATTCTTGTGATGTCGAGAAAAGACTTTGTCGTTATTAAGCTGGTGTTTGGAACACAAATTAGCATGAAATTTTGACAGATGGTTTTGATTTAGATCACTTTAAAACAGCGAATTTGTATCATAGAATCAGGGATGGCCTCAGGCAGTTTTCTTCTAGAAGGCAGTTCCCTACCTGTGTAGAATGATAACTGAGAAGAAGGCAAAGAAATTACCATGCTTTACATTATTAAAGACACTGCACTCGGTGGTGAAACTCCAGCATGAAGTTCAAGAGTTTTGCAAAGCATGGAGTTAATATACTGTCCAGTCTGACCCAGAGCGGTAGTGTTTGTCAAGGGCCCTAGTCGTAGATCAAACAATAGAAGGGTCGGGGTATGCGGATATTTTTTAAAATACTTCACACAGTGATGACCGTGATCTGCATATTTACGGGTTGCCCTTATGCAAGGCATAACACCCGTTCAGTCATCTTGCCAGGGATACGGCAATGTCATGGGACTGCAGCATGGTGGGTTGTGAAAAGGCAGCGGAAGAACTTAACAGAGCCAATTGTGTCTCTTACATTGATGCTGAGCGGAGGAGTTCTATAAGATCAATGGTCAGGGTCACCAAGCTTTATCAAGGGAGTACCTTCAATACATCAATAGGGGCTGTGTCCACGGTTGTGTAATTAGCGAATGAAAGATTCATTATGGCTCAAACTCCCAGTTTAATTCATGATAGAATTGGATGGCGGCAGAGTCACGGAAATCCGTGCAAGCAGCGTGACCGGATTTGTAGAAGGGGCATCCTGCGGCTAAGACATACAGGAGCGATGGGAGGCCAGGCCCTTAGACATATATCACACTGGTGTGTAGACATGCCCTAATATCATGTGAACCAGTCAGTTTGTCTATGAGTTAAATAGGCCCCTAGCCTCAAAAATAATTTGGCCGGAGATCGGAATTAACTGTAACTAAACTGGGAAAGGCAATGAAAAACCATTACTGTATCTTAAGAGAGATTACGAATCTTCATTCAGACTTTAGTATGGAGGTCTAAGACAGCTGGCCTCTTGCTGGCCCCTATAAACATATATATCTTGGACTACGTTACCCTTTGTGTACTTTTTAGTGTGAGTTGAGGGATATTTCACTGCTATTTCTAGCAGGTTCCGTAACTATGTTGAAACTCGCTTGTTGACTTGTAAGGAAACTGGTTTTTGTTGTTGAGTACTTAATCAACCCTAAGAGTAAATAACCATAGTTTAGGGATTATAGAAGGGAAAGGGAATATCTATAATTTAAGGATTAGGGCTAGAAAAAATTCATAGTGTCGGGATAACATGATGGAAGGAATAAAGATTAAGGTGTAAGAGCTTTGCTTCAAAAGTTCATACACATATTAAATTCGCATTCAAGTTCTTTGTCTTCTTTCTCCTTTTTCTTCTCCTTTCTTGCTCTTCTTTTTCTTCTCTCCGGTGACCTTCCATCTACACCTGGAAAATCTTACTTTAGTTTGTATCAGCATTAAATCGGTATTAAACCTACACTCCAGACTCTAACCCATAAGTGTTCTGTCTTCCCTCTCTCTCTTTGTCTTTTCTATTGCTACGATAATGGCCTCTGTTCCTCAGAAATGATTGATTTTGTACCTCCACTATTAAGATACATCCTTAATCTATTTCCCTCTAGTTAACTCTCTCATATCGTCTCTGATGAAGGGATATCCCTAATATCCCCAAAACAGCTGTAAGACTTCCTTTCACTTTATAAATGTCTTATAAATTCCACACAGCCTTGCTTTTGTTGTCTCATTTTATTTGATACACACACAAAGATAATCTGGAACTCGACTGAGGAAAAAAAAACTCCTTGTTTTCTTTGTATTGTCTAACTGGATGTTTTGTTGTACCTTTTTCTATCACCTAACTGGCTGAATGTTTTGCATTCTTGTCCCATTTTGTATTATATATATATATATTGCCAATACCACCTAACTGGCCCTCGTACCAGTAGCATGTAAAAGCACCCACTACACTCTCGGAGTGGTTGGCGTTAGGAAGGGCATCCAGCTGTAGAAACTCTGCCAGATCAGATTGGAGTCTGGTGCAGCCATCTGGTTTGCCAGACCTCAGTCAAATCGTCCAACCCATACTAGCATGGAAAGTGGACGTTAAACGATGATATAACGGCGTATGTACACTTTGGTCTCTATATACATACATACATACATACATACATATATATATATATATATATATATATATATATATATATATATATATATATATATATGTATATATGACAGAATGAGATAAAAAATCCAAGGCTCATTCTGTCAATTTATATGTATGTTTATATGTATGTATGTATGTATATATATATATATATATATATATGCATGCTAATACATGATTCACGCTGGTCTCCTCATTCGCATCATTATTGAACCTGGAGCTTAACTATAGTCTATCTATAGCACTTACTTAGCATTACCCAACACCTTTTGGGGTCTTCTTGACACCAATATCTCTCACTCTCATACCCTCAATATATATATATATATATGTGTGTGTGTGTGTGTGTGTATATTTGTGTGTGTATGTGTGTGTGTGTATATATATTCATATTTTTGCATGAGTATGTCTGCATTATTATTGTTATTTATATTAATTTATGACTATAACTATTTTATTTTATAACTATATCTATTTTTATTAATGTGTATGTTTTTAACTTTAATCGTACACTGTATTCTTCCTTTTTGATGTTTTCTTTCTGTTTTAAATATGATTAAATTTCTTTGTAGTCCTTCCCTGACGATATTCTCACTTGTAGTAATTAGCTAAATTGATTTAGTTAAATGAAATTTAATTTGATTGATTTATGCTGCACGTGATGAATTGAAACAATTGTAGGTCTGGTCTTGTCAATGTGTTAATAAACTTTATTAATCTTATCTCCATCTTTTCACTTGGTTTTATATATATATACATATATATATATAAGGACACACTCATACACATACATGTAATGTAATATGTGTGTTTATAATATATTTATTATTGTAATCGTCATACAACGTAGTTAATGCCTATTGTTATGTTAACCGGTGTTACCTCCGATATGGCAGGTAAATTTGGAAGTATATTTTTGCCCCCATGGGTGGTAATATCAGGAAATGTGGCATACATAAATACATTTTTACTTTTGTCAAATTTCTTTGGGCAGGAACAAAATGATGAAATGAATACTAATCATCAAAAGGAAACCATCCATTACCTTAAAATCAAATTACTCATTTGTGTAGTTCCTTGCATAAATGTCCTCCTCTTTTTGCCTCCTCCTCCTCCTCCATCCATCCCTTCCTCCCTCTCTCCCCCATCCTCCTCCTCCACCACCACCCTCCATCCCCCCTCTACCGCCCCTGCCCCTTCCCCTCCGTCACTTAAATTCTTTCTCACTGTGTTTGTGTAGCATTCTTTTACTCAATGCCTGCCACCAAGCCTAGTATGAGCTCTCATCATACACCTCTTGTGTTAACTCTCTTTGTATATCCCATTTAACTTCTCTACATATGATATAAAGCATCACTGCAGAAACCAACCAACATATATACTATTTTTTATTACAAATTCTCCATTTTAAGTTTTTGTTTTCATATTCTTTTTAAAATCTATAAAATATTGTCAAATTATCAGCACATAACACCACCACACCATACAACTCCTGAATTCTTAAAATTGCTGACTTGTCATCATCATCATCATTTTCCATGCTGGTATGGGTTGGACATTTTGACAGGAGCTGGTAAAGGGAGGCGCTGCTCCTGGTTCCATTCTCTGTTTTGGCACAGTTTTGACAGCTGGATGCCCTTCCTAATGCCAACTACTTTACAAAGTGCCCTGGGTACTTTTTACTTGCCATCAGCACCAGTGCTTTATATGTGGCACCAGCAAGGATGTCTTTTATGTGGCTTTTTTTTTTACATGACACTATCACCAGTGCTTTTTAAGTGGCACTAGCATGGGTGCTTTATATGTGACACCATCACCAGCAGCGCTGGATTAACCATTTAGCAAAATAAGCACGTGCTTAGGGCCTCAAGGGAAGGAGGGGGTACCACAGAAATGGTAAATGGTTTATGGCACAAATGAAATCACTTTAAACTTGCTAAAATAATATTCGTGATGCCTTTATCTCTGCTATGTATAGGTGCAGATGTGTTACCTAAGATTAATTTTGAGGATCTGATCAAAGACTTTGCAATTCAAAAAAAGTAGGAGGAAAATTTTCAAATATAAATAAATTGGAATTAAACAAAAATACACATTATTTTCCCTCTTACTGTTTTGTTTCGTTTTTAAAGATAAAAATTTATTTTATGGTTTGTTATTGTTTATATTTTGAATTACGTAATTTTTTTTATGGGGGCACCAAAATCTTTTAAGTGCTTAAGGGCTCAATGGGTCTTAACCTGGTCCTGCTCACCAATACCCTTTATGTGGCACCAGTGCTGGTGCTTTTTGCATGATACCAATGTCAATGCTTTTTACATAGCACCAGTACCTATTCAATATTTGAATAATTTAGTTTTATACCAGCAAAATATAAAATGCATGAACAGCAACAACAACACTAACAAGATCTTCAACAGAAAATTGAGTTAGTGGTGTCTGTGGTGAACGTAACAGAATTTACTTGAATGTAATGTCATCTTGTTCACCCACTGTTAGAGTTTCCAGAAAGTCGGCCAGCCTTGAAATACTTGATTCGCACCAGTGATCTCAATATTACATTCAGTATAGACACAGTCCAGTGGCTGGACAAGTGTTATATGTCAGGCAAACATAAACAAAATATATGAAGAGCTAAAGTACATTCATACACACATACATTCATTATAAACACACATACATACATACATTTATACACACATACATACATTATAAACATACATACATACATTCGTACACACATCCATACATTCATACACATATACATTCACACACACACATACATTCACTCACACACACATACATACATTCACACACACTTACATACATTCACACACACACACATACATACATTCATACACATTCATATACACATACATACACACAACACACAGATGCACGCACACCTACACATCACACACAAGTGTGCATATGTATGTGTGTATATATGTTTATATATATGTGTTCGTATGTATCTGTCCATGCATGTGTGTATAGGTGTGTGGTGTGTTTGTACGTGTGTGTGTGTGTGTTTGTGTTTGTGTGTGTGTATGTGTGTGTGTGTGGGTGCATGCGCATATGTATATATAGTAAATGCAAACATGGTTGTATAATTAAGAAATTTGTTTTCCAAGTACATGGCTTAAAGTTCAGTGCCACTGTGTGAACCTTGGTCAAGTATCTTAACCAATGCTTTGCAAGTGTATTTCTTGGAAACTGAAGGAAGCCCAAAGTGTGTATGTGTGTGTGTGCGTGTCTTCTTGTCTTGACATTGTGGGCTTAGTTGTAAATGGTTGTCGCCATTTGTTTCCAGTATTCTGTGAAAACAAATTCATGTCTGGCCATGGGGAAATATCTTATTTGGAAACAGTTGAGGGTTGGCAACAGGAAGGGCACCCATCTGTAGAAAATCTGCCTCAAGGAATCCTAACTCTGACTCCATACAAACATGAGAAAGTGGATGGTGATGATGATGATGATGATGATAATAGCCTTATGTGTGTTTTTGTGTCTCCTTGTCTCAACATTGTGTAGTAGTAGTAGTAGTAGTAGCAGTAGCAGCAGCAGCAGCATGGGGGCATACACTGTGACAGTACATTGCTGTATCCATCTTGTGTTGGTGATTCCCTGCTACTCTTGGCAGATGACCCCTTTGCACCACTCAGGTGACAACCCTTCAACTCATGGGTCTGTCTGGCTAGTTATTGCTAGTGAGGATTTTATGAGTGGTGGTATGTTGTCAGCTTAATGTGACAGTCCCATGAAAGGGAATAATATTACTGCTATTTAGCCCTAGGAAGTACTACCACCTGTCGGCCTTGACACATTTCCTGTATCCTTATGTCAAGGCCGACAGGATGCGGTGCTTCCTAGGGCTAAATAGCAGTAGTATTATTCCCTTTCATGGGACTGTCATATTAAGTTGACAACATACCACCACTTTATAGAGTTACTACTGTATAAATCTCTCTGAGAGATTTAGAAATGTATTATTTCTAGGGTTTTATGAGGTTGGAGTGCAACTCGTAACTCAACCTCTTTTAATTGCCTTATATGACATGCAGAGGAAATGGTGGGTCTATTCTTTGACATGCTGGTCCCCACAGCACTAGACTAACACAAAATGAAATGATTTGCTCCAGAACACAACATGCCACCCTTTCTGGGAATCGAACCCGTGACTTGGCAATCTTGAGTGCAACATCCTAACCACTAGACCATGGGCTTCATGTGTGATTGCTGTAAATGAGTGCCACTGTCATGTAAGCAGTGTCATTCATTACAAATATTCTGCAAAATATGAAGAAATATTACCTTGCTATAAAACAGGTGAGGGTTGGCATTGCAAAGAACATACAGCCATTGAACATCCTCCTACAGTTGAATGCCTTTCCTTACACCAATCACTTTACAGAGTGTCCTTTTTTTCTATGGCACCAGCACTAGTGAGGTCCCCAAACAGTTTGCAAGACTAAAGAATCTCTTGCAACTGAATGAAGCTGCAACAGAGAGAAGAAAATGGCTTTATGCTAGGAGATAAGAGGTTGAAAGTATGAAAGGAGGGGTCAGACCAGATCATGTGTTTTAGTGCGGGGGAGCTGCATGGCTGCTCATATAGTACAAGAGTAATGGATAGGGGGCTTGGAATGAGAGATTAAATAATGGTGACAACATATCAGGTTTGCCCTGGAGACAGAAGAACTAGAAGGGTGGATGGGTAGAGGTTGTAAAAAAAAGAATGACAGATGATTAGAGATGGGATCTCTAGCCTCTAGTTGTGGTCTGCCCAAGGGCAGACCCTGTGCATGTGAACTTTCTCTAGGGAGGAACCATACCTTACTCCACTGCCGTTTGGTAGATTATTGGAATTTCAGCTACCATGACTACACCTGGGATCAATACTGGACTGAATTCCTCGTTACTTCTCCAGGCAGGTGAGATTTGAACTCAGAATGTAGAGAGCTGGAAGATATACCATAAAGCATTTCTGCTGACATGCTAACAATTCTGCCATTGTCCCACATACAGAGCAACATGAAATGAATTGTTTTACTCTAGAACACAACATGCTGTCAGGTATAGGAATTGAACCCATGATCTAATGACTATCAGGGCAATGCTTTAACGACTAGGCTTCGTGCCTTCACCATGATTGGTTTGGGTGTGAATGTACTGAATGATGACGAGGGTTGAAGCAGAGGGGAGTGGTTGATGACAAATATGAGTTGGCGGCAAGCTGGAAGAAACGTTAGCATGCCAGGCGAAATGCTTAGCAGTATTTTGTCTGTCTTTAGGTTCTGAGTTCAAATTCTGCTGAGGTCGACTTTGCCTTTTATCCTTTGAGGGTCGATAAATTAAGTACCAGTTGCATATTGGGGTCGAATTAATCGACTTAATTCCTTTGTCTGTCCTTGTTTGTCCCCTCTATGTTTAGCTCCCTGTGGGCAATAAAGAAATAAATATGAGTTGGATCATCATATTTCATTACAACATTCACTTTTCCATGCTTGGAATTTACTGAGGCAGATTTTCTGTGATTGGATGCTTTTCCTGTTGCCAACCCTCACCTGTTTCAAGACAGCATATTTCCCATTGCCAGACAAGTTTTCCATGGAAGACAGGAAAAGAACAACATTGCTTGCATGACGGTGATGCTCATTTACAGCAATCACGATGTCTAGGCAAGACTACACACAAACAGACATACAGCAGGTTTCTTTCACTTTCTAGTTATTAAATACACTCCCAAGCCTTTGGTTGGCTCAGAACTATAGTAGAAAACACTTGCTCCCAAGGTGCCCTGCGGTGGAACTAAATCCAAGATCACATGATTAGGAAGCAAGCTTCTTACCCACACAGCCTGAATATAAATAATGATTAAGTCTGTAAGTCTGGAAAGAAATTCCAAGCAGTGTCCTGTCATGAACCAAATAACCAAAGCATGATTCCCACTGGATTTTTACCAAACATCATTTCAGTAATAAGTTATAATCATTGCATGTCTTTGAGGAATCGTTGTATGTCTTGGATAAAACATCTGTGTTTGGTTCAAATGAAAATCAATTTAACTTTGCTGTAAAGCTGGTTTCCATTATGATTAAGATATTTTTAAAATAGAGCAAAAAGATTATTGTTATATCATTTTATATTATTTTTAGTTTTATTAAATGTCATTACCCTGTGTGTGTAAGTGAAAGCAGGGTATTGTAATCACACGTCTTTATTGTGTGTTTGCAAAATTACTAGAAAACTGCTGAATGGATTTTTACTCATTGGGTGAGTGGCTCAAAATGATGAAAAACATACATAAATACAGACACAGATATGCGACTGTGTGTGTGTGTGTGTGTATGTGTGGGAGGGGTGTACAGTGATGGATTCAAGGGTTTTGCTTATTTGTGGGTTGGTTTTCTTAATTTCACCAGAGTATAAATGCCTATAATGGTGAAACACTTCTTAAATTCTATGCAATATTTCATTTTGTTCACTTTCTTTTTCATATGAATCAACCCTCGTCTGCGTGTGTATAGATCATGGTGTACCTATACACATAGACACATGTTGGTATATACATATATAGATACATAAATACATACATAGACATGCAACTGTGTGTGTACAGTGATTGATTCGAGGGTTTTGTTTATTTATGAGTTGATTTCTTGATTTCACCAAAGTATAAATACCTATAATGGTGATACTTAATAAAAAACTTTTTTTAATTAATTCAGTTCAATTAAAAAGCATGGTTAAGCAACGCATTGTAAGCCACACCATAATTAGTGAAAAAAATTTATCTGTGTGCAGAGTATGCATTGCCCCTCTGATGCCTTTTTTTTCATTTGATAATATAATTTGTTTGTTTTTGTTGGTAAGATACAGTCATGGCTGATTGGTTAAGATGTTGGCTTCATGACCATGTGGTTTCAGGTTCAATCCTGACATGCTGTATTTTGTGTGTCTTCTAATATAACCCTGAGCCAACCAATGATGGAAACTGCCGAACCTCCCCCTCCTCCTCCTCCCCTTCTCCCCTCCCCATCATCATCATCATCATCGTTTAATGTCCGCTTTCCATGCTGGCATGGGTTGGATGATCTGACTGAAGGCTGGCACGCCAGAAGGCTGCACCAGGCTCCAATCTGATCTGGCAGAGTTTCTATAGTTGGATGTCCTTCCTAATGCCAACTACTCCGAGAGTGTAGTGGGTGCTTTTTACATGCTACCAGCATGAGGGCCAGTCAGGCAGTACTGGTGTTTTTTTACGTGCCACTGGCACAGGAGCCAGTTAGGCAGTACTAGCAGCAACCATGCACAAGTGGTGTTTTTTATTGTGCCAATGGCATGGGAGCCAGTTAGGTGACACTGGCAATGATCACACTCGAATGATGCTTTTAACATGCCACTGGCATGGGTGCCATTCTGTGTCACGCTGTGTATATGTAAAATGAACCAGTGTACTCTCATTGGCCATGACAACGATTTCACTTGCTTCAACAGATCTTTGCAAGCAAAGTTTATTGTCCAATGAATGAAGGGTACTCATAAGTGGACTGGTTATATACAGGCCATGGGTTATGGTCTCACTTGGCTTGCCTGGTATTCTTAAGCACAGTATATCTCCAAAGGTCTCGGCCACTAGTCATTGTCTCGGTGAGGCCCATTGTTCGAAGGTCATGCTTCATCACCTCATGCCTGCTCTTCCTGGGTCTACCTCTTCCACAGGTTCCCTCAACTGCTAGGATGTGACACTTTTCACACAGCTCTCCTCATCCATTTGCAACACATGACCATACCAGCACAATCGTCTCTCTTGCACACCACATCTGAGGCTTCTTAAGTCCAACTTTTTTCTCAGGGTGCTTACACTCTGTCGTGTATGCTCACTAACATTACACATCCAGCGGAGCATACTGGCTTTATTCCTTGCAAGCCAACGCATGTCCTCAGCAGTCACAGCCCATGTTTCACTGCCATGTAGCATGGCAGTTTGTACACATGCGTCATATAGTCTACCTTTTACTCTGAGCGAGAGACCCTTTGTCACCAGCTGAGGTAGAAGCTCTCCGAACTTTGCCCAGGCTATTCTAATTCTAGCAGCTACACTTTCAGAGCATCCACCCCCGCTACTGACTTGGACACCTAGGTAATGGAGGCTATCAACTACTTTTAGTTTTTTCCCTGGGAGCTGTTTTCTGCACATTTTCAATTAGCCTTCCTTTGATATTGCGTACCTTCTATGTGTCCATAGAAGGGATTTGTGGTTTTTCTGCCTTTGTACTTATTAAGACTTTGGTTTTTGCTAGGTTGACTCTAAGGCTGGTTATTTCAATATGGTAACAAAAGGGTTAAAGTGATCTAAACTAAAACCTTCCATCAAAATTTCATGTTAATTTATGTTCAAAACACCATCTTAACCTTTTAGCATTCAGATTATTTTGTCAAATGTGATGCTTATTTATTACCTCCACCTTAGCAAAGGCAGAAGTATTGTTTTCAGTTGTGTTTGTTTGTTTATTTGTCTGTGGACAAGATATTTCAAGAACCACTGGATGGATTCAGATGAAACTTTCAGGGATGTTTGGCCTTGTGACTGGCATGAACTGATTAGATTTTGGGATCGATATGGTACCGGACAAGGATTCTGGATTATTTTTTCTGTTTTTTTACTTAATTTTTGAGAGCGGTCGGGTTTATTTTTAGTATTCTCATTTGTGAGAACAGTTGAGTTTATTTTAGATATTCTCATTTTAAAAATCATCTCTGGCCAATCGTTGAGAGGACGTTAGTGTTGCCTTGATGGGGGTTTGTGCTTTCTGAGTGCTCTTGTTTACATTATTTTTAAATAATCATACTTTGTCTTGTAGCTTTGAGGTTTCAATGATGTGATTATATATTCTAAGAATAACATTGTAGGAGATGCTGGTTCTGGCCAGTTTGAACATAAAGAGGGAGAATATTTGGGCCAGAAGTGGTCAGTTTAAATGCTAACAAATTAAAGGATGATGATGATGATGGTTATGATGATGATTATTATGCTAATGAGGATGATGATATTAATATCATCATATTAATATTTCTTAAGTTAAAACAGGAAATTGAATAAAAGGCAGCTGGTTTATCAAATACTTTCAGTGCTCAAACTTGTGGCTTCTGTTACCAAACTAATGAAAACAACCATTTGATCACTCACTTGAAATGTTGTAATGGAATGATGAGAATGTTCTAGAATTGGTGTTGGGGAAATCTGTGTCTACTTTCATTTTAAAACACTGCACCCTTCCCTGCATATTTTTCTTGCAGACACTGAGTTGTAGAATTTTGGATTAGACCTCAGGAGCATCGATCGTTTCAGTCGTGGAGAATAAGGGGTCTGTGCAGGGTATAGCTAATTATCTTTGACTAACTTATCACCCTCATCATCATCATTTAACATCCATTTTCTGTTTTGGCATGGGTTGGACGGTCTGACAGGAGGTGGCCAATTGTCTTTTTTTGGTATGGTTTGTATGGCTGGATGCCCTTCCTTACACTAACCACTTTACTGAGTGTACTGGGTGCTTTTTATGTGGCACCAACACAGGTTCTTCTTATGTGACACTGGTATGGGTATTCTTTACATGGCACCAGCATAGGTTTTGTATACGTGGCACCAGCACAGATGCTTTTTATGTGACACTGGTATGGGTATTCTTTACATGGCACCAGCATGGGTTTTTGTATACGTGGCACCAGCACGGGTTCTTTTTATGTGACACTGGTATGGGTATTCTTTACATGGCACCAACACAGGTGCTCTATACATGGCACCAGCACGGGTGTTGTATATGTGTCACCAGCACAGGTGCTTTTTACAACTTACTAGAAAACAAAACAAAAGCCAGTTATTCCTCATCACATTAAGCACAGTCTTCGTCACATCTTGAGTAATAACCAACAACAGTTTCTGTTAGTTATTTTTCTTTTGTTCATGTTGTTGATTAGCCCTAGGACAGCCTTGACCAGGAAGACCTATGATCAGTGGTGCTGCAGTTGTAACAATCATGTTTATTTGCACCCAATACACACTATAAAGTTGATGATAAAGGCAGCAGAGAAAAGACAAGGATGTGAGATCTCTTTTAGTCCTGTCTTACTGCAGGCTTATCAACCTCTGTGGTGTTGGTGCCAAAAGAAAATGCATCCAGTCCACAATCTGTAAAGTGGTTGGTGATTGGGAGGGCATCCAGCCACAGAAGCCAAGTCAGATGACTCATTAGAGCACCAGTCTAAGAGAGCAATGGCCCCAAATAATGTGTATGGCCCATATCAGCATGGAATGAAGATGTAAAACAAAGATGATGATGATGATGATGATGATGATGGTGTGATTTGAGGGAGTTGAATACTACAAAGGTGATGGGGGGTAGTTAAGGCTACCTGAGTTGGAGAATTACGAAACCGGCCAGTTCCAAGGAACAGGGGCCATTAAAGGAGCATTGGGAAAGACAGAAAGAGGATACAGCCTATTTCTGGGTCAGAGGCTGAAGCATGACTGTGAGTGGGAAAAGACAGACAAAGGGGATAACATACCTATGATCATTTATAAATGAAAGATATGGAGAGAAACTTAAATGATCATTGGACTGAGTTTCAACAGTCTCAGACATCCATAAAGCAAATGGAAGGTGCAGTTTCAACATCCATAAAGCAAATGGAAGGTGCATGGATTTGTGTTTAGGGTAATTGGCTCATGTTGTGAGTTTGATTCCCAGCAGCACATTGCGCCCTTGGGCAAGTCCCTTTATTTTACATAGCTCCTCTACACTCAGCAGGCAAAAATGAGTTGTACCTGTAATTCAAAGGGGCCAGCCATAACACACTCTATGTTACACCGAAACACCCTAAGAACTGTGTCAAGGGCACATGTATCTATGGAGTTCTCAGCCACTTGCATGTGAAATTCATGAGCAGACTGTTCTGTTAATCGGATCGACTGGAACCCACACCATTGTAACCAAGAAAAGCCAGTTACTGTTCTGTTAATCGGATTGACTGGAACACTCATCGTCTTAACCAACAAAGTTCCAGTTTACAGCAAATGAATGGGAAGCAATTAATTTTGAAAATCACGAGGAATTTGGTAAAATGTCTTTGTCGTTGGAAGCATAAATTAACATGAAATTTTGAGGAAAGCTTTAATTAAATCACTTTAAAACAGGAAGTTTGTATTAAAGATCCAAGACACTCTTGGGCAAATTGGTATTAAAAGAGTCAACATGGTGAACCAAGAAAGGCAGGGTGACAGTGCTAAGCAGTGATGTGTATAAATACAAACCCGTTTCCAGTTTAAATATTTTTGAGGCATTTTTGAACCTGAAAGAAAGCCATTCACCGGATTTTGTCTTGGAGAAAATTGAATAAAGAATTCATTCAAAATGATAAATTTACTTCAACCATTATTCTGAATACAATATTTTTTCTTCACTACATGCAAGATTTTTAATGAATTATAATATTTTGTCATTTTTGATATTGTCTAACTGCACCTGGTTCCATGTCTAAATTTTCCATCTGTTTCAAATTAAAAACAAATGACTAAAGTATTGTTGGACACGGTGTGCCAAATTCTTGGAATTCCTCCGCAAGTGACACTTATCATTCCAGATTTTTAACTACTTCAGATTGCTGTTCACATCCTTATCCATTGTTTTCATGTTGAAAACAGAATATTCTAGACAAATTCCTGTTTGTAATTCTTCTCTGAGACATTGAATTAGCCATCATTGAAGTGTTGGATAGAATGCTATGTGATATTTGTTCTGACCCTCTATGTTCTGTGTTCAAAGCCTGCCAAGGTCAACTTTGCTTTTTATCCTTTGAGGATTTCATAAAGAAAAAGGAACCAAGCCAATGCAGGTGTGGCTGTGTGGTAAGAAGTTTGCTTCCCAACCACATTGTTCTGGGTTCAGTCCCATTGCATGTCATCTTGGACAAGTGTCTTCTACTATCGCCTCAGGCTGACCAAAGTCTTGTGAGTGGATTTGGTAGATGGAAACTGAATGTAGCTTGTTTTATATGAGGATGTAAATACACTGACACCAGTCGACAAGTGGTGGAGGAACATACACACATTTACACACATGCACGCGTGAACGTACACACACAAGCTGGAAAATGGACATTAAAGGATGATAATGGTGACGATATATTTACGAGCTTCTTTCAGTTTCTGCCTACCAAGTCCATTCACAAGGCTTTGGTCAGCCTGGAGCTATGGAAGAAGACACTTGCCCAAGGTGCCACTCAGTGGGACTGAACCCTGAACAATGTGGTTGACTCTCTCATTTATGGAGAGCTGAGAGACAGACATGGCTGTGTGGTTAAGAAGTTTGCCATTGTATGGTCCTTGTGCCAGTGTTTTCTGCTGGTGCCCTGACCCAACCAAAGTGTTGGGAGTGGATTTGATTGATGGAAACTGACAGAAGCCCTTTGTGTGTGTGTGTTTCTGTTTGTCCCCCTCCACCAGTTGACATCCCTGTAACTTGGTGCAGCAAATGAGATTGATAGAATAAAGTATAAGGCTTAAAAAGCAAAAAATTATCCTGTGCTGATTGATTCATTTGACTGAAGATTCTTTGTGGCAGTGCTGCAGCATGGCCACCGTCTAATGACTGAAACAAGTGATAAAAGGTAAGGAAGATGCTTGGCAGAGTTAGTTTCACCTCTCTATGGTATGAGTTCAAATCCTGGATGAAATTTCTATCATTATCAGCACCATTGTCATCATCATACCATTGTTGTTGCCATTTTCATCTCCAATGGCGGCGTTATTGTTGTCATCATTGCCATCCTCTTCATTATGGTCGTCATCATCTTAATCTTTGTTGATATCATCTTCAGTGTAACTGTCATCATCATCATCATTGTTACCAACCACATGGTTCCAGGTTCATTCCCACTGTGTGGCACCTTGGGCAAAGTGTCTTCTACTATAGCCTCAGGCCGACCAAAGCCTGTGAGTGGATTTGGTAGACAGAAACTATAAGAAGCCCGTCGTATATATGTATATGTGTATATTTGTGTGTCTGTGTCTGTTCTCATCCCCCGCCCCCAACATCGCTTGACAACCGATGCTGGTGTGTTTATGTCCCTGTAATTTAGTGGTTCGGCTAAAAGAGACTGATGGAATAAATACTAGGCTTACAAAGAATAAGTCCTGGGGTCGATCTGCTCGACTACAGGCGGTGCTCCAGCATGGCCACAATCAAATGACTGAAACAAGTAAAAGAGTAATATCACCATTTTTATCATCAACTTTGTCAGTCATCATCATCATCTTTGTCAGTGTCATTATCATTTTGATGTCTCTGTCATCATTGGTAGCAGAAGAGGCATCATCAGTATCATCGTCGTCGTTGTCGTTATCATCATCATTGTCATCGTCGTCATCATTGTCATTATCATCGTCATCATCATTGTCGCCATTGTTGTCATTGTCGTTGTCATCATCGTCATCATCATCTTCATCGTAATCATTGTCATCATCATCATCTTTTGTCCACTTTCCATGCTGCCATTGGTCAAAAAGGTTGTCTTTGTTTGAGTCAGTTTTCTTATTTGAAGTTACTACCTTCCTTGATGGACTGGAAGATGCCATCTTGCTCAGCAATTTATTCCTGTTGTTGTTGTTGATGATGATGATGATGATCATTTGACTTCTGCCATGTTGTTAGTGTGCAGTGGTGCATTCCATTCCAACCATGTTCTGTTGAATATTTCGGCAGTTATCTTCGTCTCAATCATATTGGAATTCTAAGATTAGCTTTCTTAGAATTCATCTTCATGAGGAATTTATAATAGAGAGAGAGAGGTGGAGAGAGAGAAGGTATGAGAGGGCGAGAGAGAGAGAGAGACAGACAGACAGAGAGGGATGACTACAAAGATTAAAGGAGACAGTAAGAGAGTGAGAGAGTAGACAGATTAAGAGAGTCAGAAAGAGAAGAGATAGATAGATAGAGAGAGGGGGAGAGGGAGGGAGAGAGAAAGTCAGGTAATCAAGAGACATGGAGAAAAACAAAGAGAGAAAGAGAGAGAGATCTTGAGAGAAAGAGACATGGAAAGATAGAGAAGGAAAGACAGAAATACAGTGAGAGAGATAAAGATTGAGAAAAATAGAGAGGAAGTAAGACCGAGAGAAAGAAAGAAAGAGATGGAGAGAGAGAGCTGTTTTGCTTAAATATTTTGGTTATTTTTTCAACTTCTGTATAATGTCTTAACTAACATTGCAGCTTAGCTACTGCACATCTCACATTTGCTGCACTTCTTATAAATATAGAATAGTGTGGCTGAAGATTTGCCTGCAGCTGTGTGGTTTAAATGTTTACTTTGCAGTCCTGTGGTTCTGGTTTCAATCTCATCCTCTGGCATTTTGTGCAAGTTAGTTCTATCACAGACTCGTGTCAACCAAAGTCTTGTGAGTGTAAGGTGGCTAATGAAAAAATGTGGGGAAATTCATTAGGAGATAGGAACATTGTGTCTCAGTGTACCATAGAAGGTGACTGAAAGGGATGGTGTTAGAAAGGTTATTGGGTCACAAAACATTACTTCAAAGAGTCTTGTGTGGCCTGTGCCTCCATGGAAGAATGGACGTAGAATTTTGGTTATGTTGATGATGATCAGGATTCATCATTTTAATGTCCGCTTTTCCATGCTTGCATGGGTCAGATAGATTTTATTGAGGCAGATTTTCCACAACTGGATGCTCTTCCTGTTGCCAGCCCTTACTTGTTTCCAAGTAAGGTGGTATTTCCCATGGCCAGACATGCTTTCACAGAATATTGCAAATGAAGGACACTGCCACTAGGATAGTAGCATGCATTTACAATTATCACGCAAAACACACACACACACACCAGACATACATGCACACACATGCATGCACACACATACACATGCATGCGCACACATGCACACACAAACATAAACACATACACCACACACACACACACACACACACACACACACACACACACACACACACAAGCTTCTTTCAGTTTCCGTCTACCAAATCTACTCACAAGGCTTTAGTCAGCTTAGGGCTATAGTAGAAACACTTGCCCAAGGTACCAGGCAGTGGAGCAGGATATAAAACCATGTGGTTGGGTAGAAAATTCTTAATCACAGAACCAATCCTATGCCTGAGGATATATACACACATATGTGCATGTTGCCATCATCATCATCATTTTACATCTGTTTTTCATGCTGGCATGGGTTGGATGGTTAGACAGGAACTGGTAAGGCCAGGGGCTGTACCAAGTTCCATTATCCATTTTGACTTGGTTTCTATAGCTGGATGCCTTTCCTAACCCTAACCACACCACAGAATATATTGGGGGTCCTTTACATGTCACTGGCATGGGTGCCTTTTCAGTGTCACCAGCACAGGTGTCATTCATGTGTCACTGCTATTGCCACAACCACAACTTCACTTAGCTTGATGTGTCTCCTCAAGCACAGTAATTATTTCATCATCATCGTTTAATGTCCGTTTCCCATGCTGGCATGGGCTGGGCGGTTTGATTGAGGGCTGGCAAGCCAGAAGGATGCACCAGGTTCCTATTTGATCTGGCCTGGCAGAGTTTCTACAGCTGGATGCCCTTCTTAACACCAACCGTTCCTAGAGTGTAGTGGGTGCTTTTTACGTGCCAACAGCACGAGGGTCAGTCAGATGGTACTGGCATTGACCATGCTCAAATGGTGCTTTTTACAAGCCACCGGCAAAGGAGCCAGTCGGGCAGCACTGGCAATGACCATGCTTGAATGGTGTTTTATATGTACCACTGGTATGGGAGCCAACCAGGCAGAACTGGCAGCGATTACGCTCGAATGGTGCTTTTAATGTGCCACTGGCACGGGTGCCAATTAGGCGGTACTGTCATTGACCACGACAATGATTTCACTTGCCTCAACAGGTCTTCACAAGCACAGTTTATTGCCCAATGATTGAAGGGTACTCTTAAATGGGCTGATTATGCTACACTGGCATAGGCCACAGGTGCTGGTCTCACTTGGCTTGCTGGGTTTTCTCAAGCACAGCCTATCTCTAAAGGTCTTGGTCACTTGTTATTGCCTTAGTGAGGCTCAGTGTTCGAAGATTGTGCTTCGCCACCTCATCCCAGGTCTTCCTGGGTCTACTTCTTCCACAGATTCTCTCTACTGCTAGGGTGTGACACTTTTTTACACAGCTCTCCTCATTCATATGCAACACATGACCATACCAGTGCAGTCATCTCTAATGCTTCTTATGCCCAACTTTTCTCTCAGGGCACTTACACTCTGTCGTGTATATACACTGACATTACACATCAAGTGGAGCATACTAGCTTAATTCCTTGTAAGCTTATGCATGTCCTCAGCAGTCACAGTCCATGTTTCACTTGACAATGGATGGTGGTGTGTTTACATCCCAGTAACTTATCATTTTGGCAAAAGAGAACCAACAGAATAAGTACTAGGCTTACAAAGAATAAGCTCTGGGTTTGATTTGTTCAACAAATGGCGGTGCTCCAGCATGGCCACAGTAAAATGACTGAAACAAGTAAATGAGTCATACATACATTTGGTCACTCTGAGTTACTACCCTTAGCTTATTTTTGTTCATATTTTATATACTGCTTAGATTAAAATTTTATTAATATATAATTAGAATGTTCCTTTACCCCAATACTCCTTTATTAATACCAGTATATACCAATTAATTAATATTCAGTCATTTGACCATGGCCATGCTGGTGCACTGCCTTTAGCCAAACAAATCAACCCCAAGACTTATTCTTTGTAAGCCTAGTACTTGTTCTACCAGTCTCTTTTGCTGAACTGCTAAGTTACGGAGACATAAGCACACCAGCATTGGTTGTCAAGCAACGTTGGGGGGACAAACAGACACACAAACACACACACACACAGACATATACGATGGGCTTCTTTCAGTTTCCATCAACCAAATCCTCTCCTATGACTTTGGTTGACCTGAGGCTATATAGTAGAAGACACTTGCCCAAGGTGCCACTCAGTGGGACTGAACCCAGAACTGTGTGATTGGTAAGCCTGCTACTTACCACACACACACACACATATATATATATATATATATATATATATATATATATATATATACTTGTTTCAGTCATTTTACTGTGGCCATGCTGGAGCACCGCCATTTGTTGAACAAATCAAAGCCAGAGCTTATTCTTTGTAAGCCTAGTACTTATTCTGTTGGTTCTCTTTTGCCAAAATGATAAGTTACTGGGATGTAAACACACCACGATCCATTGTCAAGTGATGTTTGTGGGGACAAACACAGACACACAAACATATACACACACATATATATATATACATATATGACGGGCTTATTCCAGTTTCCGTCTATCAAATCCACTCGCAAGGCTTTGGTCAGCCCGAGGCTATAATAGAAGACACTTGCCAAAGGTGTTATGCAGTGGGGCTGAACCTGGAACCATGTGATTGGTAAGCAACGTACTTACCACATAGCCACTCCTGTGCCTATTGTATATATATATATATACACACAATAATTTCATTATTATATTATTATTATTTTTATATGAACAGCATAGACAAATACAGGGATATCAAATTCCATACAACATAAATTCTTGATTTATCCAAATAATATTTGTTTCCAGAAGAAGAGTCATAATTACAAAATGGTAATTAAAACCAGTTCCATATGAGACGGTGGGAAATAATCTCAAGAATCAAGATTTCTCCAGAGTTGAGATGTCATTAAAAAGGAGACGTTTATTGTCTGGAGATAAAGAAGATACGTTTCAAGTTCGGCCATCATCAGCATGACATTTGTCCTACCTTACTTCCCTAGAGAAAAGACATCTATATAAAAGGAATAACATATTTATGGCCCAGATGTGTGTGTGTATGTGTGCCAATATTCCTTGGTTACTCCCCTCCCCCACTGTTACACCATTAATTTTTTTTTCTCCTTCAAAATCAAATGAAATAATCGTTTGCACTATAGAAAGGAGGTACATTATTTACCTTATTTACATTTGACGGATATTTGTCCATGGGCATATGGTGTATTGGTTAAGAGCGCGGGCTACTAACCCCAAGGTTTGCAGTCTGATTCTAGTCAGTGACCTTAATAATGATAATAATAATAACAACAACATCGAAAAATACCTTAGGAATGAGAACCCAGGTTTGATATTTCTCCAAGACACCTGATGAAAGCTGGAGGGTATATCAGCCGAAACTTTGTGTTAACAACAAACAAGATGAGGACAAATATCCGTCAAATGTAAATAATGTAAATAATGTACATAATTCCCCATCTCTTAAATATAGAATTTTATAGAAAGAAGGCCTGAGATTTTTTAGGAATTGGAAGCTAGTCAATTACATTGACCCCAGTGCAAAACTGATACTTATTTCAGTCACCCTGAAAGCATGAAAGGCAAAGTTGACCCCAACAGAATTTGAACTGAGATTGTTGAGATGAATGAAATGCTCCTAAGTAGTTTGTCCAATAAGGAAGTGGGGATGGGGATGGACACCCACATGCATACATACACACATACAGTGGGCTTCTTTCATACATCTATACAATGGGCTTTGGTAGAAGACACTTGACGAAGGTGTCACACAGTGGGGCTGAACCCAGAACCATGTGGTTGGGAAGCAAACTTCTTACCACACAGCCACACCTGCTTGTATAGTTATGTTGTTTATTAGAATATTTTATAGTGTTTTTATATAATTCTATTATAGTCTTTTATAGTTTATTATGGTATTTTATAGTTTATTAATATAATTTATAGCTTAAAATCTAGAGAAACAAATTTGAGAAAGGAAGAGAAAATAGTCATTAACATCCTGTACTTTGATCTCTTTTCAGTTGCAGAGATGGGCAATCGACTACGATGTCTGTGGAAATGGTTCTCAATTAAAAATTCTCCCAAAAGTCAAATTTGCATTATAATTTTTTATGGCTGGATACAGTGGTATTCACAGTATAATAGCAATAATAATAATAATAGTAATAATAATAATAGTAATAGTAATAATAATAATAATAATAGTAATAATAATAATAATAGTAATAATAATAGTAATAGTAATAATAATAATAATAATAATAATAATAATAATAATAATAATAGTAATCATCATTGTTATTGTTGATGATGTTGCTATTGGGAATCAATTTTAATTGATTCCATCTGCTTTTCCTACACAAATTTGTGCCTAGTTTAAAGAAATCGATATATACTTCATGGTTTTAGAATCTCTGCTGGAATAAATGTGTTGGAGTTGAGAGTAAAGAAGGATTACCATCAAAATAGAAGTAAGATTTGTGTTCAATGTTTACTGTAGAGATTTATGTGAAAATTATACAAAACACAGATGTGGTAAAAGACTAAGTGTATTAGGTTTACATTTAGAAAAAATAGAAGGAAAAATCCTTTGCATTTTGAGCATATGCTCTTCTACAGAAAGAAAACATAAGGACAGAAATAAATGGAGAGAGAAAAGAACTAATGTGTCTCAATTAGATGGTCAACACATGCTGAAAATGTATATATAGGCACAGAGGTGGCTGTGTGGTTAAGAAGCTTGCTTCCAACCATGGAGATTTGGGTTCAGTCCCCCTTGGGCAAGTGGCTTTTATTATAATCTTGGCCTGAGGAAAGCCTTGTGAGAGGATTTGGTAGACAGGAACTGAAAGAAGCCCACCATATGTGTGTGTTTGTCCCCCTTCCACCACTTGACAACTGGTGTTGGTTTGTTTATGACTCCATAACTTAGTCACTCAGCAAAAAGAGACCAATACGGTAAGTGCCAGGCTTTAAAAAATAAGTAATGAGGTTGATTTGCTCAGCTAAAACCTTCCGGGTGATGCTCCAGTATGGCCACAGTCTAATGACTGAAACAAGTAATATATGTCTGTCTATCTCTGTCTGTCTCTTGTCTCCCTCTCTATCTCTCCTTCTCTCTCTCTCTCTCTCTCTCTCTATATATATATATATATATATATATATATATATATTACACACATTTATACATCATCATTTTAACATCCACTTTTCCATGCTTGCATGGGTTGGACAGAGTTTATTGAGGAGCTTTTTCTAGAGGTGGATACCCTTCCTGTCACCACCCATCACCTGCTTTCATGTAACCTAATATTTCCCTACAGCCTGACAACACATTGGAAATGAACAACACTGCTTGTATGACGGTGACACTCATTTACAACTATTACAAAGAGACACAAACATGTACATACTCATACTCACATGCATGCCTACATGTGTATACATACACATAGGTGTGTTTGTATACATCAGCAACTGGCACAAAGCCACCTTCCTCTCACTACTACGGCCTCCTCCCAGCTGAAGGGTTTTTGTCTTGCAAGTTACTTGGTGACCCTGACGGTGCTGGTGCCACATAGAAAACACCCATGACATTTTGTACAGTGGTTGGCATTAGGAAGGTCATCCAGCCATAGAAACCTTGCAAAAACAGATAATTGGAGCCTGGTATGGATCCTGGCCTTACCAGCTCCTGCCACACTGTCCATGCCAGCATGGAAAATGGACGTTAAATAAGGATGATGATTAACATCAAGGTCGTGATGATAATAATGACGATGATAATAAAACATTTTGTTTCCAAAAATGTCTCCCAAAAATCACTTTGGATCCTATCTACAAGGTTGCTTTAAACATTACATATTTTAATGCGCTAAAACCATTTTTATCCTGAACATGTGCTGTTGAAATTGGACTGTGTCTTTTATGCCATTAAATATGATAGCTAAAGGAAAATTCCTACAAACTTTAGGAGCTTTCTGTAATTATCTTTGCTATTTTAAACTTGGTTAACATATTTTGCCTCAATTTAATAACTTATTTATTTGTAAATGTCCCTACAATTTTTATCACAGAAAATCAGAGTAATTAGAAATTCTTGGCAATGCTGGGTTACTGTTGTTAGCTTTGCTCCCCCTTCACTGCTTCAAACCTTCTCTGGCATTTCGTGAATGAGGGGGTTTTATGCTGTTGCCCTCATCTGTGTTTCCTGTCGTGAGGTAGGCTCATCTAGAACCCTTGACAGGAGGAGATCCAGTTTTGTTTTGAAGGCACCTACATCCACTCCATGCTGGTTTCTCAGGCATTTTGGAAGGATATTGAAGAGCTGTGGGCCCTTGAAACCCTATCTGTTGCAGCATCTAGTCTTGTATCTTGATGACAATGTTGGGATCTTTGGCACTATGCAGTGGTGCCTTGTTCTATTTTCCAGATGTATATCACTGCATATCACTCCCTGCTTTTAAAACATTTTTTAAATCAAATATTGAATCAATTGGAATAAATTTGTAAGGATATTCTTGCTGGTGCCACATATAAAGCACTTGTTCTGATGTCATGTAAAAAGTACCCATCCTTGCACAATGTAAAAAGCTTCCATGCTGGTGCCACATAAAAAGTGCCATGTAAAAAGCACCCAATACACACTGTAAAGTGGTTTACGTCAGGAAGGGTATGAAAGGTATGCAGCTGCTGAAACTGCCCCAGAACAGAGGAGCCTGGTGCCACTTTCCAGCTTGCCAGCTCCTGTCAAATTGTTCAATCCATGCCAGCAAGGAAGACGGAATGTAGATGATGATGATGATGATGATGATGATGATAACCTATATGTGAAAGTGACTGCAAGATAAAGTATTTCCTCCCGACATAACCATCATATGCAGCTGCAACAACAGCAGACTAATTCTATCCTGTATTTTCAGACAGCAGAACAAATTATTTGTGTTGTGTATAATCATCTCCATGACTCAGTTAATGATGACCGTTGCTCTTTTATTTGAACAATAAAACAGGAAGTAATGACGGTGTATGACGAAGTGAAGCGTATTTCAAACTGTGGGTCATGACAAAACGCTGGCCTGGTTGGTAGGATCTTGCATTTGTGATTGCAAGATTGTGGTTTCAATTTGCAGACTGGGTGGTGCATTGTGTTCTTGAGCAAAATTCTTCATTTTACATTGTTGTAGTCAACTCATCTGTAGATGAGTTACCCTATGATGGACTGGCATCCTATTCATGGGTTACGTTATGACATCAGTCACATATATACCATGGGAACTGAGTAACTGGTTCGATGAGTTCTCAGATTTGAAACAGTAATGTTGGTGAGGGTGTTCAGTTGGTCAAGAGTTGCAAAAGCCAAATAAAGGTTCACAACAAAATCTGTTGGAGGCCATCCCTAACTAAAAGAAAGACAACTCAGCACCCTTGGATTTGAGAGAATGACAATGTGTGTGTGTGTGTGTGCATGTGTTTGTTAATTTCACATCCACATGCAATTTCACGCACGCATGCACACACACACACACACACACACACACACACACACACACACACCATAGTCTTCCTTTGGTTTCAGTCTATCAAACCCACTCAACAGATTTTGGTCAGCCCAGGTATATAGTACAAGCCACTTGCCTAAGGTGCCATGCAATGGGATGGAAACTGAGACCACATGGTTGGGGAGCAAGCTTCCAAACCACATTGCTATGCCTGTGACTCCATGTAGCTATTCTTATGTGTAGCCACTCCTGCCCCTAAGCACAACTATGTGTGTGTGTGTGTGTGTTAGCACATGCGTGCGTGTATGCATGCATGTGTGGGTGTTTATATGTGTGTGTGTATATATGTATATATGTATATATGTATATATATATGTATATATATATATGTATGTATATATATATATATATGTGTGTGTGTGTGTGTGTATGTGTGTATCTATATGTTCCTATATATATTGTATATGTATCTATATACAGGGTGCAATGGGTAAATTGTCGACATTTTATATTTGCAATTTCACGTATGCACATTGTTTGTTTTGGATTTGTTGACTACACAGTATAGTAGGGTCAGTTGGGCACTGTCTGTGAGAAAAACAGCATGATGATTCAATTCACTTTGCCAGAAATTTGAAAACAACATGCTGTATTGCGTGGCATTTTCACCAGAAGTTCCATTCCATACATGTACTGAGAGTGATAAAAATCAAACATCCAGGCAACATCATGGTGTTTGGAGTGACCACTAGTAATGGCAACATTATGTCTGCATTCATCTTCGCACACGGCCTCAGATTCAACACAGAGGTCTACATCAAGTGCCTAGAGGATGTAGTACTGCCCTGGGTCAAGAGGGTGGCTGCTTGAAGACCCTATGTCCGGCAACAGGACTCTGCACCACACCACAGAAGTAGGAGAACCCATTCTGTGACCACATCAGCCCTAACAACTGGCCACCTAACTCTCCAGACTGCAACCCCCTGGATTATTATGTGAGTGAGAGTTAAGTGAGAGACCAACAAAATTCCTTGTAACACCAAAGATGAACTGAAGGCAAGGATTATGGCAGCATTCACCGACTTAAACAAGGAGACTGTCCAAAAGAGTTGCAGGAGATTCCGAAGTCGTCTGGAGGCCGTGGTTGAAGCCAATGGCGATTTTATTGAATAGATTTACTCCTTAGTATTTCAAGATATTTTTGTATAATTTTGGTAAATATATCTGTTAAAATGAGATGTCAGTGTTATTTTCATTTTTGCGTAATTTAGATGACAGTTTATTCACCACACCCTTTATATTATGTATGCATCTATGTATATCTATATATAATATATATGTGTGTATGTATATGTATACATGTATACATTTGTATATGCATATATCTCCACACACACACACACACACACACATATACATGCACACACATGTTTAAGACCATTATAAAGGATTATGATGCAAAATACATCTTTAATCTCTCATTTACTCTTCTCTGTATATTCTATCCTTAAAAATCAATTCCAGGTTTATGGCACCACAGATTATTTCTACTTTTGGCGCCAGTCACGGAAAGTCAGGCAGAATCTCCTGCACTCTTTTTCTTCCTTTTTTTTTTTTTGATTTTTGTTTTTCTGGTCAACTGCCTGGAATTAATCATATATAATGAAAGATTCCGATGTAAACCATGCCAATTTTGTGATAAGACGACATCTAAGTAGTATGGATGTAAATGTGCGGGTGGGAGTGGGGTAGGAATGATGGTAGTGGAGGAGAATGGTGGGGGATGATCGATATGATGATGATAATGATGATGTTGAAAATGATGTCGCTGATGATGGTGGGGATGCTGGTGATGGTGGTGATGATGGCGAATGTAGTAACAATGATGATGATGGCAACAGCAATGATGTAGAGGATGATGGTAATGATGATGATGATTGCTATGGTTATGGTAATGATGATGACAGAGATAACGATAATGATAATGATGATGATGATTATGACAATGATGACGGTGATGACAGGATGATGATCATGAACGTGACAGCAATGAATAGCGATAATAATGATGCTATGAATGAGTCTGACAATGATGACAGCAATGAAAATGATGATGTTTGTGCGAATGTGAAAAAACACAACAGCAATAAGTGATGTTGTTGCTGATGTTGATGATGTTGATGATGATGATGATGATGATGATGTTGATGTTGTTGATGATGTTGATGATGCTGATGATGTTGTATCCAAGTTGATCAAAGGAGCACAGAAACAAGAACAATTAATTGCTAATTACAACAATTGCTTCTTAATGGAGTTGAACGAAATAATTGCTTTTGCAAAAACACAAATTTATATTTTACTGTATTATATTTATGCTTTTTTGTTTTATTTTATTTTATTCATATTATTTGTTTCGTGGTTTAGTTTAGAGGAGAGGGCGGTTGTGTTAATTGCTAATGATTTTCACAGACCCCTGAGGCTGGGTTAGATTGACCACACCACCATACTAACAACACTGTGCGTGCACACACACACACACACATCACTCCACATACTATAACACTAATATCATTTCTTATAGTTTTATATGGCACGTAAAAAACACCATCCAAACGTGGCTGTTGCCAGGGCCACCTGACTGGTTCCCATGCCTGGTGGCATGTAAAAAGCACCATTCAAGCGTGATCGATGCCAGAGCTGCCTGACTGGCTCCTGTGCTGATAGCATGCAAAAAGTACCCACTACACTCTTGGAGTGGTTGGCGGTAGGAAGGGCATCCAGCTGTAAAAACATTGCCCGATCAGATTGGAGCTTGGTACAGCCTTCTGACTTGCCAGACCTCAGTTAAACCATCCAACCATGCCAGCATGGAAAACAGACATTAAATGATGATGATGATGATGTTGATGATGAGGATTCAGGTGGTGAGCTGGCAGAACCGTCAGCATGCTGAGAAAAATGGTTAGTGGCATTTTGCTTGTCTTCATGTTCTGAGTTCAAATTCTGCTACGGTCAGAGTTCAAATTCTGCTAAGGTCATATCTTTGGGGTCAATAAAATAAGTACCAGTTGAGCACAGGGGTCAATGTAATCGACTTACCCAACTCACTCGATCTTGCTGGCCTTGTGCCAAAATTTGAAATCAATTTATATATGTGTGTGTGTGTACATACATATATTTTCATATACACACCCACAAGCATATGCTCACACTAAAATCCAGGTTCTGTCTTATAAACGAGTTTCCCTTCTGAATTAATCACCCACATATAATTGAATTATATCCTGCTCTGAATTACTATAAACAGGTGTGTGTGTGTGTGTGTGTGTGCATGAGTGCGTGCATGCATGGAGAATCTGTATATAGCAAGTGTCCGGATATCATTGAACATTATATCAAAGAAGCTAGTTGTATATATAATTCAGTTGTATAGATCTATGAATCAGTGCATACACACACACATACACACACACATGTGCATGTATGTGTATGTGTGTGTGTGTGTGTGTGTGTATGTGTGTGTTTGTAGCACCATCCAAATGTGATTGAAGCCAGAGCTGCCTGACTGGCTCCTGTGCTGGTGGCACATAAAAAGCACCATCCGAACGTGGCCAATGCCAGTACCCCCTGACTGGCTCCTGTGCCAGTGGCACGTAAAAGGTACCCACTACACTCTCAGAGTGGTTGGCATTAGGGAGGGCATCCAGCTGTAGAAATATTGCCAAATCAGAGTGGAGCCTGGTGCAGTCACTGGCTCTCCAAACCTCAGTCAAACTGTCCAACCCATGCCAGCATGGAAAATGGACGGTAAATGATGATGATTATATGTATATATATATATATTAGAAGAAATGAGGTAATCAGAAGATCGGATGGTTCATATTTACAGATATTTATTTATATATTACATTTTTTACATATATATCATATCATTCAGATCATTAGCGCTTTCTCCCATTCTAGTGGGGTTTTCAAATCAAAATAATTCCTTTGTGGGAAATTTTAATCATTTTATATATATACTAGCAGCTAAGCCCGGTTTCATCCGGTCTGTTTGGATGATGTGGCTGTGATCATTTTTGGTTAGGTATATGTGAATGAAAATTATGTTCAGACCTGTACATAGTAGCTAAATCTGGTAGAAATAGCAGGCAAATCTCACCCAAAACACCCTACTGTCTTAATCCGACAATTCTACCTATTATGTAGTTTGAATGAGAAACTGTAACTAATGATTAAGATTATTAACCCCACAAAGAGGTGAAAGAAGAGAGCGAAAGTTTTGGCTGACTATCATCCTGTACTTCCCTTGTTGCTAGCAAAATGGTATATACCAACTGTGTGAGCAACTGGTTGTTTTAATGGCAGAACAAACGAGAATTCCATTAGAAAAAGTTTTAATCGATTTTCTTGGTAAGTATGGGTGCTAGGAAAAAAATACAAACTGCATTCCAATCTATGCACCCATCTCCACATGTGTAGCATTTTTCACACAAATCCACCTAGCCGTTTGGCTGTGAACCTCAAGACTCGAAAGAATACAATGATTGCCCATGTCCAATTTATATTATAGATATACTTTATTAATAAGGCTTCTGTGTGTGTCTTTGTGTTTCTCCCTCATCACTGCTTCACAACTGGTGTTCGTTTATTTACATCCCCATAACTTACTGGTTTCACAAGAAGAAACTGTTAGAATAAGTACCAGGCTTATCAAAATTTAAAAAAAGCACTAGGCAGTGTCTCATAGACTTACATATATACATACATATATATACAATTGATTTCTTTCAGTTTCTGCCTACAAAATCCACTGACAAGGCTTTGGTTGGTCTAGGCTATAGCAGAAGACACATGCCAAGTTGCCACACAGTGGGACTGAACTGAGGACCGTGTGTTTTGGAACCAAGTTTGTTACCACACAGCCACACCTGCACCTATGTATGTGTGTGTGTATGTGTGTATGGGTGTATATATGTATGCATGTATATATGTGTATATATATGTGTACATATTACATGTACATCTATATATACATCTACACATACATGTATACATATACATCTATATCTATAGAAATACATCTATACATAAGGGCCATAACCCCCATGACAATTCATATATTTTTGCTGTTGATGAAATTTTAACCATACATATTAGACACAAATGAAGTAATATTTATAAAATTTCATCTTCTTACAAGTTACAAAGATCCCTCCATGGGGACTTAACACCCACAATTTTGTCATTTTATCTAAGCAAAAAGGAATACAGTTGTGCTCTTGGAAGCTGTAGGGTTACCTGAGCATAAAAGATGAGCATTATTTGTAATTCAATGGTATGACAGTGTAACAGTTTGCTTTGACATACACTTACATTGTGATTTCTGCAATGTGGTGCATAAATTGTCAAGTAAATGAGAGCCATCTTTGCCTCCACTGTTTCAGTTGCAAAGTTATTTGATTGCAGACCTCCTTTCAGTCTTTTTATTATCACTGGGTCGCACATAGTCCCCAGATGGTAACATTGATTTCAAGGCCTTCCCAGATGAGTGACTGGTTATTCAAAGACATTTATAGATTCTAAATTTATTCTGTCCAGTTACATATCAGTATAGTTGTCATTTGCAAACTCCAGAGGTGACACTTTCATTTCTCCTTAGCCCTCACATCACACAGTTGTTGATGTTTATTTCAGTTGGGTCACACCCTTCCAATTGCTATAGATTTGTAATGCATCTTACGGCTGTGCCTGTCACCTGGATGGTGAGGAATCCTACATTGGGAGTGGTAACGACTAGGATAGGGTAACTGACTGCTTATTGTGATCATTCGTCTTTTGGTTTCCTGTGAATATATATTTCCTATTTCAAGGAAATTCAAACAATAGATATAAGACCCAAGTTAAAAAGATTCTCAACAATTCAACTTCTCTGGTTGACATTAAGATGCCCCCCCCCCCAACTGGGGCCTTAACTCTCACATTTTAGAGCTCCATGACCTTCATTTTTCAGGAGCAAAATCTTTTTAACAGGTTCAATAAGACTGGAATTTTGGAATATGCGCATAAAAATCAGTAGTATGGGATACATGTGGCATGATTACAATTTTTTTAGGGTGTGTAAAGAGGGAAATAACCCTCATCTGCAATTTTGATGAAATTCGAAACATAGATATTCCAGTTCATTACGGAAAATATAACAGAAAAGTCTAATTCTTCAATTGCAACGCCGGGTATCTCTGCTAGTATATATATAACTGTATACATTGTATATGTATATAATATACAAATTATTCTCTATATTTTTGCTGTGTTCCAGTTTTATCAGGATAATCTTTGTTCCAAATTTACTAAAGATGATGTAACAATTCTGCAATTATTCTCACCATTACCATAATGATTACAGGAATTTCTGTGCCATGGCACACATTAAAAACTTAATTTATAATTTCGTTTATACTTATTAGCTGAGGAACAATGCTTTCGTTAACTTATTTAAAGGTTGTTTTTCCTTTTTTTTTTCCTTTACACAAGATATTTAATTACAACATTGAGATATTTCAGCTTAACTAAGGGATTAAATCATTAGTCTATGTAATTAACTAATTAGCTAATTAATTACATATAATGTTTCTGATAAATCATTATAGCATTTTCTATTACTTTTTCATTCTCTCTGCCCCACCCACACCAATTCTCTTGCATTTTCTGATCGTTTATCTTTTGCTTGTTCCAGTCATTGGACTGCGGCCAAGTTAGGGCACTGCCTTTGAGTGCTTAGGTGAACTAAATGCTCCCAGCACTTTATTTATTAGGTGTTGTACTTCATCAGTTTCTTTTGCTGAACTGCTAGGTTATGGGGGAAAGGGAACGTAAACAAGTCAACACCAGTTCTCAAGCAGGAGAAGACAAATACAAAAATACTCATACATCTCTCTCTCTCTCTCTCTCTCTCTCTCTATATATATATATATATATATATATATATATCATCATTATCATCATCATCATCATCGTTTAGCATCCGCTTTCCATGGTGGCATGGGTTGGACGGTGTAACTGGGGTCTGGGAAGCCAGAAGGCTGCACCAGGCCCAGTCTGATCTAGCAATGTTTTTACGGCTGGATGCCCTTCCTAACGCCAACCACTCCATGAGTGTAGTGGGTGCTTTTTACGTGCCACCGGCACAGGTGCCAGACGAGGCTGGCAAACGGCCACGATCGGATGGTGCTTTTTACGTGCCACCGGCACGGAGGCTAATATATATACATATATATATATATATAATATATATATATATATATATATATATATATATATATATATATATACATATAAATATATTTACAAAGTATGGGGGTTTAGTTCACAGGTGATCTAAATGATTAGGTACGCTGGGTAAGTGCTGTAGTGGATTACTAGGGCTCCAATGTTATAGCCGAGATGGTAGTTACGAAGCCATTGCAGATTTCTGATTCAGCAGATATATAATTGTTTAAGAGGACAACAAACGTTAACGCAAGTAGAAACATCTCATGTCGTATACAATATTACTATTTCCAATATTAATATTGTATACGACTTGAGATGTTTCTACCTTGCCTTAACGTTTGTTGTCCTCTTAAACAATTATATATATATATATATAAATCATAGGAATTGTAAATTTTAAGAGTATGTGAAATAATTCTTTTTGAGAATGCCAGTGCTGGTTGAACATAAAAAGCACCCACTACACTCTTGGAGTGGTTGGCATTAGGAAAGGCATTCAGCTATAGACACCTTGTCAGATCAGATTGGAGCTTGGTGCAGCCTCCCAGCTTGCTAGTCCTCAATCAAAAAGCGTCCAACACATGCCAGCATGGAAAGTGGTCATTAAATGATGATGATGATGATGATGATGATGTTGATCTCGAAGCAGACAAAGCTATAAATGATAGCATGTAAAACGATTTGGATGAAAAAAGTCAGGTAGTCTTTGACTATTTCTAACTAAAGTAGTTTTTTGACCCAATATTTCCATGCTGTCATTTATAGCTTTGTCTCCTTTGAGATTCACCATTTCCAAAGAAGAATTATATATATATATATATCATCATCATCATCATCATCATTTAACGTCCATTTTCCATGCTGGCATGGGTTGGATGATTCGACTGGGGTCTGGGAAGCCAGAATGCTGCACCAGGCCCCAATCTGATCTGGTAATGTTTCTGCAGCTGGATGCCCTTCCTAACGCCAACCACTCCAAGAGTACACTCTTGGAGTGGGTGCTTTCTATGTGCCACTGGCACAAGGTGCCAGAGGAGCTGGCATCAACCACAATCGGATGGCACTTTTTACATGCCACTGGCTTGGAAGCCAATCAAGGTGGTACTGGCATCAGTGACATTCGGATGGTGCTTTTTACATGCTACCAGCATGGGGCTCAGAAAAACAAAAGACGAAGACAAGTGTATAAACAACAAGCAGGTGTATTAGTTTAACACTCAGGAAGGTGAGAAAGTCTTTTACATTTCAAGCCTATGCTTTTCAACAGAAAGGAATAAAAGAAAATAAACAGAGAAAGACTTAAAAATCTTGTGGATTTAGTGTTCAATGATGGCGACTGGTTGGAAAAAGGTAATTGGTGAGGAAAACATGGCTAGAAAACTGTTATTTTGAAAATTAGTAGGGTAAGATTAATAGATGGTTGAAGGCAGCAGAAATGAAGTGTGGAAAGGTGTTTCTTTAGGCTGTGGTGAAGGTGGAGGAGGAAAGATTTGTAATCAAGCATGTTTGAAAAAGGAGAAAAACCAAAAAAAAAGGAGAGTGAAAGGCAAAATAATGACATACGGCGTATGAAAGTTAAAAAAATTCACAAGGCATGAGAAAAAAATTTAAAGGGTGTGAGAAAAAAAAAGAAAAAAAGAAAAGGGGGAAAAAAGAAGAGAAGATGAAAAGGAAAGGAAAAGAGAATATATATATATATGTGTGTGTGTGTGTGTATGATGGGTTTCCACTCAGTTTCTGTCTGCCAAATTCACTTACAAGTCTATCGTAGAAGTCACTGTCCAAGAAGTCACAGAGTGGGACTGAACCTGGAAGCACACTTTTGCAAAGTGAGTTTCTTAACCACATGACCATGTTATTTCTAATTACAATTTCCTATTTTTATACCAGGGAAGTTGCTGCTGCTGCTGCTGCTGCCCCTCCTCCTCTTCATCATCATCATCATCATCATTTTATGTCTGCTTTTCCTTACTGGTATGTGTCGGACAGGTTTTTCTGAGGCAGTGTTTTTTCTTTACAAGGAAATGTTCTTTGTGGTGTCACCACTTACAATGTGCAGGGACATGTGTTGAATCTATTCTAAAATTTGGGGACATGGCAAAAACTAAAACACATGCAAAAAAACTAGGACATGTAGCAAAAACTGGATACATGTGGAAAAACTAGGATGTGTTAAAAACTGGGGCACATGTAGCAGAAACTAAGACATGTGGCAAAATCTTGGATGCATGAGGTAAAAACTAGGGCACAGGGTCATGTGAGTAAAAATTAGGACATGTGGTTCTGATTAGAAAATGATTCTATTATTGGTAGATTCAAAGTGGTTGACAGGCAGAGTTGATAGAATATCAGATAAAAATACCTTGTGGTATTCATTCCAGTTCTGTGGAAACTGTATTTAATCCCATTAAAGTTAGTTTTGTGTTTACCATTTTGAGGATGATAAAATACAGGACCGAGTGAGTATTGTGGTGAATGAAACCAACTTCCCTCTTTCCATTAAAATTGCTGGCTTTGTGCCAAAATTTGGAACCAAAGGTGTCAAACTGGCAGAAGCTATAGTTTGATGGAAAAAATGCTGAACAACATTTCGTAAATTGATCTTGGCAGATTTGAACCCTGAATGTGAAGTGTCACCATTTTTTTCTGATGTTCTAAAATGATAATGATTATGATGATGATGATGGTAATGATGATGATGATTCTGCCACCTCACTGCTTTTTGTGGTTCATGATTTTAAAAAAAATGCCAGTGATTTTGAGGAGTTGGGGAGTTAGTCATTTACCATTCACCCCAGTACTTAACTGGTACTTTATTTCATTGATTTCTGGGAGAATGAAAGACAATGTCGACATTGTGGGATTTGGACTCAGAATGTAAAAAAAAAAATAAATAAATACCACAAAGTATTTTGTTTAATGTTCTAATGATTCTGTAGCAGTGATTCAAAGCTGAAACTGCTTGGTAGCTGAGGAGACATCATGACCAAACCACAGTAAATTCACATGATCAGTCAATTACGCAACCAATCAGTGTTGGACCCTCATGTGATTCAATCTTCTAGAATCTTCTCTTTTCACTCAATAAAAAGCCATTTTTTGAAAGTAATTGCAGAGTTCTGATGCAGCCATCCATTGTGTCTTCATTCTCGCTGCATCCAGCTGATTAAGACATATGAGCAATAGTAAGCAGGAATTACCGTCACCATGAGTGAATTCCAGATTTGATGGGACAGCCATAGATTGCTGTATTAGTAAGTTTGTCGTAAGCCCCAAGCGATATGTCCCTCTCCCTGTATGTAATTATTTCTGTTGTTATTTGTAAAAGACCAATGCAGTTAAAACTCCGTGCGCAATAATAAAATCTTGTGTTAGTTGTTTGTGGGTGTTGTCAGTTATTTATTCACGTAGCCCAAGGAATACATTTTTATTCATCACTTCAGTCATCACAGCCAACAACAACAACAAACCACACCAACACCCACCATGACAGTTCTGCTAATTCACCATCCTAACCTCAAACAACAACAATAATAACCAGAATTTCTTTGTTTCTGCCAAGGGCAACAGGATCGGCAAGATTACAAGGACACATTACAGAAGAAATGGTTGAGATTTACATAGAAATGAGAATGAATAAAATCAGGGATGTAAAAGAAATATCAATGTATAATAAAAGAAAATGAAACAACCCAATTGGAAGAGAGCAGCCTTGGGTTAAATACACATCCCAGATTACTCTTATCCTCAAAAGCAAGTGTCATCTCCCAGCTACATCATTATAACCATATTCATTTAACATCTGCTTTTCATGCTGGCATGGGTTGGACAGTTTAATCTAGGGAGCTGTATACAAACAGCCATGCTACACAGCAGTGAAACATGGGCAGTGACCACTGAGGATGTGTGTAGGTTTCAATGAAATAAGGCTAGTATGCTTTGCTGGATGTGTAATGTCAGTATGCATGTATGACAGAATGTAAGCATCTTGAGAGAAAAGTTAGGCATAAGATTCATCAGATGTTTTGTGCAAGACAACTTTGTGCGAGACAACTTTGCTAGTATGGTCATGTGATGTGTGAAGACAAGGACAGTTGTGTGAAGAAGTGTTGAACTCTAATGGTGGTGGGAACTTGTGGAAGACGTAGACCCAGGGAGACATGGGACAAGGTGGTGAAGTATGATCTTCAAACATTGGGCCTTACAGAGGCAATGACAAATGACCAAGACCTTTGGCAATATGCAGTGCTTCAGAAAACCTGTCAAGCCAAGTGGAATTATAGTTGTGGCCGATGCTGGTGCTGTGTAACTGGTACCTGTGTTGGGGGCACTTAAAAAGTACCCACTACACTCTTGGAGTAGTTGGCATTAGGAAGGGCATCTAATCATAGAAACCAGATTGGAAACTGGTGCAGTTCCCACAGCCTACCTGTTTTCGATCAAGCCGTCCAACCCATGCCAGCATGGAAAACGGACATTAAATGATGGTGATGATGACATACTAGTTTCATATCCAATAAAAGCTACAGACCTTAAATTGTTTCTTTGAATAGTACACAATGATTAAATGCAATAGCTTACATTCTTTCTACATTTTCTGTCTTCAATAACTACTTTCGTAATATTACCTGATGCGCAAAAGTGGGCACTGTTAACTCCATCAATCGTTAATCCGTTAACCAAAAAGTTAACTTCGATAACTGTTAATCAGTTAATTATTTCCTGATGTAACAGAAGTTATCGATAAATCGTTAACGTTAATGTTTATTATAGAAACAAAAAACAAAAAGATCAGTTTTTGCTCTAAAACCCACCTAAAAACACTTTTAAAAAGTGCCAAAGCTATAAAATCCGTTAACTTCAATTGAATTGAAGTTAACTAAAGTTGACTTGAGTTAATGGAAATTAAATGAAACGGAAGTTAATTAGTCCCATAATGATTTCCAAATTTAATTCTAAAGTTAAATTGTTAATGAAAATGTTAACTTTATTAATTAACGATTAATGGATAAATGGTTTGGTGCCCAGGTTTGCTAATATGTATTACGGAAGATTCCTGTAATGATTGTTGCCTCATAAATACTGTTTCATCATCATCATCATCATCAAATATTTGTGCACATGTGGCTTAATAGAATATGTTCATTTATTCGTTTATTCTCTTATTTGTTTCAGTCATACTGGAGCACTACCTTTAGTCGAACAAATTGACCCCAGGACTTATTGTTTGTAAGCCTAGGACTTATTCTATCTGTCTCTTTTGCCAAACTGCTAAGTTATGGAGACATAAACACACCAACATTAGTTGTCAAGTGATGGTTGGGGGACAAGCAAACACAGAAACAAACACACACACACACACACATACATACATACATACATACATACATACATACATACATACACACATACATACGTACATACATACATACATACATACATATAATGGGCTTCTTTCAGTTTTCATCAACCAAATCCACTCACAAGGCTTTGGTCGGCCCAAGGCTATAATAGAAGATACTTGCCCAAGGTACCATGCAGTGGGACTGAACTCAGAACCATGTGGTTGGTAAGCAAGCCTCTTACCACACAGCCACTCCTGCACCTAAATGAAAACTCAGATAGATATTAGTGTGGTAATTCTTGCCTTCACATTTCACCTGTTTAATATTGTGAAGAATTAATGATTAAAATCTTACCACATGTGTATATTGTGTTATTTTATATTTTAATGAGGCAGTGAGCTGGCAGAACTGTCGCTATACCAAGCAATATGCTTGATAACATTTCATCTGTTTTTACTTTCCTCATCATCATCATTGTTTAGAGCCTGCCTTCCATGTTGGCATGGGTGGGACAGTTCGACAAGAGCCGACCTGGCAAAAGCTTGCTCCAGACTTCTGTTTCTCTTTTGGCAGGATTTTTACAGCTGGATGCCCTTCCTAACACCAACCACTCAGCAGAGTGGACTTAGTGCTTTTTACACTACCCAAGCACAGGCAAGGTCAGTTTTGGCAAGGTTTTTACAGCTGGATGGCTTTCCCAATGCCAGCCACTTTACAGTGTGGACTGTGTGCTTTTAAGAGGCACCTGCACTGACAGGGTCACCAAGCACTTTGCAAGACAAAAAAGAAGTTAAATTTTTTTTAAATGCTGAGATCTACTTTGCCTTTCATCCTTTTGAGATCAATAAAATAAATACCAGTTGAGCACTGGGGTTGATGCAATTGACTTACCCACTCTCCTGAAATTGCTGGCTCTGTGCCAAGATTTGAAACCATTATTTAGATGGTAAGCTGTCAGTATTGTTTGCATATCGGACAAAACATTTGGCAGTATTTCTTCCGACTCATTACTTTGTGAGTTCAAATCGCCTTTCATCCTTTCATGGTTGATAAAATATGTACCTGTTGAACACTGGGGTCCATGTAATCAAATTACTCCTCTCCCAACCCAAATTGCTGGCCTTGAGACAAAATAGGAAACCAATGTTTTAGGCTTGATTTTAATTGAAAGTGTGCGACTTATATGCAAAGCAACTCTTTTACTTGTTAGTCATGTGACTGTGGCCATACTGGAGTACTGCCTTCAGTCGAGCAAATCGATGCCAGGACTTATCCTTTGTAAGCCTAGTAGTTATTCTATCGGTCTCTTTTGCTGAACCGCTAAGTTACGGGGACGTAAACATACCAGCATCGGTTGTCAAGCAATGTTGGGGGGACGAACACAGACACACAAACACACACACACTCACACACACACACACATCATCATCATCATCATTTAGCGTCCGCTTTCCATGCTAGCATGGGTTAGACGGTTCAAATGGGGTCTGGGAAGCCAGAAGGCCGCACCAGGCCCAGTCTGATCTGGCAATGTTTCTACATATATATATATATATATATATATATATATATATATATATATAGATAGATACACACATATACATATATACGATGGGCTTCTTTCAGTTTCTGTCGACCAAATCCACTCACAAGGCTTTGGTCGGCCTGAGGCTATTGTAGAGGACTATTGCCCAAAGTGTCACGCAGTGGGACTGAACCCAGAACCATGTGGTTGGTAAGCAAGCTACTTACCATACACCCACTCCTGTGCCTTCTGTGCCAAAATTATGGAAGGAAAAGATGTAACATTCATTAAATGAAAGATGCAACTAATACACGAATAAATATGCTATATTTATCTGTGGTTAAATGCAATATTGTTTACACAGACACACGCTAAACAGGGTGTTGCATTATCCCTGGTTTTTTTAACATAAGGACTTGTGTATAATATTTCTCTTGACTAGAATCTAATATTTGAGAAGAGTGATTATTGTAAATTCCTGGTGGATCATGGATCACTAATCATTTTTGAACTCCATTTCATGCTCTGATAGTGTGAAAGGATAGAAAGTTCAATGCAAGAAATGCAAAAAAAAAAAAACCTAATAGAGAACTAAAATTTATTGATACCACAGACGAGGACAGGGTATTAAAAGAGGAAAAAACATTGAACTTGTACTAAATCTATTTTCAGATTACATAACTTTCCAGACATTAACTGTGGCTCTCTCTCTCTCTCTCCCCTACTCCCACTACCATTGTCTTCAATATCCTCCTTAAGGTCACATGACATTCAACTTTCTAATGGTAACCATTTTATTGCTGTTGCTGTTAATGTTGAGCGAAGCAGTCTTCTGTAGTGAGAGAAGTCCGAAATATGGTCCTTTGCTATTCGTAAGACCCGCAGAAGAGAAGGCAGGTCAACCCCCGGCACCGAGAGCATCGACGGATGGATGAATGCTCATCCAGGCTCAGCGGTTGCGTAGGAAGTCAGGGACAAGAAACAGGAAGAAAGAGTGAGAGAAATTTGGGGCAAAAGAGTACAGCAGGGTTCGCCACCCCCCTCCCTGCCGGAGCCTCGTGGAGCTGTAGGTGTTTTCGCTCAATAAACACACACAACGCCCGGTCTAGGAATCGAAACCACGAGTCCGCTGCCCTAACCATTGGGCCATTGCGCCTCCACTGCTGTTGCTGTTGTCACCAACATATGAAATAAAAGAAATCAGTGGCAGGGAACAGACATGAAACAAAATTAACCAAAAAAAAATAACTCTGGATTCTGATCTAGATGTTTACAGAAGTTCGTAATTGACTATCTGCAGCAATTCTGCTTTTAAATACTTTCATAAAATGACACTCCCCCCCACCACTAAAAATACAAATCCTTACTTGGAAAACAAGAGTTGTTGACAGGAAGTGCATCCAGTCGTAAAAACTCTGCTTTGATATTTATTTCTGTCCGCCTGACTGGCTCCCATACCGGTGGCACGTAAAAAGCACCAACCGAATGTGGCCGATGCCAGTACCCCCAGACTGGCTCCCGTGCTGGTGGCACGTAAAAAGTACTATCTGAACATGGTTGATGCCAGGCCCACCTTAGTGGTACGTATAAAGTACCCACTACAATATCGGAGTGGTTGGCATTAGGAAGGGCATCCAGATATAGAAACCTTGGCAGGTCAGATTGGAGCCAGGTGCAACCACCAGCTCTCCAGACCTCAGTCAAACCGTCCAACCCATGCCAGCATAGAAAACGGATGTTAATCGATGATGATGAAGCCATGCTAGAATGGAGAAACAGACATTGAACAAAATGAAGGAAGGAGAGAACTTTCCTGTGTTTACTTGATGCACAAAATGAGCACCAAAATGTTTTCATGTGCTTTGAAGAATGGTGTTTGTAAAAAAAGCAATGTGAAATATAAGGCACAGGCATGGCTCTGTGGTAAGAAGCTTGCTTCCCAACCACATGGTCCTGGTTTCAGTCCCACTGTGTGGCACTTTGGGCAAGTGTCTTCTAAGCTTTAAGCCAACCAAAGCCTTGTGAGTAGGTTTTGTAGGCAGAAACTGAAAGAAGCCCATCATGTATATCTGTGTGAGTGTGTGTATGTTTATATATATATAGGTATGTGTGTATGAATATATAGGTGTGTGTGTCTGTGTTTGTGCATGTGTGTGTGTGTATGTGTATGTATATATATATATATATATATAGGTATGTGTGTATGTATATATAGGTGTGTGTGTTTGTGCATGTGTGTGTGTGTGTATGTCTATTTTCACCACCAGTATTGGTGTGTTAACATCCCCCATAAATTAGCAGTTCAGCAAAAGAGACTGATAGAATAAGTACCAGGCTATAAAATAAAGTATTGGAGGTCAATTCATTCAACTAAAAGCTCTTCAAGGTGGTGCCCCAGCATGGCCACAGTTTAATGTCTGAATCAAGTAAAAGATAAAAGATACTATGATTGGGTATGATTTGAGGGGCATTTGGTTGCTATTTCTAACTGGTTGAGTATTCTTGAGCTGACATTGTTGTGGTACATTTTCTTGATTCCTTAAACATTTTGATTCTGTGATAAATGTTGTCCTGTGATAACAAATGGTTTGTTTTAAACTGGGCTAAATTAAAACTCAACATCAAGATTCTATGATAATTTATGTTCCAAACACCAGCTTAATCATGGCAAATTTATTTAAATTCTTTGATATTTGAAGAATTAATTGAAACAAAGTTTGAGCTTTTTGATAGGAATATGGTAAAAAGCACCGTTTGAGCATTGGGCCTCATGGAGTCAGTGACAGGTGACCAAGACCTATGGCAATATACTGTGTATATGTAAACCTGTCAAGCCAAGTGAGACCCTAGTTGTGGCTAATGCCAGTGTCAGGTCAATGACACCCATGCTGGTGGCTCATAAAAAGCAACATTGGAGCATTGGGTGTCATGGAGGCAGTGACAGGTGACCAAGACCTTTGGTGATATACCATTGCTTGTGTAAACCTGTCAAGCCAAGTGAGACCGTAGTTGTGGTCGATGCTGGTGTCAGGTTAATGACACCCATGCCAGTGGCATGTAAAAAGCACCCACTACACTCTCAGAGTGGTTGGTATTAGGAAGGGCATCCAGCCGTAGAAACCTTGCCAAATCAGATTGGAACCTGATACAGCCCCCCCCCCCAACTTACCAGTTTTCAGTCAAACCTTCCAGCCCATGCCAGCATAGAAAGCAGTCGTTGATGATGATAAAAAGTAAAAAAAGGGTTAAAATGATCAAAATTAAAAAAGCTAGCTTTAAAATAACAGTTATTTTACTAAATACTTCATTATTTTAAAAGTTAATTGAAGAAAAATTAATTGCAGTGTATTTCAACAGAAATATGGTGACAAAAGTGTTAAAGTGATCGAGAATAAAACTCACCATCATAATTTCATGCTTAGCTTAATAATGATAAAATTATTTCACTAAATTCTGTTATTTTTAACTTTAATTGAAAGAGAAGCAGTTTATTTTTAACAGATATTTTTGTTAATAATGTGAGTTATTTATTTTGCTATTACCACCCGCAACAGCAGAAGCAGCAGCAGCACCACCACCACCACCACCACTACTACTACTACTACCAAAACCACCACCACCACTATTACTACTGCTGCTGCTGCTACTACAACTACTACCACTACCGCTACCACCATTACTGCTTCTACTACTACTGCTACTGCTGCTTGTACTACTACCACCACCATTACTACTGTTGCTGCTGCTGCTACTACTACTACCACCACTACCACCACCATTACTACTAATGCTGCTGCTGCTACTACTACTACTACTACCACCACCACTACCATTATTACTGCTGCTACTACTACTACTACTACTACTACTACTACTACTACTGTCTTTATAGTATAGATCCCTGTTTTTAAATTTCATTATTTGGTATGTGTGTGTGTGAATATGCATGTATTTCTATAAGTATAGATGTGTAGCTGTAGCTGTGTGTGTGTAGGCATATGGGTTTATAGGTAGATGTGTACAGGCGTCATATGTGTGTGTGTGTGTGTTTGTGTGGGTTATTGATTTACAGTTTTCCTTGTTCTGAATTAAGAAATTAATATCCTGAATCAGTAGTTTTTTTCTTTTTTTTTGTTATTTCCTTTTTGTGGTGGCCATATTAGTAAGGTTGACATTTTTTAAATATTTTTTTTTGGTCTTTATTGTCCACTGTGTGTCAGGAGACAGTCACAACAACATTTAGTTAACTATATCATAGTTTAGGTTATCACACGTACACACACATACACATACATAGACACGCATACATAAATACATTATGTATATATATATATATATATATATACACACACACATACACATGCACACATACACATGTATATGTAAATAGGTATTCACTTACACATATACACACATACATACACACACATATATACATACGCATACATATATATACACTCAAACATACATGCATTCACACACATACACACATAAATACACGCTCACATATATACACGTGCACATGTACACACACATATGTAAATAAATATTCACTTATACATATACATGCATATGTACACACACATACATATACACATACATACACATGCATACATACACATGCATACATATGCATACATACATATATACACACAAACATAATGTATACACACACATACACGCACGTAGACAAATACATACACATGCATACACACTCAAACATATATGTATATACACACATACACAAACACACACATATATACATACAGACAGGAACAGGAATCTCTGATTGGTGGGTGTTTGTCATTGAGATACGATGGAAACAGATATCATACATGACCACCATCATCATCATCATCACCATCACTGCCACCACCACCAACACCTTCACCACCACCACTGTCACCACCTCCACTGTCACCACCTCCACCACCACCTTCACCACTACCACTGCCACCACCGCCTTCACCACCACCACCACTGCCACCACCGTCACCACCATCATCACCACTGCCACCACCACCACCAACACCTTCACCACCAACACTGCCACCACCTTCACCGCCGCCACCACCATCACCACCATCATCACCATCATCACCACTGCCACCACTACCACCACCACCACCAACACCGATATCTGTTCACATACATACAACAACACATACATGCCCATACTTATTCACTCATACACACATACACGCACACACAAATTGCTTGTTTACATCTACAGACATCCACGCTGTTAGTAGTGATCAATGAAAGGTTTCAGTTTTTGCTTTCTCATCTGATTAATTCCTAAATGGATATTTTGTTAGTCCATTGCAGATAATGATACGTCTCATGGTTATTGAGGGTTAAATATGTGCTTTGGGAATACGTGTTCAGATATGACAGTTTTGACACACACACACACACACATTTACTCACCTGGGTGACAGAGCACCCAGCCTTAAAATGCTGTTTCAAGTAAATTCATTCCCATGCAACCCATGCTTGTATCTTTTATTTTACCCTTGTTTCAGTCATTTGACTGTGGCCATGCTGGAGCACTGCCTTGAATAGTTTTAGTTGAACAAATTCACTCCAGTGTTAATGTTTTTTTTAAAGCCTCCTACTTACTCTATCAGTATCTTTTGCCAAACTGTTAAGTTACAGGGACATAAACACACCAATGCCAGTGGTAGAAACCAAACCAAAACAGACAAGGGAATCTGGTGCTGCTCCTAACCTTGCAAGCTCCTGTCAATCCATCCAACCCATGCCAGCATGGAAAATGGACATTAAATGATGATGATGATGATATTGAGCATACATCATTTTGTTGTCACATTAAAAAGAAATCATAAACAGGTGTAGCTGTGGCCAGTGCACCCTGACTAGCTCACGTTCCAGTGGCATGCAAACAGCACCATCCAAATGTGGCCAATGCCAGAACCCCTGACTGGCTCCTGTGCCGGTGGCACGTAAAAAGCACTATCCGAATGTGTTCGATGCCAATACCCCCTGACTGGCTCCTGTGCCGGTGGCATGTAAAAAGCACCATCTGAACATGGCCATTGCCAGTACATCCTGATTAGCTCCCATGCCAGTGGCATGTAAAAAGTACCATCCGAACGTAGCCAATGCCAGTATCCTCTGACTGGCTCCCGTGCTAGTGGCATGTAAAAAGCACCATCGGAAGTGATCGATTCCAGTACCCGCTGACTGGCTCTCATGCTAGTGGCATGTAAAAAGCACCCACTACACTCTTGGAGTGGTTGGTATTAGGAAGGGCATCCAGCTCTAGAAACATTGCCAGATCAGATTGGAGCCTGGTGTTGCTGCTTCTGCTGGCTCTTCATCCCTCAGTCAAACCGTCCAACCCATGCCAACATGGAAAACAGATGTTAAACGATGATGACGATGTGTCTGTTAGAAGAATTACACCTGATTCTGATTAATATTTAATCAGATGCTGGTAAGAAATGAGGCTGATTTTCAATTATTGATGACGATAATGCTTTTAAACTTACATTAGTGGATTTTAGTGTTAGGGTTACCGTTTGTGTGTGAAAATTCTGTTTCTGTGAAGTCTCCAGGGAATTATTATACACATTCTTCCATAGATTGTGATAAAATCAATCATCATCATCATCATTGCCATCACCACCATCATCATCATCATCATCATCGCCATTATTATCATCATCATTACCATCATCATCAGCAGCAGCAGCATCATTATCACCATCATCATCATTATTTATCTGTCTTCAGTGAACTTCATGTTTCCATGGATTGAATGGTTTGACAGGATCTGATGAGGATGATGATGATGATGATTATGATGATGATATTGAACATACATCATTTTGTTGTCACATTAAAAAGAAATCATAAACAGGTGTAGCTGTGGCCAGTGCATCCTGACTGGCTCCCGTTCTGGTGGCACGTAAAAAGCACTATGGATTGAATGGTTTGACAGGATCTGATGATTCAGAGGACTGCATCATATTCCATTGTCTGCTTTGGCATAGGTTCTATGGTTGGATGCCCTTCCCAATGCCAACCACTTTACAAAGTGCATTGAGTGCTTTTTATTTTTCATAGCACCAACCACTAGTGGGGTCCCTTTGTAGCTTGCAAGACAAATGATCTCCTTTCTTGAGTGGGAGTATTGTAGAGAGGGAGGCAGTTTTTATGCAAGATATTGAGCAGCTAAGATAAGAAAGAGGAGACAAGAACAGGTTTCTTGTAGAGACCCTATTTTACAAACCCACAACAGAAGCCTGGTTGCTGTGTGCATAAGCAATTGTATGAGCAATTATATGTATTTATTCTCAAGATCATCATTATTATTATCAGTTTATATCTACTTTTATGCTGGCATGGGTTGGAAGGATTATCAAAATCGAAGTCAATTCTTACTTACAGTCACTGTTCTCCTAGATATGATGGAGGATCATGCTCATATCATCTATTTTAAAAATACTTTTTCATGGTTTCTATACCCAAATGCCCTTCTGCATACCAATCACTTAACAGTGTGTTTTGGGGGCACCAGCACAACAGAGGTTATCATGCCCTCAGCAAGACCTAACACTACTCTGTTTTGTCTCTGATCATTTAACAACTAAATGGTAATTCTATATATATATTAAATGTTTGTTAAGGAACCGTGTTCAGGACAGGAATTGTACAGTAATTATATAAATGAGCAAATTATTTGTAATTTTTGCTAATATTTCCATAATTCTTGAAGATGTTAATTCATTTAATTATTACTGCTCATAATTTGAACCTTTAACATTTAACTCGTTGTCAACCCAGTTTTCAAACCTAGATCTCTACTACTTACAGAATTAATAAACCTTGTGATATTTTCATTAATATTTATGATTGGAAAAAGAAAAAAACATAAGACAAAAATAATGTTCATTAAATCTTCTGCAAAGAAAATTCTGCATTGCATGTCCTATGATGTATTTCTTAGAGGAAATGACAATGCTTTGTAATACTTTTACTGTGATGCTGTAATTATTCATTTCCATTATACCATTTTTACAAAAGTTACTCTAGCTACTGTCTGTTCTGTGCTGTGATGAAATTAATTAAGGAATGTCAAAAATTTTTGTTCTGTTAATGGAATGTAATTGTTCTATCTCTGAGGAAAACATGATTAAATACCTCAGCTTAATTTAGAGATGATTAACTGGATGGAATCATAATGCTAGAGCAAAAATACCAGTGTGTATAACATCTATATTGTCTCTATAAATCTAGAATGACACTAGACAAAATATTTTGTCGCAAAGAAATTTCTAAAAGAGACTGGTGTGTTAAAAAACACAGGATGTGACTCAGAACAGCAGTGGATTATCTGACAGTTTCAATCTGATTTGGTCTCATCAGTGATAAATATACTGGACATTCTGAGCCAAGCCAAAAATGTGTGTTCTGATATAGAAATTGATAAATAAAGCATTTACTAATATGTGAGCAAGCAAACCAGGTTAGAACGTGCAGAGCATTGTTCACTTAGGAGACCAAATTAGGTCAAAGCACCATCTCTAACATCTTGTTGAGGACACAATAACCTCACTTGTGCTGGTGCCATCATAAAATGCATCCCATTTATTCTGTGAATAAATATTGTTAGGAAAACATCCAGCTGCAGAAACCATGCCTCAGATTGGAGACCTTGTCAAAATACTTGCAACAGAGTGGACATAACTAAAGTCATACAAGGGCCAGGAGCCAGAGGATTTAATCCTATGTAACGGATGACGTCTGTGTATTACAGCAAGAAAATTATCCTTGATATGTTCTGAGATGCACTGAAGTTTATAGAGAGTTATCTCCCTTCCTGGACATTGTTGATAGTGCATGATAGGAATTGGGCGAAGATATAAATGGTGGTCTCCTGGAATGTGAAGAAGGAATCACTACCGTGAGGTTCCCTGTGGTACATCAGAACTCAGATATTGATTACGTAATGTTCATTGTGGTATTCCTTCTTTTGAGGAGGATATTACCCAAATAGCAGTCTAGTAGGTCATTACTTGTTGACATGAATCCACTCTTACCAGCTAAGAAGACAGTCCACTTAGCTAGTTTTGAAAAATACTTATGAAATAATAAATAAAATTTCTAGTTACTTATTTTTTCAATCCTTCTATATTTATTGTTGTCATGAAGTATTTTACTATAACCAAGCGTAATCTGGTTCTGGGTACCTTCAGTAAGGTTAACTGTTTTTTTTCTTCTTAATAGTCACAAGTGGACATGGTTTTGAATTAGAGAACTTCAGATACATAGAACAAGGGCTCAAGCCTCTGGCTAACATCTGAGACGTTAACCACAGGTACCTGAACAATCTACTGGAGAGGAGTTATTAAGAAGTTCACTTCCCAACCATGCAATTCCTAGTTCAATCCCACCGTGTGGTATCTTGTGTCTTTTATCCTTGCCATGGTTTGATCAAAGCCTCATGAGTGAAAATAAGTGAATGGAAATGCTGTGGAAGATTATCTGCTGGATTGAACCCTTGAACCTGTAATTTAAATGTCAAGCCTCATCCCATATTGTATCATGCAGGTTCTGCTTGAGGATTATATTTCGGGTACACTTAGTCACTTAAGTGTTACTTTAATGAAGTGGTAGTTCAAATAGGGCAGCAAGCTGGTAGAAACGTTAGCACGCTGGGCGAAATGCATAGCCGTATTTCGTCTGCTGTTACATTCTGAGTTCAAATTGTCTTTCATCCTTTCGGGGTCGATAAATTAAGTACCAGTTACGCATTGGGGTCGATATAATCGACTTAATCCATTTGTCTGTCCTTGTTTGTTCTCTCTGTGTTTAGCCCCTTGTGGGAAGTAAAGAAATAGGTATTTTGTCTGCCGTTACATTCTGAGTTCAAATTCCGCCGAGGTCGACTTTGCCTTTCATCCTTTTGGGGTCCATAAATTAAGTACCAGTTATGCACTGGGGTCAATGTAATCGACTTAATCCATTTGTCTGTCCATGTTTGTCCCCTCTGTGTTTAGCCCCTTGTGGGTAGTAAAGAAATAGGTAGTTCAAATGAACCAAGACTGGATGCTCAATGTGGAAACTGTTAGAAAATCCATCATTCATATATAATCTAATATTCTGCTATTTTTCTTCACCATTACCATCATTGGTCCCCCCCCAACCCAATCCCTACAGTTGTCACCTACTCTTCCCTACCTCCCTTACCATCCACACAACACTCATTCTTCTTTGTATTATATTCATTCCCCTTACCCATTCCTCATCTTTCACTCTCCCACTACACTCTTACAACTTCTACTCGCCCACGCTCCCAGTTCTTCTCCTCTCACTCATTTCTTTTACTCTTCTCATACTCTTTACTCTTTTTTGCTCTTTTACTTGTTTCAATCATGTGACTGTGGCCATGCTGGAGTGCCACCTTTAATCAAGCAAATCGCCCCCAGGACTTATTCTTTCTAAGCCTAGTACTTATCCTATCGGTCTCTTTTGCTGAACCACTAAGTTACGGGGACGTAAATACACCAGCATTGGTTGTCAAGCGATGTTGGGGGGGGGGGGGGCAAACACACGCACACAAACATATACTCAGACATATATATATATACATATATGTATATATATATCTACAACGGGCTTCTTTCAGTTTCCGTCTACCAAATCCACTCACAAGGCCTTGGTCGGCCCAAGGCTATAGTAGAAGACACTTGCCCAAGGTGCCATGCAGTGGAACTGAACTCGGAACCATGTAGTTCATAAGCAAGCTACTTACCACACAGCCACTCCTACGATCTACACAGATACCTCATCCCTATTATTTTTATCCTTTCCCTACTCCACTGCAATCACTCCCACCCTGTCCTCTATATTGTGAGTAACCATGTGCCCCCTACCCCTGCCATGGCAATAAACCTGCTCTGTTCTGGTCCCTTCTCACATACTTTACCCTCTCATCTCCCAGCATAAAACTGTCCCCTCACCCCTACCTTGGGGTTCGTAATCTTGCAAACTACATGACAACCTCACTAGTGTAAAAAAAAGGCACCTGGTGCATGCCATAAACTGGTTGACATTAGAAAGGGTATTCAACCCTAAGAACCCTGCTAATGAAAGCCCTGGAGCATGACATAGTCCTTGGACCTGTTAGATCCTGTCAAACCATTCAAACTTTGCCAGCATGGAACAAGGGCATTAAATAATGATAATGATCCACTTATTTCTTAGTTTATGGTCGGTGGTCCAATAAGAATGGGATTTCAAGAGGCCCAGCTGCAGTCACTAAGCTCTCCCCCATCCAACCCCCATCCATCTGGGCTACTTTCAAGGACTGAGATAATGATTTTAAGAGCAACTTGAAATTTGTAGTTTCCTCCTTTGTTCCGTCACAAATACAATCCAAGACCTAGATTTCTGTCAAACATTAAACTCCAAGAACCACTCCTTCACTCTCACAATACACTCATCTACCATTTCCTCTAGATTAAATAACACCTGATCATCATCATCATCCTCATTTAACATCCGTTTCCCATGCTGGCATGGGTTGGCTAGTTTGACAGGAGTTGGCATGGCTGGAGAGCTGCACCAGGTTCCATTGTCTGTTTTGGCCTGCTTTCTACAGCTGGATGCCCTTCCTAATGCCAACCACTTCACAGTGTACAGGATGCATTTTATATGGTGCTGGCATGGGTGTTTTTTTATGTAGCACCAGCATGAAAGCTTTTTACATGGTGCCCAACGCAGGGTCTTTTTACATAGCACCAACATGGGTGCTTTTTTACATGTCATCAGCACAGATCAATCATCGGACACATTTGATTGGTGCTTTTTACATGCCAGTCAGGGGTACTGGCATCGGCCACGTATGGATGGTGCTTTTTACGTGCTACTGGCATGGGAGCCAGTCAAGTGGACCTATGTGTGTGTATGTGTGTGTTTGTGTGTGTATGTGTGTGTGTGTGTGTGTGTGTGTGTGTGTGTGTGTGTGTGAAGGCACATGGTTTAGTGGTTAGGGCATTGCATTCACGATTGCGAGATCATGGGTTCGATTCTCAGACTGCATTTTATTGTGTTCTTGAGCAAAGTACTTCATTTCAAATTACTCTGTAATCATTTCAATATCTGACATGTGGCACCTATTGCACCTGTGCAGGTAATGTTGATCTGATGGAAGGAGTGAGCTTATGTCTACGCAAATATTTGATCACTATAAACAAACCGTCTGTGTGGTTGTTTGGTCGAATCCTCATATGTCGTCTAACGACAGGAGAGTCCATCTTACATATATATAGGTAGATATGAACTTAGTCTTTTAAAACAATTTCTTCTAGGATAGAAAAAGATTAAATTTAGAATAGCTTATACCAAACAATGGATTAACCTCAGGGTATCTTCCGTAGATGGATTAACCTCAGGATATCTTCTGTTGATGGATTAACCTCAGAATATTGCATACATAATATCCTATATCGAATAATGGATTTAGTTGAGAATATCTTTGAGCATTGAATCAGCTTCAGAATTTATTCATAGAATTAACTTCTGATTTTCTCATACAGAAAAATAGTAACATTATCATCATCATTGTTATCATAACACCATCATCATCATCATCTTCATCATCATCATCATCATCATCGCTGTCATCGTCATCAGCATCGTTGTCCATAATCATCATTATCACCTTCATCATTTTAATGTCCACATTCTCGTGCTTGCATGTGTCAGATGGAATTTGTTAAGGCAGATTTACTATAACCAGATGCCTTTCCTGTCTCCAACATTCACCTATTTCCAAGCAAAGTTATAGTCCTCACAGCCTATCAAACAACAAACAGCTTGCACATAGTGACAGTCTTTATAAAACAAAGAAAACTCAGATGTGTTTCCATGGTTGATAACATATGAAACCCACTATATTCAAAAGCAATGCTATTGTTTTGTTTATGGTCAGGGAACCCAGGTCCCCAATATTTAGAGGTATAAACCTCAACTTGTAGTCTGGATAGAGTCACTTCAGATTTGTCAATAGTTCAGCATAGGCGTTCTCTTTTTCACTGATTTTCAGCTTTATCTTAACACCCACTCAGCAGCTAATTTCCACAACTGTGCACAGTTTCTCTTCTCTATCCCAAATCATTATATCATATCTGTTGTGCTTACATTTTATTGAGGTCTTGACTGGGACATTCCACCAGTATTCCTTTTTATTATCAGTAGCTATGGCTTCTACCATATTGTGGGGTCTTATGTATGTTGTATGTATGTATGTATGTATGTATGTATGTATGTATGTATGTGTGTATGTATGTATGTATGTGTGTGTATATGTATGCATGTATGTATGTAGGTAGGTAGGTAGGTAAGCAGGCAGGCAGACAGGCACACAGTGTTCATTTACCAAATTCACCCAAAAGGCTTTGGTCAGCCTGGGGCTATAACAGAATACTCTTGCCCAAGGTGCCACACAGTGGGACTGAACTTAAAACCTACACAGTGGCAAAGTAAACAGCTTAACCACACAGCCATGCCTGCACCTATAAAACATTGGATTATAGTCAAAACACTTTATACAAAACAATGGATTAGTTTCAGGATTTATATATAGAAAGTATTGGATCAGCTTCAGATTTTTTATTTCTTAGAATATTGGATCAGCTTAAGAATATATTCTGCAGATTATTTGATTAGATTCAGAACATTTTCTAGAGAATAATGGTTTCAGTTCAGAACATCTTCCATAGAACAATGTAATAGATAATAATTGACTTGCTATTTGCAATCGTTGTTCTTGTTCTTCTTCTTTGTCTTCCTCATGTTAAAGTAAAATATTTCTATTCTACTCTCTCTCTCTCTCTCTCTCTCTCTCTCTCTCTCTCTCTCTCTCTCTCTCTGTTCTCTATTGATTTTGCTAAATTAAGAATAGAATTTGATACCTAATAACAACAGCAGCAGCAGTAACAACAACAACGACAATAAATTAGCTATCAAATAATAGGAATACTATTATTAAATAGTTTTAAAAAAATGTAATGAGATTGATGTTCTAATTAGAATCATTAACCTAGCTAATAAGTTTAGTCTGTCAGAATTGAAGGACTAATGTAAATAAAAATGAAATTTTCAGTTTGTTTTATTTATTTATTTATTTATTTAATATAGAAAGAATATTTTAAATTGTAGCAGTCTGGTTAGCGAGACTTTGAAAAAAAAAGCAGTGAAAACAAAAACAACATAAAAACATAAAAGTTTCACATTGCATATAATGTGAAATTAATACAGCATACCAATCAAATGATATATGTATGTAGCGAGCTCTAGTAAACTTCATCTCCCTATTATATATACATACAAGCGTAGCAGGTAACAGCTAGCCTTTGGACGCTGTTTTGTACCCCATTGAGTCTACCACTCTGATTGGTTGGTATTGTCACAATTTGTCTCTTACTCTATCACACGCCAATATGCATCCCAACCAATTGCAGCCTCCAAATGAATCACATGAGAGTCTGTCCTAAACTGCATTTGAGCCTACTGTTAGCTATAAAAACTCACTTCCTCCTAGCCTCGGGGTCTGTTGGTTCTAGACCTTCTAAGATCTAACCACATTACAGTGACCTCCATCTTCATCGCCACCATCATGTTTCTCTCCAACGTCGGTAACAACATCTACACAGCCCCAACACATTGCACTGGTTCTAACATATTACTGTTCATGAGCTTTCCTCACCAGGGTTAACAGCTAGCATACAGCCCACGCAGATGCATGTAGATATATGGATAAATGTCCATCAAACACTTTCATTTATCATTCAACATGTGTATATATACGTGTGGCTGGCATTAAAGACATTTAAAGTTACCACCTTGTTCCATGTATTTCTTTATACCTTGTTCCTGACAAATAATATTACAGCCTTCTGAGTAGAGTCATATAGATGGCTCAACAACCTATCCATATATAATGCTGTGTGTATATATACGGATGTAAATACCTTGTCTATATATCAGGGCTGTGGAGTCGAAACAAAAAAAACTTCAACTTTGATTCTGGCTCCTCTACTATTGGCACTTCTGACTCAGATTCCTACTCCAACTCCTCTTTATGTCATTAAGTGATTGTGGTCTACATATCTCATAAAGCATATGCATACACTTGTACTTTGAGTAGGTCTATATGTTATAACTGGTTTATATTAAAGAATAAAGATATTGTGAGTCAGAATCAGTCGGTATAATTTTACTGTCTCTGACTCCAGCTACCCCTTAATTGTTTCTGACTCCGACTCCACAACTCTGACTCCATGACTCTGACTAACTCCATGACTCCAACTGACTCCACGACTTCGACTGACTCCAACTGATTCCACGACTTCGACTGACTCCACGACTCCAACTGACTCCACAACTCCAACTGACTCCATGACTCCACGACTCTGACTGACTTCATGACTCCGACTCCATCTCCACAGCCCTGCTTTATATACAGTTATCTTGATGAGCAGAAAAGAGGTATCAGCTGGACTGGTTTTAGTCCTCTGCTGGGAGTTCATCAATAAAATGAGTATCATCTTTGACAGTTCATGGAGACAGCCTCTATAAACTCATTATTACTCAGGGATTAAACAAATAAGATTTGCATACGGAGTAAACCCACACACTGTTACTCCAGCCCCTCTGTTTTGTGGCTCTCTGTTTTGTGAGACATGCTGACTCAGACAAGGAGTTGCATTGATCTGCAAAGAAAATGGATGTTACACGATGGTCATTTTATATATATATATATATATATATATATATATATATATTCTTTTTATTCTTTTACTTTTTCCAGTCATTTGACTGCGGCCATGCTGGAGCACCATCTTTAGTCGGACAGATCGACCCCAGGACTTATTCTTTGTAAGCCTAATACTTATTCTATTGGACTCTGCTAAGTTATGGGAATGTAAACACACCAAAATTGGTTGTCAAGCAATGGTTGAGGGACAAACACAGACACACAAATACATACATGTATATATATATATATATATATATATATACTGTGGGCTTCTTTCAGTTTCCGTCTACCAAATCCACTCACAAGGCTTTTGTTAGCCTGAAGTTATAGTAGCAGACACTTGCCCAAGGTGCCACTCAGTGTGACTGAACCTGGAACCATTTGGTTGGGAAGCAGGAAGCAAGCTTCTTTCCACACACCTGCACCTGTATATATATCATCATCATCATCATCATCATTGTTTATATAAACATGCATATATTTCCACAATATATAAAAATACATTTCCAAACTTATTCCTGTAGACTCTTCTGAAGAACACATCTTAATTTTTTATATAACTGAGGCAATTCTTTTGTAAAGCATATAAAAAATTTAATGATGTGTGTGTGTGTGTGTGTGTGCATACATAAGTGTGTTGTTGTGCATATATAAATGTGTGTATATACTATTGAAGATGACGATCCTTAATTCTAAGAGCTGTACACTTCTCTGGGCCTCACCTCAGCTTTATAGAAGATTAGCAGTTATAGGGCTCTGAAGTATTTTGTGGCTGTGACAATAAAAGAAGACAGTCTCTGGGATGTTCTCTTTGCTATGTTGAAGATGTATATTCACCAGGAAAGATCTCCAATGGTGATGAAGTCTGGTATTTGAAGCAACTGAGAAGGTTCTAGTTGTAGGTTAATGGGATAACATTTCTTTTATTATTGCAGTGACTGTGAATTTTTGACAGTTAAATGGTATGACACCACTTAATGATGTTTTTGTGGTTTCTTATGAAGATACAGTATATAGGCCATTACAAATAATTGGTTCTTCTGCAATCTAAAACAAAATTAATATAGAAAAAGAGAATTTTTGTGTGGGGGTGCTTGTACATGTACTCTAGTAATTCATAAATAGGTTAAATAGATAGAACTTAGTGTAATTATTCTGGTATCAATTACGGTGACTGACTGGTAGAAATGTTAACCTGTTGGGTGAAATGCTTAGTAGCAGTTTATTTATTTTTTGATCTGAGTTCAAATTCCACTAAGGTTGACTTTATTTTCATCCTTCCAGGGTCAATAAAATAAGTACCAAACATTCACTGGGGTCGATATAATTGACTTCATCCTCCTCTTGGAATCTACTGGCCCTGTACCAGAATTTGAAATTATTGTTCTACTATTAATTTCATCCAGAAGTTGTGTCCATACTGGAGCAGTGCCATTAATGAAGTTTATGACAAAAATGGCTCTCCTTCAGTTATGATGACAAGGGTTCCAGTTGATACAATCAACAGAACAGCCTGCTTATGAAATTAGTATGTAAGTGGCCGAGGGCTCCACAGACACGTGTTTATCAGCCGAAACGTTGTGTTAACAACAAACAAGATGAAGACAAATAACCATCAATTGTAAATAATGTAAATAATGGTTTGTAATTATTATGTAAAGCGTAAATGCCAAACTATTTAAAGGAATTTACAGTAAGAGGGTTTATAAGGAAGGAAAATGAGTTTATAGGGGAGGAAATCTGGGTAAGTTTTATTGTTCTGATAATCTGCTTGGTTTCTTAAGCCCGGATAGTATTGTAGGAGTACCATTTTGACACATTGGGTACCAATCTTCTTCATCTGTCATGACTATGTACCAGAGCTCACAGGTCACTGCTAATGATTTATTTAATTATTCTTTACTTGCCCATTAGTCTTTTCCTCAACCCATCTACCTTCTAGAGTTCCTTGAAGAATGTTCTTTGCCACTGGATATTACTGACTTGACTCCTAGGACTCATGGAGCTGTTTCCATGGCATGTAAATGACCAAAGGTCACAACAGTCCCCTGGAACAAGATACCAGTTCATTGCAAGGTCACCTATTTACAACCGAGTGGGTTGGAGTTACATGAAATGAAGTGTCTTGCTCAAGGACACAATGCAACACCTGTCCTGGGAATTGAAACCATGATTTTGCAATCATGAGTACCACTCACCTTCACTGGACCCTGTTATGTGGTCATAACATCTCTTTCTTTTCTTCAAGAATGATATGATGCTGGGGGATTTTGCAAACCTGTTCATTTATGATGTACTCCAAACTGTTTTGATAACATCATGTTCCCATTGCTTCTAGCTTTTTCCATTAAAGTTCTTTTTATTGCCGTTAACAATCTCATTGATAACATGCCCTCATTAATCCAGGTCTCTTTCATTGTCTCTTAATAAAACAAGCACTTATCATTGAGGAGGTTGTCATCATCATCATCATCGTCATTTAACGTCTGCTTTCCATGCTGACATGGGTTGGACAGTTTGATTAGGAGACTGGCGAACCAGAAGGCTGCACCAGGCTCCAATCTGATCTGGCAAAGTTTCTACAGCTGGATGCCCTTCCTAATGACAACCACTCCAAGAGTGTAGTGTGTGCTTTTTACGTGCCACCAGCACAAGGGACAGTCAGGCAGAGTGATAAAAAGATTTTGACAAATCAGCTGATTGAATGATTGATTGAGAAATTCATCAATCAATCAATCAAACTTTAAATGAGTAATAATAATTATTTCAAGTTTTGGGCACAAGGCCAGCAAATCTGGGGGAAGGGAGCAAGTCAATTACATGGACCCCATTAATTGACTGGTACTTAATTCTGCTGGCCCTGGAAGTATGAAAGGCAAAGTTGACCTCAGCAGCATTTGAACTCAAAACGTAAAGATCATAAAGAAAGAGATGTTATGACCATCTAACAGGGTCCAGTGAAGGTGTGTGGCACTCATGATAGCAAGATCAGGCTTTCAATTCCCAGGCAAGGTGGTGTATTGTGTCCTTGAGCAAGACACTTCATTTCGTGTAACTCCAATCCACTTGGTGTAAATAGGTAACCTTGCAATGGACTGGTATCTTGTTCCAGGGGACTGTTGTGACCTTTTGTCTGATGAACTCACCATTCTGCCAGCTCACCAGAATCAGTGTGTGTGTTCTTATTGACAAAACGACCCACCCAAGATACGACAATGAAATCTGTTTCAACTCATGTTTTTGCATCAAGAAACTTGTAAACCAAATACAAAACCACAATAATATAATATTTGTATTTCCATGCAAAAACATAAAATACTTGACATAAAATCTATGTCATATGAGCGTTGGGTCTGTTATATTTGTGAGTTATAAAGTGGATTATTTCATGTAGTTGGTTTCAGTCTGATAATGGGTCTGAAATAATGATGTTTGTGCTTGATGCTTGTTAACCACACAAAGTGCTTTAGCTATGAGGAAAAACTCTTGTTTACCAACACCAATGTGTGAGTGAGTGTGTGCATATAAGTGCATATATGTGCAGCTCTCTTAAAACTGAAAATATAAACTCTGAAAATCTTAAGAGACTTCTGGTCTAATTGCTATCATTTTTCACCAAATAAAACTATTTCCTTTTTAGAGTCCAATAAATTGTCTGATATTTAATTATACATTTCTAAAATGACTTTCATCTTTAAATTCACTAACAAGCAGTTAAAAAAAAAAACAAAAAAAAAAAAAAACACCCAGTTTGATCCAAGTTGTTGGTTTGTTGTTGTGAAGTAATGAAATATGTTAAGTGCTTGTTGACCAATACTTGAACTACATACCTTCCGCTAGTAATTGCTTCTTAAGAATGTATAATTTCCTCTAAACCAGCTGGAATGCTGCCAGCAAGAAACCGCAGTTTGCTAGGTTCGTTTTTGTGTCTCAATTTTTCCATCTTATGGCCATCCCATTTTGTCTTCTGGTTCATTATTTAGAAAAAATGCTTTGCATTACAGGTACACCACCAATTTTCTTCCAACTAATGGTCTGACACTTCCTTTATGAGGGGGAAATCCCCATGGCTGCCAGTCTAATTCACTGCATGACCCCACAAATGGAATGGTATGCACCATGCATTATTTACATACCATTTGTCAGTGGTGATACCAACATTTTGCTTAAATCAATCCTTAGATTATTTAGCTTAATGTTACCTTTACATAAATACCATTCCATATTTATCCAAGATAAGGTAAAATTGTAAAAAGAAAAAAGCTGGACCATGGTGTCTTGGTACAAGTGGTGAAGTAACAAGCAGTGGCAGATGACAAAAAAACAAAAATCTCTGCAAGGGAAGCAACACAAGCTGTTGCATCCTTTATGGTGTAATATTTTAACATTTTTTTTCCCAGGCGCAGGAGTGGCTGTGTGGTAAGTAGCTTGCTAAGCAACCACATGGTTCCGGGTTCAGTCCCACTGCGTGGCATCTTGGGCAAGTGTCTTCTGCTATAGCCTCGGGCCGACCAGTGCCTTGTGAGTGGATTTGGTAGACGGAAACTGAAAGAAGCCTGTCGTATATATGTATATATATATATATGTGTGTGTGTGTGTGTGTTTGTGTGTCTGTGTTTGTCCCCCTAGCATTGCTTGACAACCGATGCTGGTGTGTTTACGTCCCCGTAACTTAGCGGTTCGGCAAAAGACACCGATACAATAAGTACTGGGCTTACAAAGAATAAGTCCCGGGGTTGATTTGCTCGACTAAAGGCGGTGCTCCAGCATGGCCGCAGTCAAATGACTGAAACAAGTAAAAGAGTAAAAGAGTAATAAAAATGCCACAAAGGCAATTTTTTTCTAGTAAGAGCTGATAACGAATAGTTTTAGATGCTAATAAATACTTATACGCTTAGGTTAAGTTTCTGTTAATATGTAATACCTATGATATACATAATCTTACATTGTTATGTAACACTTACATAGGGGAAGGAAAGCAAGTTAACATTCTGCTTCCATCAGAAAAACAGTGGAAAGATAACATGTAGTTTTCTGTGTTTATTCAACTAATATTTTATACTTTTTCAAATTACAGAACACCCTTAAGATAAAATGTGATTTTTTTAATTTTAAAAATGGCTGTATGATTTGAACATGTCAATTTTATTCAAATATCTATGTGACAAAAAATTTTGGTCATAGCTTCCACAGCCAGAAAGATCACCGCAGGCCCTTGAGATATATATATATATATATATATATATCATCATCGTTTAGTGTCCGCTTTCCATGCTGGCATGGGTTGGACGGTTCAACTGGGGTCTGGGAAGCCAGAAGGATGCACCAGGCCCAGTCTAATCTGGCTATGTTTCTATGGCTGGATGCCCTTCTTAACGCCAACCAGACGAGGCTGGCAAACGGCCACGATCGGATGAAAACAGAAACTACACATGGAAAAGATATGGAGAAAATAACAAAAAGTGAAAATGCACATTGAATATCAAAAAAATAAAGGCTTTTTTTAATGAAAAGTAGTGATAAATAAATACAATTAGATGAACTGAGGTAGAATTAAGAGGAATTAAATTCATTATTTTGAATTGATAAAGAGATTCAAAGTCAAACCGGTATTGCTGTTCACTGGCTTTGAATGCGTACTGATTATCAAACGGTGTTGGGTCTACTAGTCCCTGAGTAAAAAGATTGTGTAAGGGAGGTAAGTAGTTCTGGACGTGGTGCAGTTATAGTCGATATAATACTGTAATATGAATGGTATAAGGAATGTATGGGTGTTAGTGGCATTAATGGTAAGGTTAGTAATGTTCTGTATTATGTTGTGTTCATGTTAAGTTGTGGATAATAGTTATTGCTGAAAGTTGCTTCTCTATTCAATCTTTACTGTGCTGAGGTGTTTTGTGAACATTGATAGAAGGGGAAAATTAGGAAATTAGGATTAAGGTTCCTAGCATACCTATCTATGTGTTCACTGACCTATATCTGTATTGTGGGTGGCGGATTTGTTATTTGTGAAGAGTGTTTCTTCGATGGAGTAATATTCCTGTTTGGCCAATATATTGATTACCGCACCTAAGCAGGTAATGGCATTGATTAGGTTTTCCGAGGCATAGTATATATATATATCATCCTCATCAACATCATTTAACATCTGTTTTCCATGCTGATATGGATTGGTCTGTTTGACAGGAGCTGGCCAACTGATGATCTGCCCAGGCTTCATGTTTCAGCATGGTTTCTACGGCTGGATGCTCTTCCTGATGCCAACCACTTTACAGACTGGACTGGGTGATTTTTTTGCGCAGTACCAGCATGGGAGCATTTATGTAGCACCAGCACCCACAAGCCTGCAAGATTAGGAACGCTCAGCTGGAGAAAAATGCAGGGGACATGCCTGTATGTAAGAACAACCTTGATTTTACTTAGCTTGACATGTCTTCTCAAGCACAGCAAACCACCAAGAGTCTTGATCCCCTGTCATCCCCTCTGTGAGGCCCAATGTCTAAGAGGTAAAACAGATGCCCAACGTATAAGAGGTAAAATATTCACCACTTAAAAGTGGAAGTTGCGTTAGAATGCTTAAAAAATTGCAGTATTTATCAAGAGAGTAAGCTCTTACATGGTTACGTGGTGCATAAAAGCACATCATAGCTATTGCCAGGGGCAGACAATCACCGTTTCTTCCATTGCTTGGACTAGCAGATCAGGTGGTTTTGGCCTGGTTTTGCCTTTTCAGTGATAGACACCAAGCAGCTAGGTGCCTTGCAGTTGGATTGAACCTGAAAACATGTAGTTGCAAAACAAATTTCTTAACTGCACATTCATCTTATCTTTCATCATCATCATCATCGTCATCATCATTTAACGCCTGTTGTCCATGCTGGCATGGGTTGGACGGTCTCACTGGGGCTGGCATGCTGGAAGGCTGCACCAGACTCCAGTCTTATTTGGCATGGTTTTCTATGGTTGGATGCCCTTCCTGACACCAACCAGTCCGAGAGTGCAATGGGTGCATCTGCATGACACCAGAGTGTGTTTATGTGCCACCAGCATGGGTGCCAATTTGTTACTGACACCAGTAACTGCCACAGCTGCAATTTTGCTTGGCTTGATAGGTCTTCTTTTTTCTGTATAGATTATTTCCAGTCAGTGGAGGTGCAATGGCCCAGTGGTTAGGGCAGCGGACTTGCAGTTGTAGGATCGTGGTTTCGATTCCCAGACCGGGTGTTGTGAGTGATTATTGAGCGAAAACACCTAAAGCTCCACGAGGCTCCGGCAGGGGCTAGTGGCAAACCCTACTTTACTCTTTCACCACAACTTCCTCTCACTCTTTCTCTCTGTTTCTGTTGTACCTGTATTTCAAAGGGCTAGCCTTGTCACAATTTGTGTCATGCTGAATCTCCCCGAGAACTATGTTAAGGGTACACGTGTCTGTGGAGTGCTCAGCCACTTGCATGTTGATATCACGAGCAGGCCATTCCGTTAATCGGATCAACTGGAACCCTTGTTGTCATAACCGATGGAGTTCCATGACGATTTCCAGTCAGTTTTTCCATGTTGCTTGTGTGTTTGATATGTTAACAATAATTTGACCAGCGTTCGAAATATGCTTCATGTCTTTTACATAAACAGCGCACTACAAGGCTGAGGTGGTGGTGGTGGTGGGGACTGGCAGGGAGAGGATGAAAGACAGTTTGGCAACTGTTCCTGGTAGCCTTAAGATACATTTGGTAGTGGAGGTGGTTGGAAGAGAAGTGGGGGGGAGTGGCAGAAAGGAGGAGGGAAGGAGAGATGGTGATTGGGAATGGAGGGGGTGGCATTAAACAGTGGGGTGGTGGTTTCTTCTAAATCAATACTATTTGTGTGAATTGATTATTTTACAGATGAACGACTGTTTCAGTTGTAGTAGTGGTGGTGATGGTGGCGGCGGCTGCTGCAGTGGTGGTGGGGTGGTGGTGGCGGTGGCAGTGATGGTGGTAATTGTGGTAGGAGTGGTGGTGAAAGTTTTTATTATTTTCCTTACAATTTTTCTTTAAATCTATAATTATGTAATTATTTGAAAATGTCTTCATGCTTTTAAGTGCAGCATGATATGTGTGTGTGTGTATGTGTGTGTGATTATATACATGTATGTGTGTCTATATTTATATATGTGTGTGTGTGTGTACATATATGTATACATATGTGTATGCATGTGTGTATGTATATAATTAAATATACATGTGTGTGAGTCTATATATATATATATATATATATATATATATATATATATACACGTGTGTTTGTATGCGTGTGTGCATATATAAGTATGTATACATGTATGTGTGCATATATATGTGTATGTGTGCATGTATATATACGTGTGTGTGTATGTGTGCATATATGTGTATGTATGTGTATATGTATGTGTGTGTGAATTGTTGTTTAGTACTAGTTCAGATCTGGCCAAGCAGACATATAATTAAAGACGCCTCAGTTATGACCATCCTGTCTGTTTTCTCAGGCATTGTGTGTGTATGTATGTATGTATGTATGTGTGTTTATGCCTATATTTGTATATATATGTAAATTGTTGTTTAGCTCTAGTTTGCTCTGACTAAGCAGTCCTTTATGATTACGGCCTTCTAGCCATGACTATCCTGTCTATTTTTTCCTTGGTATTATGTCCCCCAGTCTATATTATCTCATGTGTCTTTCCATTTTGTAAGAAAGGTTTCTTTTAAAGGACTTTTGACTGCTATTTCTAGCAGAATGATAGAGATTCTTTATAGATTAATTTTGTTGTTTAATGCATCAGAGCAGACCAATGCTCTGATACATTAAACAAGGATGTTCTAAATATGACCATCCTATGTTATTTTCAGGAATAGTGTATCTCGGACTGCGTTATCCTGTGTGTTCTTTATTAAGTGGTTAGTGTTGTTACTTAACAGCCCCTGATCAGCAAAGCTGAAGAACCACAACACAGGGGTAACCCACAGCTAGTATTTACCTATAATCAATATTAGATTTAGGCAGAAATTAAACAAGCAATGAGTATAGGGATGACTTTAGTGTAAATCTAGGGGTCCTTCAGGGCTCAGTCTTCTGTCTCCTCCTGTTTATTAAAGTTCTGCGGGCCATAACAGAGAGGTTTAAATCTTTTTGATTCTGGAAACTTCTCTATGGCAATGATCTAGTTCTTAGAACAGAATCTGTTAAAAATTTAGTGAAGAAATTCCATTCATCATCTTCATCATCATCATCATCATCGTTTTATGTCCATGTTCCATGTTGGCATGGCTTGGACAGTTTAACAGGAGCTGGTAAGCCAGAAGATTGTGCCAAACTCCACTTTGGCACAGTTTCTACATTTGGATGTTGTTCCTAATGGCAGCCACAACACAGAGTGTACAGCATTTTCTTTTACATGGCACTAACACCAGAGAGGTCACCAAGTAACTTACAAGACAAGAACCCTCACCTGAGGTGGTGGTGGAGGTGGGGGTGGTATTCAATCAGATGATGACCAAGTTAATGTATGATAGAGGGACAGGAACAGGTGTCTTGCAGTAGAGGTATACATGACTACTCTGTTGGAAAAGAGAGAGAGAGATGTTGGTCATGAATATGTGTTGGGGGTGTAACTTCAAGTTAGAGGGAGGGGAAAATAAATGAAGTAGTGCAGAAGATTGGACGGGGTGAGTGAATAGGTAGTTTCATGAGAGTGGGAGATAGGGGGAGGGCAGTGCAGTGAGTGAAGACTGGTAGAGATGGGTGTTGGGAAAATCAGTTGTAGAGGGTGTGCGTTCATCCGAGATAGACTGTGTGCATGGGCATGGCTGGTAGCAAAATCTTGAGGCAGAAAACTTGGCAAAGACTGAGGTTTTAGTTAACAAGGAAGTACCTTTGAATTGTTGGGTGACACGCTGTACTTGAGGCGACCTATTGAGTCAAGTAAAATCAAAATCAAAAATCAAAAATCAAATCACAATCGAATGGAAACTGTAGTTGTGGCCGATGCCAGTGCCACCTGACTGGCTCCTGTGCTGGTGGCATACAGTAAGTACCATGCATGTGTGGGTCGTTGCCAGTGTCACCTGACAGGCTCCTCGTGCCGGTGACATGTAAAAAGCACCATCCGAATGTGGTCGATGCCGGCACCCGCTCACCCCGACTGGCTCCTGTGTCTGTATCACGTAAAAAGGAACGATCCAAATGTGACAGATGCCAGTGCCGCTGGACTGGCTCCCGTGCCAGTGGCACGTAAAAAGTACCCACCATGCTCTCAGAGTGGTTGATGTTAGAAAGGGCATCCAGCTGTAGAAACATTGCCAGATTTGATTGGAGCCCGGTGCAGCCTCCTGGCTTGCCAGTCCCCAGTCAAACCGTCCAACCCATGCCAGCATGGAAAACAGACGTTAAACGACGACCATGATGATGATTATGATGAAGAAAGAGGACAGAACTCTACAGCTGTCTGAGACATGTTTTATGGTTGACATGCGGCAAGGGAGTAGATAGCATTTTGATATGATAAACCTAATGCAAACTATTAGATGTAACATTATACAGGCAGATAAAGGTAGACATCATATACGACAGATATATAGAGGTAGCTAGTAGTAACAGCACATGAGAAATAAATACCTTTAACTGCCTGGAAGGCCTCATTAGAAGTACTTTTGCTACCTAAAGTGACCTAAATAACAATGAAGTTGGGTGTTCGAAAAGCAGAGATGCCAGAGCAAGAATGGGTGAAACAAGTTCAGGAAGCTTTAACTTTGCTGTTTATAAAAAGTTTCTCTTTCAGAGAGAACTACAGATTGTATGAAACTTGTGTAGGAAGTGCAATGCTGCATGGTATTGAAGCAATGAGGCCTTGGATGTAAAAGATTTGTAGAGACTGGAAAAAAGTGAGGCAAATATGCTTTGCTGTGTGTGTAATGTTAATGTATTGTTAGTGAAGAGCAGAGTTTAAATGAGCTGAAAGCGAAATTGGATATGAGAGGAATTCTATGTTGTGTGCAAAAGAGAAGACTACACTGGTATGGATATGTGATGAGGACAGCTGTAAAAAGAAGTGGTGGGGGTTCGAAGTGAACACAAGACCTAGACAGAGAAGGGTAAGAAGAATTTGAAAAAAGTAGTAAAGACTATTTTGTCTTTATATATATTGTTTGTAAGATTCTTGATGTGAAGCTATGTGTTGAAACAGATTTTGTTGGGAGGGTCATTATGCCAATAATGGACACAAGCACTGATCCTATTCACTTCTTTTATTATCATTAATCGATTGGTTAACCATTTAAATGAATGACTAATTTATTGTTTGATTAATTTTTTGGTCAATCAATCAATCAGTTAATTTTGTCCTGCAAACCTGCAGTAGTGAAGGAATAACATTGATGACAAAAGGACTCTGACGAGCGCCCAGCTACAAATAATTGATTACTAATGATAAAGCAAGAGGCACATAGAACTAGTGCATGTGATTATTATGGGCGTAATGACCTCCACCTCAAAATGCAACAAAATAATAACGATTAATCTTAAGATACAAGATACTGAATCTCACAGAAGATGAAAGACCATGACTACCAGCAAACTGCTGGAGAAAACTCACCCAGCTCCATGAAAAAAAAGATAACAGATATGAAATGATGTTGATGATGATGGAGGTTGAAATATATAATATCTATATTTGGTTCTCTTTCATCTGTTACATTTCATGTGTTAAGTCTACCTGTGACCAATCATCTTATATACACTCTATCTCTCTCTTCCTATTCTTTATCGCTTATTAACATCCCTCACTCTCTTGCTCTTCCCCCTATCTTTATTGCTGTCCATCACTCTCACTTTAACATTACTCCTTCTGCTAGCACACATTCATCATCATCATCATCATTGTTTAACGTCCGTTTTCCATGCTAGCATGGGTTGGACAGTTCGACTGGGGTCTGGGAAGCCAGGAGGCTGCACCAGGCTCCAGTATGATCTGGCAGTGTTTCTACAGCTGGTTGCCCTTCCTAACACCAACCACTATGTAAGTGTAGTGGGTGCTTTTTACGTGCCACTGGCTCAGGGGCCAGAGGAGGCTGGCAATGGCCAAAATCGCTTGGTGCTTTTTACGTGCCACTGGCATGAGAGCCAGTCGAGGCGTCTCTGGCATTGGCCACGTTCAGACGGTACTTTTTATGTGCCAATGGCACAATGATCACAACTACAGTTTCCACTGATTTTCATTTTGTACTTGACTCAATAGGTCTCCTCAAGCACACAGGTCGCCCTACGATCCAAGGTACCTTTGAATGGGCTGGGGCTGGTTATGCGAAACTGGTGTACGATACGGCTCTGAACTCACTTTTTTTTTATTGACATATAAAAGCATTCTCCCACCCTCATCCCTCTATTCAATTACCCCCCCCCCCTCTTCCATCATCTTGTATTTTTTTTTCTGCCTTTATGCAGCCTTAGAAAATTCTAAGCCAAACATATATTCATTGGAAAAGTATAATGTTTCACTCATATGCCTTCTATACTCACACTTTTTCTATTCAATCTCATTATCAACAACCATCATGTAGCTGTATATTACTCTCACTCTTTCAATTACTCCTCTGTAGTTCTCAATGTATATCTTAATATATCACAATGCATATTTGGTAATATAGTTTGTTTGCCTGATTTGCTCAAAAATTACAGAATGAGCGCCACAAAAAGTACGCTATAGATAGATATAGATATATATCATTATTGAGCATCACAAACTAGATATTTCAACATCATCAATTTGTATCTATATATGATATACATGTTTGAATTCAGTACTAAACATTTGTTATGCTGCCATAATAGCTACTCATTTTCATCTATTACTTCTTCCATTCTTTTTCTTGGACACTCACTCAATTCTGTCACTAGAGATATTTTCATCCACACATCAATGTATTTACTTCAAAGCTCAGAATATTTTTGGTTCATTAGGATATCTCTTTCAAAATTAGTACCGTAAATAATACAAGAGAGTTATTCGCTGAAAAGCTTTTACTCAATTATTTTCTTTCAAAATTCAAAAGATAATTCCTTTTATGACATTTCCATTGTCATTTGCTACAAATATTTCTTTACCTTTGTGTGTATCAACAGTGGGAACTGATCTCTATTTAGTTAAAAAAAACCAACAAACTATTAAATGCTTTATTCGTTTGCTGTTACAAATTTCTATCATTAACATTAATTATTTGTTTGTTTCTTTCTTTAAATGTCAGTCACGTAGGAAGCCAAAGCAAACTTTGCCGATGCTCATGGCAGGAAGAATTAAGAACATCACTTATCATAAAAGTCTTTGCTGAGAATCATTTGTCTATGTTATATCACAGATAATAGTTATTTTTCATTTTTAATTTCATGTTTCTGTTAATAAGAATGTACATACATGTTTCACATAATACATTTATGTAGAATTACCAGGCTTCTGGTTCAACAAATTGAGTTGTCTGTTTCCCCAGGCAATACCAGATACCTTGCTAGTATACATATATATATATATGTAATCATCCATCATTTTGAATCCAGGTTTTGTCCTCGTTAACAGAGACAGCTGGATCTACTTCAATGCCATAGCAACTGCCCTCACACCATCTTTCCATCTTGCTCGGTTTTGGGCATCCTCCCTTCTCTAGCCAACCCTCCCAATCTCCTCCTCCACCTGTCTCTTCCACATTTTCCTCAGTCAACCTTTCTTTTGCTGGCCATTTACCTCAAACTTTCCATGCTGGCATGGGTTGTATAGTCTAATAGAATCTGATAAATCAGAGGACCCTGTCATGCTCCAATGTCTTAGTTTTGTTTCTTTTATGGCTTCAAGCCCTTTCTAATATTAATAATTTTACACAGAGTAGTAGGTACATATTTTTGTGGCTCAAGCATTAGAGAAGTAGTCTTACCCTCAGCAAGACTAAAGGGTCCTCTCAACTTTGTCTCCACTTGATATATAAATATATATATAGAGACCGAGACCTCTGGAGGTATGCTGTGACTGAGAAGACCTGGCAAATAAAGTGAGTTCACAGCTGTAACCTACACAAGTGTTGCATAACCAGTCCACTCAAAAGTATCTTGAATCGTAAGGCGACATGCCGTGCTTGAGGAGACCTATTGAGTCAAGTACATCAACATGAATATCAAAATCAAATCAAATGGAAATTGTAGATGTGACCCCGTGCTGGTAGCATGTAAAAAACACCATCTGAATGGGGCTGATGCCAGTGCTGCTTTGACTGGCTTCCATGCCGGTGGCATGTAAAAAGCATTCACTACACTCTCGGAGTGGTTGGCCTTAGGAAGAGCATCCAGCTGTAGAAACACTGTCAGATCAGATTGGGGCCTGGTGCAGCCTCCTGGCTTCCCAGGCCCCAGTCAAACCACCCAACCCATGCCAATATGGAAAATGGACGTTAAACGATGATGATGATGATAATGAGAGAGACAGACAGACAGACAGACAGACAAACAGAGAGATACAGACAGACAGGTATTGTTTATCTACATATGTTTCATCTTTGTGGTTATTTGCATCCTCTGCAGTGGCTGATTCAAGTGCAATTGGTTGCCGAACCACAACACTTCGTCAGGGGGACATTTTGTTGCATTATCTTTATACAGAACAAATATTTGTACATATAAATGTAATATTATACAATATTTGTAGAAGTCTGGTGCAGGCTTCTGCTTGGCCAGCTCTTGTGAAACTGTCCCACCCATTCTAGCATGGAAAGCGGATGTTAAACGACGATGATGATGATTTGTACAATATTTAAAATGTTATGTAATATCTATATAATATTATAATGATCCTCAATGAATGTCAATAAAAGATCATTTTCTGTCTCACAGAGTATGAATAGCAAATGGACAGAGACATTGTTAGGGTTGAAGAGAGTCTAGTCTTATCTTGTTGAGGACATGATGACTTCTCTGGTGCTGGTGCTAGAATAAAATGTACGCACTAAATCCTGTGAAGTAGTTGGTTTTAGGAAGGGCATCCAGCTGTAGATACTATATCAAAATAAAATGTTAGTGAGGCTTGGTTGTGTTGACCAGAACCAAGAGGGCAGTAACTCAGACAAACTGACTCAAATCAGGATGACCAGTGCAACACATAACAGCATGGAAGCTGGACATGAAATGGTGGTGGTGGAGGTGGTAATGATGATGATGCATGTGATGGTAGTGGTAGTGATAGTCATTGTAGTGATGGTGGTGGTGGTGGTGGTGGTGGTGGTGGTGGTGGTTGTAGTGATAGCAGCTGTGGTGGTGGTGGTAGTGATAACATTGTAAATGTGCAAAAAAAAAACCCTTTTGTTTGTGTTCTTCAAAGTATTGATATGGTTACTTAGTTTCAGATCTCCAGAACAGAGCTGATTCAATGGATGTCTGATCAAAGACATTCCGGTCTAGACCACCCACTCTTTTCTTAGTTTATATCAGACAGCATCATTGAATCATTGAATATGTCTCTTGGGGAAGAAAAAGAAAGCAACAAAAAAATAGAGTGTGATTTGAGAGAGAGCAGTCTGCTATTTCTAGCATGTCCATCCATTATGAAATGTCTGTAGTGTTGGCGTTGGTGGCAGTGGTAATTCACTGTGTTGATGATGATGACAATGATGACGATGATGATGAAGATGACTACGACGATGACAATGACCATGATGGTAATGATGGTGATGGTGATGACGATGATAGTAATGGTGATGATGGTAATGATGGTGATAGTGGTGGTTGTGGTGGTGGTGGTGGTGGTAATGATGGTGATGATATGATGATGATGATGATGACGATGACAATTTAGTAGTAAGCTTACAAATACACAGCAAAACCAGACTGCTGAGTCACATGATATTATGTTAAGCATCACCAAACACGCTGCTATTCCTCACACACATTCACACACAACACATACACACACACACACACACACACACACACACACACACACAACACACACACACACACACACACACACACACACACACACACTAATACCCATGAACACACAGACAATCCATGTTGAAGCAGGGAAGCACATATAGTGATGCTATGACATCTATTGGTTCCAAAATGTCTGTTTACCAAATACTTGAGAATTTAGATGTCTTTAATAGAATTTCTGGGAACATTACAACTACTTTTGATGAAGCTAATAATGACCTATTGAATTAGAAATGTCAAAACCTGACCATATATGTATAGGTGCAGGTGTGGCTGTGTGGTAACAAGCCAGCTTCCCAACCACATGGCTCTGGGTTCAGTCCCACTGCATGGCACCTTGGGCCAGTGTTTTCTACTGTAGACTCAGGCCAACCAAAGCCTTGTGAGTGGATATGGTAGATGGAAACTAAAAGAAACCCGAAGAACAAACACACAAAGAACCAACAATGCACGGACATGGTACATGTACAGTATTAGCAGATGCCCAAAGAAAGAAAGAGAGGTGGTTTTACGTTTTGAGCAAAGCTCTTCTTCAGAAACAGAGGAAAGTCCAATAGAAAAGGAAGACAGAGGAAAAAAAATCGCCAATGATACATATATATATATAAAACAATTGCAGCATGGAAGGTATTTATAAGCCATTTAAAAAAAAACAAAAACCGTTAGATTCACTTCAACATTTAAATTTAATTTATCAAAATATTTTTGTCGCTTTGAGATTGCGACCTGTTCACTGACAAAATTCTGTGCTGCACAGTCTCAAAGCGATGAAAATATTTTGGCAAATTAAATTTAAATATTGGAACAGTTTTTGTGTGCTTTTAAATGGCTTATAAAAACACCTTCCACGCTGCAATTGTTTTTGTTTCAGCACACGATTTCAGATCAGGCCACTTGCTATAGAAGTATATCTCCCTATGTATATGTGTGTGTGTGTATATATATATAATATATATATATATATATATATATATATATATATGTATGTATGTATGTGTGTGTCTTTGTGTCTGTGTTTGTCCTCTCACCATCGCTTGACAACTGATCTTGGTGTATTTCTGTCCATGTAATTTCGCAGTTCGGTAAAAGAGACTGATAGAATAAGTACTGGGCTTACACAGAATAAGTCCGGGCTTCATTTCTTTAACTGAAAACTCCTTTAAGGTGGTGCTCCAGCATGGCTGCAGTCAAATGACTGAAACAAGTAAAAGAATATAGATTTATATATATAGCAATAATAAATCTCTGAACGAGATGTAAACAGTAACCGCTTGACAGCGTAAAGATGGCTATATATATATATATATAATATATATATATATATATATATATATACACACACACACACACACACATACCAAAGTATGCACATAAATGTGAAACTCTGAGTAGCAGCTTCTGTGATATTTTTGTGATGTTTCCGTAGCTTGAATAATAATAAGGTGTGTATATATATATATATATATATATATATATATATAGAGAGAGAGAGAGAGGGAGAGAGATAGATATATATAACATGGATAAATTAAGAATGGAGTGAGATGCAGATGTTATTCAAATTATTTATACTTCCAATATACGTTTTGAAAAAAAGCATTGCTACTCTGGTAATATTTATTTATTTTTTTCCTTGTTATTCGTACACATTGAAAACATGTACATACATTTATATATATATATAATTTAAATAATTTGGGAAAAACGAATTTACAAATCAATCAGGTACAACCCTTCAGCATTACATGCATCTGCATATCGTACCTTCGAGTTTTCTTTATCATATATTTCTATATTAATCTAGAAATATACAAAATATATAATAGAAATCAATAATAATTCAGTTTTGGGGATTAACAGATATGCGGGTATTCACTTTCAGATAATACAAAAAAGATAACCTAATGAGTATATCTGAAGGTAAACTCATGGTATCTGTGTGCACATCACGAAATAATACTTGAAAGGATATAACCAGTACACCAGCAGGGTATAAAATATACTTCCTTAATTATCTCCTACTTTAGTTAAAATTATAATTATCAATTTATGAAGGAACTACATGTGTTTCAGTACTGGAAGATTATAAAATATATACATGCATACATACATACATACATATATATATTTTTTTTTGTTTTTTTATTTAGTTTCAGCTCACAAGCAGTGGCCATGCTGGGGCACCGCCATTTGGTGTTGCTACATGATTTTACTTCACGAATGCTTTTTAGCAAATGCCAACTGGTGCATGAGAGAGTTTGATGCAGCTGCCCTCATCTGCACCTCCTGCCATGAAGTTGATTCATCTGGGACACCTGACAAGAAGAGATCCAGTTTTATTTTAAAGACATCTGCATCCACCCCATGCAGGTCTCTTAGGTTCTTCGGGAGGATATTGAAGAGCTGTGGGCCTCGGAAGCCCAGGCTATCACAGTATCTTGTCCTACATCTTGATGGCAAATTTGGAGTCATCGGCACTATGCAGTGGCGCCCAGTTCTGGCATTTGTGTAACTCTTGATGCCAAAGTCTGGGACAAGTCCTTCTAGGTCTTCCAGATGTATATTATGGCATATTTTTCTCGCCTACGCTCTAAGGAATAGAGTCTCAATCTCTTGAGTCTTTCCCAATAGCTTATATGCTGCACAGAGGCTATCTTCTTCATGTAGCTTCGTTGGATCGCCTCAAGTTCTGTGATTAACTTGACACTGGATGGTGACCATAGCTGAGAGCAATAGTCAAAGTGACTTAGGACAAGTGTCCTCCAGAGGACCATCATGGTTTCCTGGTCTCTTGTTCTAAAGGTTCTAAGAATCCATCCGGTCAGCCACCTACATTTCATTGCCAATTTAGCAACATGCACATGAAAGGTTGCATCATCACTCATGTAAATACCCAGGCCTCGCACTGATTGTGCCTCTGGGATTGCAATCTCTCCAGGTCCAGCGTATTTATTGGGTATTGCATTTAGTTTTGCATGCTGATAGTATAAAGCTTGAAACTTTTCAGCATTGAACTGCATGCTATTCTTTTCAGCCCACTTGTATATTTTGTCCAGCTCACATTGCAGGTGCTTAGCGTCTTCAGGGTTCTGTATTGTCTGTGAAATTTTTGTATCATCTGCATAACTTGTGATCGTGGCTCTCTGCGTGGCTGAGGGCATGTCTGAGAGGGCCATTATGAACAGTAGTGGTCCCAGAACAGTGCCTTGCAGAACACCGCTCACTATTTGGCTACTACCACCTGACTTCTATCCTTCAGAAAGTCATGAAGCCATTCTCCCAATTTTCCAACTATGCCAAGATCATGCAGTTTGTGACATATCATTCCATGATCGAATTTATTAAAGGCCTTTGCAAAGTCGAGATATATGACTTCCACATTTGAGTGGTTTTGCAGTCGTTTCAGCACCCAGTCATAGTGTTGTAGGAGCTGAGTTAAGTAGCTTCTTCCTGGTCGGAAACCATGTTGGGTGTCAGGCAGCAAGTCATTTTCTTCAAGGAAGGTGATTAGTTTCCTTCTGACTATTCGTTCCATGACCTTGCTGATGTGTGAGGTCAGAGAGATAGGTCTGTAGTTCTTGGCCTCCGCTCTGCTACCTCCTTTATGAACAGGGCATATTTTACCTTCAGTTTTCTTGGAAGTTTGCCAGTTGCAAGGAAGCTCTGAAAGAGGAACTGCAGTGGTCTTGCTAGGACTCTCTTACATACTTTTAGAAGGATTGCTGGGAATCCATCGGGGCCAGTAACTGAGTTTGTTTTCATTTCATCAATAGCCTTTATTACATCGTCTTCCTTTATATTGATGTAATCAATCATCGCTGCCTCTGATTTTATATCAGAAGTCAGTTGGATTGCTGACTTGAAAATGCCCTAGGGGTGGAGTGAAAATACTCTTGAATTGCTCATTTAGTATTTCACTTACCCTCATTGGATTTCCTATGAGTGTGCCATCCTTTTCAAGGAGTGGCCCTATCCTACAGTGCACCGTAGCTGTTTCTTTGGCATACCTGTAGAAAGCTCTGGGGTTAGATTTTATGTTGTCTATAGCCCAGGCTTCTTTGCCTGCTCTTTCTTTTTCATGGGAGAGTTGCAGACATTTTTCAATTTCCAACAGTTTTATTTTCAGGCGGGACTTTTCATTGCTTTCAATTTGTTTGTTTAGGCGATTTGAAACTTTTGTACGCTGTCTCATTAGAATTTTCCTCTCTCTGGGGATTTTGCTCTTATGTACATTGGCCTTTCTCTCTGGGACACATTTGTAGCATATGGCTTGCATTACAGACATGAATTGTTGAAGTTTCATGTCGATGTCTGGCGAGGATAGACATTCAGGCCAGTTTTGTTTGAGGATCTCTTTCTCAATTTGTTTCCAGTTTGCCTTATGGAAGTTCAAGCTGGAAAGATTCTGAGAGTTTCTTGTAGGCTGCATGTCCATGTTTTCCTTTGGCCCGTACATGGTCAGCTCTACCATGTTGTGATCCGAGAGTAGTGTCGGCGTCACTTTCACATTATGGATGAGATCCATATTATTTGTGAAGCAGAGATCCAGTATGTTACCTGCCCTGGTTGGTTGGAGTATTACTTGCTCCATGTACAGAGTGTTGATGAGGTTCAGGAGGGACCTCCCTGTCCTCGTTCACATCGTGTCATTCCTGGGAGAGAAAGGCCCTCGGGCCATCTGACATTGGGTAGATTGAAGTCTCCCATAAGAAGTACACTTATGTGTTGTTCTAATGTGACTAGAACTTCTATTTTTATAAGGCAGTCTTTAAACTTGCCTACATGGCTTGGGGCATCTGGAGGGCGATATGTAGCACATATAACTACACCAAGTTGCCGTATATGTACAATTAGTGTGTCACACACCGAATTTGAGTATGACAAAAGGACCTGGGTTGTGAGGTCCTCACGGATGTACATAGCAACTCCTCCATGACTCCTTTCTTTTCTGTCGGTCCGTAGTACAACATACTGTGGTATGTGTATTTCCGCATCTGCTATGTCCGGTTTCAGGTGTGTTTCCGTAAGTGCTATGCATAAGGCTTGATTGCATGCAACAAAGTCTCTCAAGAACGGGATTTTTGTCCTATTACTGAGTGTTAGCAGTCCTCTGATGTTCAGTAGGAGCATCGAGGTGAGGTGTATACTGTTGCCGGCGACAGTATAAATATATATATAGATATATATTTATATAAATAAGGATAAGATTGTTGATTTAAATTATCAAGTGGCTAGCATGGAAATAAAAACCTTCAAAGGTAATAATTATCATTAAAATTATAATTATAGATACCCTAAGTTATAATTATATATATATATGAAAGAATACAAAAAAGGGACAAGAAAAAACAAAGACAGATCATTCGGAGTTTTCTTTCATCAGTCGAGTTCCAGATTATCTTTAAAGTTGAAGGTGCATGGCCTAGTGGTTAGGGTGTTTCACTCATGATGTAGCAATCATGGATTCGATTCCTGGACTGAGTGGCACATTGTGTTTTTCAAAATACATTTCAGATTGCTCCAGATATGAGATCTGATCAATAAGTATCCGGACTGTTGCCATAGTAATGAAACTAAAGCACGCAGAGTGAAGTTGCTTGGAAAAGATTGACCTTGAACTCTGTTGTGCATGCGCACAAAGTTTTAATGTTCTAATTCACTTCCCTTGTTTACAGCAGTGCTTGGAAGGAAGGTGTGTAGCATGTAATCATCACATACTATGACAAAGAGCGTTGTCATAGCGATACCTGCTCAGAAGCCTATGCAAAGTTGAAGAAAGTGTATGGAGAGGAGTGTATGAGTCACCCACAAGTGTACAAGTGGTTCAGACGTTTCCAAGATGGCTGAAAATATGTCAATATTGACGAATGTTCTGAGAGACCTGCAGCCAGCAGAACTGAGAAAAACATCACAGATGTGCGAGCAGCTGCGAGGGGAAATCATTGAATCACCATCTGTGAGTTATCAGAGGATATGCTGATTAGTTATGGTTCAGTTCAGCTCATTATCACTGAAGATTTGGGTATGAGAAGTGTGTTTGCCAAGTTTATGCCAAAACTGCTTTCAGCTGACACTCAGGTTTCAGTTGCGCAAGATCTTGATTGCATCAAGAATGATGAAAACATTTTGAAAGCTTTGTGTAGGCCTCGGAGCAGGTATCTCCAAGCTTTTTGCAAAATTTGATGCAGATTCTCTGCTCACACTGTCATGGTCAATGCGATGATCACACGCTACACACCTTCCTTCCAAGCACTCCTGTAAACAGCAGAAGTGAGCTACAATATTAAAACTTAGTGTGTATGCATAGCAGAGTTTAAGGTCAATCTTTGCAAAGCAGCTTCACTCTGAGTGCTTTAGCTTCATTCCCATGACAACAGTCTGGACACTTATTGATCAGACCATGTATATATTGTAATCATTACCATTTATTTGATGTCTGCTCTTCCATACTTGAATGGCTCTGATGGAATTGAGTGAGACGGATTTTCCTAGGCAAAATATTATTCTTTAAAGACCAGACATGTTTTTCACAGAAGACTGGAAATGGATACGACCACTTTTATGACAGTGAAGTTTGTTGATAACCATATCATGTGATGTCTAGACTAGGATACATAAAAACACATACATGTATACACACACACACATACACAAACACACACAAACACATGCACACACACACACACACACGCACACACACACACACACACACAATGATAACAATAATTCTGGGATGAAATTTATAAATATTTAATATAATATATCACTACATGTGTTTCCACAAATCACGTGACTTTAATATCAGAGTCTGTATCCGTGGGATGAGTACAGTATAGACTGTAGTATCCATGGGTATCCAGTTGATCATCATCATTGCTTCATTTAGATTGGCCTTCATTCTGGCAAGAAGGGATAACCGTCCCTCTGTAATTCCTCCAATGATGCAGTATCCCCTAGATACTGTGGACCATACTGTAAGCATCCCAAGGATCTGGACTTTGATGTTAAAGTCATTTGATTTGTGGAAACGCGCATCGCGATGTATTAAATATTCATAAATTCCAAGGTGACCTTTTGAGTCAAGCACATCAAAATCAAATGGAAATTGTAGTTGTGATCCCCGTGCCAGTGGCACATAAAAAGCACCATCTGAATGTGGCCAATGCCAGCTCCGTGTGGCCTCTGTGCTGGTGGTACGTAAAGAGCACCCACTATACTCTCAGAGTGGTTGGTGTTAGGAAGGGCATCCAGCTGTAGAAATGCTGCCAGATCAGACTTGAGCCTGGTGCAGCCTCCTGGCTTCCCAGACCCAAGTCAAACCGACCAACCCATGCCAGCATGGAAAATAGACATTAAGCAATGCCCCCCACACACACACAGCTTCTCTCTTCTTCAGCTCCTGTTCTCTGTTGATTATAGAAGGAAAGCTAAGTATATTTGTGATGCCACACACACACACACACACACGAGATAAATCTCCATCCAAAACTGTTCTTCCTTTTTTACATTCCTTTCTTTCTTTCTTCCTCTCTTCTTTCCTTTGCTTTTCCTCTCCTTTTTCATTCTTTCTTTCTTTTTCCTTTCCTTTCTTCCTTCCTTCCTTTCTTTCTTCTATCTTCCTTCGTTTCTTCGTTTCTTTTTTCTTTTTTTCCTCTTCTTTTCTTTTCCTTCCTTTCTTTCTTCTTTCTTTCTTTCTTCCTTTTTAATTCTTTCTTCCATCCTTTTTCTTCGTTCGTTCATTCATTCCTTTTTTCCTCCTTCCTTCCTTTCTTTCTTTCTTCCTTCCTTTCTTTTTCTTCCTTTCTTTCTTCGTTCGTTCAATCGTTCCTTTCTTTCATTCCTTTCTTTCTTTCTTTCTTCCATTCCTTCCTTCTTCCTAGAAAAAAATGAAGTAACAAAGAACATTCTCTTTAATGATATTCATAGGCACAGGTTGTGTGGTAACAAGTTGGCTTCCCAAACACATGTGAGATTCCCAGGTTCAATCCTACTGCATGGCACCTTGGACAAGTATCTTCTGCTATAGACTCAGGCTGACCAAAGCCTTGTGAGTAGATTTCGTAGATGGAAACTGAAAGAAGCCTGTATATAATAAGCCTATATATAATAATAAATAATATATAATATATATAACATATATATGATGATGATGATGATGATATATATATATATACATGCATATATGGGTGCAGGACGTCACCAATGGTGCAAATAGCATGAAATACGTAAACAAATGAAGGAAAAATGAGTGAAGTATGTGAACAACGAAAGAAAATGGAAAACAGGACACGTTAACACAGAGAAAGGACCCTTCATCAGTTTTCGGCTGTCTATCTACTCCTCATTTCAAGCATTCAACGACAATATGAGTCTTCAAAGACAGTTGCTCCCATAAATTCTAAAATAAAATTTAGGATTTATGGAGGGTCGAACAAGGAAATGACAGTGGAGACATTTAATATATATATATATATATGTATATATCTATATCTATATATATATATATATATATATATATATATATATATTTATATGTATGTGTGTATGTATGTTTTTGTGTCTGTGTTTGTCCCCCACCATCTCTTGACAACTGATGTTGGTGTGTTTACGTCCCCATAACTTAGCAGTTCAGCAAAAGAGACCAATAGTATAAATACTAGGCTTACAAAGGATTAGTCCTGGGGCTAATTCGTTCAACTAAAGGTGGTGTTCCAGCATGGCCACAGTCAAATGACTGAAGCAAGTAAAAAAGTAAAAGAGTTTCGTTTAAAATAAAAATAGAAAAGAATATGGCCAGAGTCAGATATGGAAAATTCTACCAAAGAATGATTCTCTAAAACACAGTTTCCAGATGGTGAGGGTGGTCTGACTGTTTTACTAAGTCCCTTTCTTTCTGTTTGGAATAGAAGTGAGTGGCCCTTTTTGTTGACATACATACTCATAGAAGCATATATACATAGATATATCCATAATATATATTGTTGTATCTGGAGAGGGTCATTAAAAAATAAAATCTGTCTGTCTGGAATAATGGTCAGGCATGTTGCGCCCATGATGGTTTCAATTCTCAGACCAGCTGTACATTGTAGTCTTGAACAAAACACTATGTCACATTGCTCCAGTTCACTCAACTGTAAATGGGGTCACCCCTGTAACAGATGGGTGTCCTGTTCAGGGAGAACCTAAGCTTGCCCGGCTAGACAATGGATGTTAAATGATGATGATATATACACATACATACATATGTGTGTGAAATATATATATAGTGATATAGTGACACACATATATATATATAGTAGGTACTGTAAATTTAAAGTGAATACTTGATAAGTGTAAGCACCTGTATATGCCAGATAGTGGCAGAGGTGAGAGAATATATCAAATATTGTGTTCTGTTTTTAATCTATATTTGATATATATATATAAAATTATAATTAAGGGTATCTATGAGATACCACCATGCTAGATATAGCAATCAAAACTCGACTCTAAAACCACATTAAATGTTCATACAGCACTAGGAAGACAAAAAGACAAAATAAACTAGCAAAAAAATTACTGGATAATTCCAGATCTTGGATCTGGCTCTGCATAAGAAATGCTTTGGTTCGTAAGCAAGCTACTTACAATACAGCCACTCCTATGCCTATTGTTGTTATTATTGTTATTATTCAGGTCACTGCCTGGAATCGAACACAGAATCTTGGGGTTAGTAGCCTGCACTCTTAACCACTACGCCCTATGGTCATGGGCCTATATATATATATGCAACATATGAATCTCTTATTATAAAAGGCAGATTTTATCTGCCTCCCTTTGGGAGTTATAGAAATCTACAATATAGGATTTCTTCAATTACAATTTACCTAGCATTTTTAAGAGTAGAATGCATCGGGTCATGCCAGGTCCAGTTTTTAAAATGTAAACTCCAATTAAGCAAAATTTACAGAAAACTCACATTCTGGTGTGTATGTCAAATGCTTTTCTTAGTCTGGTTTACAGCACACGCAAACGCACACACACAGTGTGCAACGAATTAAATGAAAGTAAATAGCGACAGAATGATTTGAGGAAGACTAAACTGAAAGTATTTAAACCACTACTCAAAAAATAAAGAAACACAGCAAACAGAAACAAATAAATACATAACGATTTACTCCTCACACAATTTCTTCAATTAGAGTGTACCCATGATTTTTCAGAGTACTTCAGTGGGTGATGCCATAAAAAATTTCTTTCAATTTTACCACCAATTAAGACAAAATTCGAGAAAACTCAATATTTTAACATATCACTCAGAAAGCATTGATGTACATGTGTGCGTGCGTGAGTGTGTGTGTGTCATTCCTCACACACACGCATACACATACATATACAACTACATACAACTACATACACATACAACTACATACAAACACGTGTGTGTTTGTTATTAGTAAAAAAGGCACCAAAACACAACTCACTTATCATTCCAACACATTTGCAAAGACACACGGACGGACAGAAAAGGTAAATTGGTTTTTATTTTACTCTGTATATATTTCATTATATAATATTATATATAGATATATGTATATATAATTGCAGTATGAAACAGTGTTTATGTATAAACAGACGACACTTATATATAGTTATTATAATAAGAGATTAATAAATGTATGCATCCGTTTAACCCTTTCGTTACCAAGCCGCCCGAATTTACCTATTCATATTTAAATGAGAATATCAGAGCAAATCTCTTTAGTACATTCGTGAAAACATGTATTATACTTCGTAAACACTTCAACTACAGTTTTGTACAAAAATCGAAGTGTAATTTTAATTCCGTGAATTATGGGAGATTTTTTTCCGAAATTTGTTCCTATTGTGTTTTCAAAATTTGTAATTCTGACAAAAAATGGATACGAATTTCATTATATCAAGCAGCGAGTCAGAATTCAAAGGATTTTCTACTGAAGACCTTCATAAATCTAACTCTGTGACTGAAAAAAAAAAGCATCTTTATATAAGAGTGAAGTTGTGTGTCTGTCTCCTACGATTTAGATTCCTAACTACTCCCACATTTTGCGGTGCAGTTTAACCAAAAGCGGGTATCTTATAGTCGTGATTCATATCGAGCCCTTCTGGGTATTAGCGTGCGTCTACGATGAGTCTACGATTTAAAAAAAATTTACCATCATATTTTTCCATTTTAATGCATTTTTTTCGCTTTTATATAAGGGAAGTAACTCTCTAAAAATATCTACGATGTGTCAATGATTTAAAAAAAAATTTACCTTAATTTTTTTTCAATTTTTAATGCATTTTTTGCTATTTTTTGGCTATAACTCTCTAAAAATGCTTATATAGTTATTTCCCTTACAACCCAAGCAACGCCGGGCGATACTGCTAGTACTTACATATACAAACATATACATACATATATATCCACGTATGCACACGACCAGATTGAATTACCCGCTACATATATATATATATATATATACATGTATATATATATATATCATCATCATCGTTTAACGTCCGTTTTTCATGCTGGCATGGGTTGGACAGTTTGACTGAGGTCTGGACAGCCAGGAGGCTGCACCAGGCTCCAATCTGATCTGGCAAAGTTTCTACAGCTGGAAGCACTTCCTAATGCCAACCACTCTGAGAGTGTAGTGGGTGCTTTTTATGTGCTACCAGTACAGTAGCCAGTCAGGGGACACTGGCATCGACCATGTTCGGATATATATTGATATATATATATATATATAGTTACAGTTACATATATATGTGTGTGCGTGTATGGAAAACAGTCATTAAATGATGGTGATGATATATTGTACATCTCTTCTATCCTTGTTTCAATCATTAGTCTGTGGCCATGCTGGGGCTCTGCCTTGAAGAATTTTAGTTGAACAAATCAATCCGGTACTTATTTATCAATCTGCTAAGTTATGGTAACATAAGCTCACCACCAACACTGGTTGCCGAGCAGTGGTGGAGGACAAACATAGGCACAAAGACACACACATGCCATGGGCTTCTTTCAGTTTCCATCTACTCACAAGGCTGTAGTTCAGTAGGACTGAACCTAAAACCATGTGGGCTGGGAAGCAAATTTCTTTCCACACATGCATCATCATCATCATCATCATCATCATGATCATCATTTAACGTCTGCTTTCCATGCTGGCATGGGTTGGATAATTTGATTGAAAACTGGTATGCCAGGGGGTTCCGATCTGACTTAGCAAGGATTTTACAGCCAGATACCCTTCCTAACGCCAAGCACTCTGAGAGTGTAGTGGGTGCTTTTTACATTCCACTGGCACAGGAGCCAGTCAGGGTAAGGGGGCTGACATTGACCACGTTTGGATGGTGCTTTTTACGTTCCACATGGGGAGCCTGTCAGCCAGCTCATATATGTATCTATCTATCTGTCTATCTATCTATCTATCTATCTATCTATCTATCTATATATATATATATATATATATATATATATATATCAATGCTTATTTTTATGTCAACTTTCATATGAAAACAATTTAGCATTAAGCTGAAGGATTACAAAATACTTTTTAGTAAATTACACATGTGTATATAAATATATATATGTATATATGTATGTATGTATGTATGTATGTATGTATGTATGTATGTATGTATGTATATATGTATGTATGTATCTATATATGTATGTATGTATTCCGAATGTGCAACTCATTCACTCCAGAGCTATTTTTATCTCATCTATTTCTCCCATGTTTCTCAGCTATTTATTTTTATACACAGTCAGTAAAACATCATATCTTTTCGACATGTGGGCTAGCATTTAGTTTATAAACCAATGTTTACAGATAAAAATAATAATAATAATAATAATATAATAATAATAATAATCCGGAAGGTGCTGGAAAAATAAGAGGTGTTACCTTAGTTCACTGGTAGGTGAACAGCTGACACTGTAATACATCTCCAGCATTAGAAGCTGTGCAAAAATAGTAATAATAATAACAACAACAACAACAACAATAATAATAATGATAATGGTGATGATAATAGTAACTCTAACTGGGCCCCACCAGCAAGGTCATGCGCTGTTTATTTTGATATAAGATCTTCATGTTCGTGCACATATGGTTGTGGTGTATGTGCCTGGTGTACCCTTATCAGACGGATAGTCATGATGGGTATATTAGACCTTTTGTATTTGTACCCCAGTGTCACTTTGATGGCATGTACTGCTCTCTCACTCAATAATAATAAAATGCTTTCATTATTTACCACTAAGGGTTTACAAAAATGTTGGGGACGATATAAGTAGTAGTAGTAGTAGTAATGATACAGGTTGGATATCTAACAGAGGAACATAACTCATATTACACACACTAATAAAACTAAAGACCCAAGCCAAACCCTGTAACAAAACAAACGCATGCAACACAACACCAGGAAGAGTTTGTACTCCCCCAACAAAAACCAGAAAAAAAAAGAATACTGCATTCACCTTAGCAACACAGAGGTGTAGCAGGTGATGCAATAGGAATTTGCCTGAAACTATCAAATGTCAAATAATAATAACAACAATAACAATAATAATAATAACAGCAACAACAATAATAATGATGATAATAACGCTTGGCCCACAATCTGTTCCTGTAGTGAAAGTTATGTTTCTATCTTCAACAGCCTGTTTTGTAATATTCTCTTTTGTTGTTGTTGTTGTTACAATCTAAAAGTGAGGATTAAAACTTGGATTGTCGGTTGGTCAGTCGGTGGGTTGGATGGTTGGTTGTAGCAGTTGATGCCTCTCACTTGCAAGATTTATTTCTTCACATTCCAGCATCAAAATAGCTCTGTTGTTATGACTCGAAGCTTAACTGTTATTGAATCCAGGCAACAGTAAGGTAGGTGCTGGAAGCTTCCCTCCACCCAAGGTGCAGGGAATGTTAAGAGGGTGCCAAGATGGTACTGAGTATTTAGATGGTTTGCAGCTTTTTTTTCTTCTTCTGATTGGCACTTGTGCCAGTGGAACGTTAAAAGCACATCCAAGCGTGATTGTTGCCAGGGCCACGGATTGGCTCCCGTGATGGTGGCACGTAAAAAGCTCCATTTAAGTGTGATCATTACCAGCATCGCCTTATCGGCATATGTGCCGGTGGCATGTGAAAAACAACATCAAGCGTGGTTGTTGCCAGTGCCACCGGACTGGTCCCTGTGCAGGTAGCATGTAAAAAACACCTTTTGAGTGTAGTTGTTGCCAGAACCGCCTGACTGGCCCTTGTGCCAGTGGCACGTAAAAGCATTTACTATACTCTTGGAGTGGTTGGTGTTAGGAAGGGCATCCAGCTGTAGAAACTTTGTCAGATCAGATTGAGCCTGGTGCAGCCTCTGGCTCACCAGTTCTCAGTAAGACCGTCCAACCCATGCCAGCATGAGGTTCATCATCATCATCATCATTTTAATACTTCCTTTTCCATGTTTGCATGGATCAAACAAGACTATGTTTAAATGGAAGTGTTTTCTATGGCTGGATGCCCTTTCTGCTGTCAACCTCTATTTGTTTCCAAGTGAGCTTATCTCCCAGTCTTTTGAACAACTATCAGCCCAGACATGTTTTTATGGAGAACTGGAAAGAAGCAACACTGTTAAGGAGCCTTTTGCTTGCAAATATTGGACAACATATTAAGATATGTCAGGAAACCTGGCTGAAAGGCAAAATCGACCTCAGCGGATTTTGAACTCAGAACGTAAAGACAGGCAAAATACTGCTAAGTATTTTGCCCAGCGTGCTAACGCTTCTGCCAGCTCATGATACTTTGCCATCACCAGGGTTTTCTTTTTATTAGTACTATTATTGAGTGAGAGAGGAGGTTATGCCATCAAAGTGATGCTGGGATACAAATATACGAAGCCTAACATGCCCATCATGACCACCCGTCTGATAAGGGTACACCAGGCACATGTATCACAACCATAACTGCATGATATGGTGACCTCATATCAAGATAAACAGCACATGGCTTTTGCAACTGAGGCCCAGTTAGAATTTCCTTCAGGTCAAGTGGGCCATGCTGCTCAAAAGGTCTCTGTTTAAGAATGATGAATGAAATACCCATGTGAATAATTCAATCCTTAAAGAATCCCTTTCAACACATGACTGTGACAGAGAGCTGGTATCCATCTATTTATTTACACACATACACATCTCTCTGTCTCTCTCTTACTGTCTTTCTCTCTCCTTCTCACTCATACCCTACCTCTGTCTCTCATACTGACTCTCTCTCCCTCTCTCATGCTGTCTTTCTATTTCCTTCTCGCTCGCACTTACTGCTCTCTCATACTGTCTCTGTCTCCCTCCCTCTCTCTCTCTTTTCTGCTATTTTTCTCTCTCCCTCTCTCATGCTATCTTTTTCTTTCCTTCTCTCTTGCACTTACCTCTCTCTCTCATACAGTCTCTCTTTCTCTCTCTCTCTCTCTCTCTCTCCTACATACAGTCTCTCTTTCTCTCTCTCCCTCTCTCATGCTATCTTCCTCTTTCCTTCTCTCTCGCACTTAATATTAATAAAAAAGAGAACTCTGGTGATCATAAAGTATCACGAGCTGGCAGAAACGTTAGCATGCTGGACTAAATGCTTAGCAGTATTTCGTCTGTCTTTACGTTCTCGGGGTCGATAAATTAAGTACCAGTTGCATACTGAGGTCAATCTAATTGACTAGCTTCCTTCCCCAAAATGTTGGGCCTTGTGCCTAGAATAGAGAAGAATATATTAACCCTTTCGTTACCAACCTGGCTGAAACCGGCTGTGGCTCTGTAATACAAATGTCTTGTTTTCATAAGTTTTGAATTAAAATCTTCCACCAAACCTTAGTCACAATTTATGTTCCTAAAACTAACTTAATGATAACTAAATAATTTTACTAAATTCTTTGTTATATTTAAAATAATTGAAAGAAACACAGAGCATGTCAAAATAGATACAGTAATGAAAGGGTTAAGAGTTTTAAAACAGCAGTGAGCTGGCAGAAACGTTACCAAGCTGGGCAAAATGCTTTACGTTCTGAGTTCAAATTCTGTTGACATTAACTTTGCTTTTCATCCTTTCAGGGGTGGGGAGGAGATAAATTAAGTACCAGTTGTGTACTGGGGTCGATCTACTTGACTGGCCTTCTTCCCAAAATTTTTATATATCTCAGTGGGGGTCATTCACACCAAGACTCTTGCAAATCAAAAAAAGAGAACAAAATATTTTAATACCTATACAAATCTAGCAGATATCTTGCAATCAAAAGATCAATAACAATTTATTTATTTTTTTACAAAACCAAAACAAGTGAAAATAAAACCCTGTTGATTTCCCTGCTTCATGATTTTGTCGATGAGATTTACTGTCAGTAATAATAATAATAATAATAATAAAGGTAAAAGACCCCCTTCGATCATGAATGACCATGGGATTGCACCTAGAAAGTTACCCTCCTAGACACAAGTCCGGGC
>NC_042999.1:69009813-69114813 GCF_006345805.1 Octopus sinensis | reverse complement strand
ATGCATATTAGTATTAATTAAAAAAATACCTTGATGTCTGATGAATTTGAAACTCATTAGGAGTATGACTAGTCTTGTGTCATCATCTGAAGCCCCACCCCCCATACATCAAATAGTCTTGCACTGCTTGATACAGTTAATGTCCTTAACGTTTCCAAGGTGATGACCTAGCAGAATCATTAGTACACCTGGAAAATTTCTTTAAGGCAACTTGTCCATCTTTACGTTCTAGGTTCAAATTTCACCACGGGATGACTTTGCCTTTCATCCTCTCGAACTCAGGTGATGTAATTGACTTACCCCATCCCCCAAAGTTGCTGGCCTTGTGCTAAAATTTGAAATCAACTTTCTTCACCTGACTACAAATGATCAGTCTTACAGTTTCTCTCCAGTTCCACATAGCAACCTCACATATTTAACATTACTCTGCTAGGGTTTCCTATTTAAGTAATAGATATTCTAATTCTGAAAATAAGCTGATCCTTATAAAAACCATTTTAAGACACAAAACCATCAGACGTCAAAGGAGTTAGATTTTGAAGCCTCACAAAACTACCCATGGCTGCAAATTTGTTTGGAATGGAAGCAGAGAAGCAACCATTTAACTACCTTCATTGTGCAGCATCAACCAGGAAGAGAAGAAGCCAACAGATGGGGTAGAATTACTGACAGCTCGCTACTGGCAGATGCAATAAATCTAGTTATGACAGATTTTATTTGAGATATATCTATGTATGTGTATGTGTATGTGTGTGTGTATGCATGAGTGTGTACATGGGTATGCACACATACATGAGTGAATATATATGCTTGCATCTATCTATCTGTCTGTCTATCTATCTGTCTCTCTATCTATCTGTCTCTCTATCTATCTATCTCTATCTATCTTTCTCTCTCTCTCTCTCTCTATCTATCTATCTACTTATATATATATATATATGCAAGTATTGTATGTATCATCGTCATCATCATCATCATCATTTAATGTCCATTGTCCATGCTGGCATGGTTTGGATGGTTTGACCAGGGCTGGTAAGCTGAGGGGTGGCACCAGACTGCTATCTGATTTGGTATACTTTCTACAGCTGGATGTCCTTCCTCATGCCAACCACTCCAAGAGTGTAATAGGTGTTTTTACGTGCCACCAGGATGGGTGCCATTTGTGTGACACCAGTATCTGCCACGACTATGATTTCACTTGACTTGATGGTTCTTCTTCTCAAGTACAGTATATCACCAAAGGTCTTGGTTGTTTGTCATCACCTCCGTCAAGTCCAACACTCAAAAGGTGATTTTTATGTGCCACCAGCTCAAGTGCCAGTTACGCGACACTGGCATCAGCCATGACTATGATTTCACTTAGCTTGATGGGTCTTCTCATGCACAGCATATCATCAAAGGTCTCAGTCACTAGTCATTGCCTCCGTGAGGCCCAGCTTTCAAAGATCATGCTTCACCACCATGCTCCATGTATTTCTAGGTCTACCTCTCCCACAGGTTCCCTCCACAGTTATAGATCAGCACTTGTTTATACAGCTGTCCTCATCCATACATATCACATGACTATACCAGCACAGTTGTCTCTCTTGCGCACCACATCTGATGCCTCTTATGCCCAACTTTTCTCTCAAATTGCTTACACTCTGTCATACATGCACACTGACATTGCACATTCAGCGAAGCATGCTAGCTTCATTTCTTTCAAGCCTACACATGACCTCAGCAGTCACAGCCCATGTTTCACTGCCGTGTAGCACAGCTGTTCTCACACAGGCATTATACAGTCCGTCTTTTATTCTGCGAAGGAGGCCCTTTGTTACCAACAGAGGCTGGAGCTCTCTGAACTTTGCCCAGCCTATTCTTATTCTCGCAGCTACACTCTCAGAGCATCCACCTCTGCTACTGACTTGTTCACCTAAATAACAGAAGATATCAACTACCTCTAGCTTACCCAACTGGCATTTGACGGAGTCTATTTTCTGTCCATTTTTAGTGGATAATATATATATCTAAAACCCCTGGCCTTAAATGCTTTAGATATTGGATACCCCTGAATAATAGTATTAAAAACAAACATACATATATTTGTGTGTTACAAGCACATATAAGATTATATTACACACATACGTGGACCACCTGACCACATTCAAAAATAAGGCCATCTGATTGATTGCTGAAGATTCAACAACTGGTTCACAGTTGTGGTATTGATTTCTCTACCTTTTCATTCTTCATTCATTGATCTTTAATCTTTTAAACCAGCAAGCTATTTTACAGCCTTCATTTCAGTTCAACTTTCACATCTATTTCATCTTTCTCATTAGTCCAACTATCTCAACCCTAAGAGATCACAGTCTCTCTAAGGCTCTTCTGAGACCCATAACTGGTCTCACATCTGGGATGATACAGTTGGCATTGCATACATGGATGGACGTCAAAAAAAATAACCACCTTACTGGTTAATATAGTGTCACTCACCTTCACACCTCAACCTCTGGCCTTCACCTTGTCCTATTTGTTTCCTCCTCCTGCTACTTTAGTAGCTTCTACTCCTCAGATCTCATTTTGGTAGAGTATATAGAGTACAACAATATAGTGTACACTTGCTGGATTATATAGATATATATATGTTATTATTTTTTTTATTTATGCGCCCTTTTCAAGCCTAGCCAGGCTCATGGGCCCGGTGTCCCGGTTTCTGTGGCATATGTGTCCCCCCCCCCCCCCCGCTGGACGGGACGCCAGTCCATCACAGCATTACTCAAGAAACAGAAAGAAAGAATGAGGGAAAGTTGGGGTGAAAGAGTACAACAGGGGTTGCCACCACCCTCTGCCAGAGCCTTATGGAGCTTTAGGTGTTTTCGCTCAATAAACACACAACGCCAGGTCTGGGAATCGAAACCACGATCCTCCGACTGCGAGTCCGCTGCCCTAACCACTGGGCCATTGCGCCTCCACACACACACACACACACACACATATATGTGTATGTGTATATCATCATCATCATCATCATTTAACGTCTGTTTTCCATGCTGGCATAGATTGGATGGTTTGATTGGGACTGGGAAGCCAGGAGGGTGCACCAAGCTCCAATCTGATTTGGCAATGTTTCTTCAGCTGGATGCCCTTCCTAATGCCAACCACTCTGAGAGTGTAGTGGGTGCTTTTTACATGCTATCAGCATGGGAGCCAGTCAAATGGTGCTGGCATTGACCACGTTTGGTTGGTGCTTTTTATATGCTACTGGCACAAGAGCCAGTCGGGGGGGGGGGGGGGCATTGACCATACTCAGATGGTGCTTTTTATATGCTACTGACATAAGAGCCAGTTGGGGGCGGGGAGCTGGCATTGACCATACTCAGATGGTGCTTTTTACATGCTACTGGCACAGGGAGCCAGTCAGGCGGCACCGACAATAACCCACACATGAATGGTGCTCAATATATATATATATATATATATATATATATATATACACACACACACTTACAGAAACATTAAGTGAAGTCTGTTTGTTAATAAAAAGCACCTTTAATACTCAAAATCTTGACCTTCAGAAGTTAATATTGACCACTTTACCAAACCCTGATTTAGATGGCATTCTTAAGGAAATTACAACACTGTTAAAAATTCTCTTGACAATTCCTGTGAACCGATTCAGATTGTGATTGCTGCTTTTCAATATTAGAAGAACTAAAACTCTCTCTGAGAAGTACTGTAAATCAGGAAAGGCTAAACGAATTCATTGGAATGGTTTCATTGGAGAAAGATTTCTTTAACAGTCATTGAAGCATCAAGGAGGAAGTTATTGACCTTTTCAATCAAAGAATGGATTCTTAGTAATTTTACCATGTTTGTAATATTTTCATCATTTCATGCATACGTGCATACATACACACATATGTACATACATATATTCTTTTACTTGTTTTAGTCATTTGACTGCGGCCATGCCGGAGCACCACCTTTAGTTGAACAAATCGACCCCAGGACTCATGCTTTGTAAGCCTAGTACATATTCTATTGGTCTCTTTTGCTGAACCACTAAGTTATGAGGGGACATAAAAATACCAATATTGGTTGTCAAGTGATTGTAGTGGTGGTGGGGGACAAACACATACATACATGTATATATATATATATATATAGTTTCCATCCACCAAATCTACTCACAAGGCTTTGGTCAGCCCAGGGCTATAGTAGAAGACACTTGCCCAAGGTGTCATGCAGTGGGACTGAACCTGGAAGCAAGCTTCTTACAACATAGCCACTCCTGTGCCTGCATGTGTGTGTGTGTGTGTGTGTGTATAGAGAGAGAGACAGACAGAAAGACAGAGACAGTGATAAAGGAACAGGTGTGTGGTTAAGAAGCTTGCTTCCCAACTGAATGACTTCAGGTTCAGTCCCACTGCATGGTACTTTGGGCAAGTCTTTTCTGCTGTAGCCCTTGGCCAACCAAAACCTTGTGAGTGGATTTGTTACATAGAAACAAAAAGAAGCCCATCACAAACACACACACACACACACATATATGTTATTTGTGACGCTTTGTCTTGTTATTATGGCATAGTTCTGAACCAGTGTTACCATCATATGAGTCACTCATTGCCAGTCTTGCCAGAACATATCTGGTCATGGATATATATTACCTTGTTTGGAAACAGGAAGAGAATCTGGACATAGAAAACCTGCTTTATTTAATTCCATCTGACCCGTGCAAGTGTGGAAAAATGGATTTTAAAATGATGGTGATGATGTATAATACTTAGGGTAAACACTTATTTTCCAAGGGTGTTGCTGTACCTTGTCTCTGAACGCATATGAGTGTTTACCTTGAAAGATATATACATGTTCATCATCATGTGGTGTGTAGGAAATGACATCCCAACGTTTATATAGAATGACAACGCATAAATTTAATTATAATTACTATACTCTTTACTCTTTACTCTTTTACTTGTTTCAGTCATTTGACTGCGGCCATGCTGGAGCACCGCCTTTAGTCGAGCAAATCGACCCCGGGACTTATTCTTTGTAAGCCCAGTACTTATTCTATCGCTAAGTGACGGGGATGTAAACACACCAGCATCGGTTGTCAAGCAATGCTAGGGGGACAAACACAGACACACAAACACATACACATACATATATATATATATATATATATATACAACAGGCTTCTTTCAGTTTCCGTCTACCAAATCCACTCACAAGGCATTGGTCGGCCCGGGGCTATAGTAGAAGACACTTGCCCAAGATGCCACGCAGTGGGACTGAACCCGGAACCATGTGGTTGGTTAGCAAGCTACTTACCACACAGCCACTCCTGCGCCTATGATTATAACTTTTTTCTTACATATTTGTATTGTCTTTTGAAACGTGTGTATGTATTGAATCCAATTTCGTATTAAATCTAATTTTGATTCAACATCAAATGGTTGGTGTTGCAAGGGGCATGCAGGCATAGAAACCGTGCCGTAGCAGAAATTGGAAGATGATGCAGTCCTTGGGCACATCGGGACCTGCCCAACCATCCAACCAACACCAGCATAGAACATGAACATTAAATAACGATGATGATGGTGATAATGATGAATGTATTTCTCTGTGTGTTACACAATGCTAAAACAATTTTTAAATATTTTCTGAAACAGTATATCCAAGAATTAATATACCAAGCCACAACTGCTTTTGCTTTGTGTGTGTGTGTGTTCATGTGTGTGTCTGCCATATTACCTGTCATATTTCCTAATTGTCTTGTAAAATATTTATCTTTCTCTATTCCAAATTTTTTCTGACTTGTGAAATTATGTTTTAATCTGGTGTCTGCAGCATATTTCTTGATCTTCATGTAATTAGTTTGCCAATTGTGTGTTGTCATTATCATCAAATTTTGCTATTAAAATTTCTGCTAACTTAATTAGAAATAAAAGTTATGTTTTAGACATAATGAACAATATAATTACAAAGCCAATTTATGAACTTTCTAATGCTTTACGGTCAAAGCTGTCATTATTATTATTATTATTATTATTAACAAATTACAATGAGACTTTGAATCACATGGTATTATCTATGATTTAAGAATTGGATTTTCATTGAGTTTCTTTCTAAATATATATACAGTATATATATATATATATACAGTATATATATATATCTATATCTATATCAATATATATATATATAGATAGATAGACATATATATATATACAGTATATATATATATATCTATATATATATAGATATATAGACATATATATGCAGTATATATATATATATACCGTATATTTATGTCTATATATATCTATATCTATCTATATATAGATATATACATACATATATTCTTCCATGGGTATAAGTAAGTATTTTACTTATTTCTTTATGCATTTATCACTGATGAAGGGAAGGTTCTTATGAACTAACTCTGAAATCGGGTCCGATATGGTAATAACGGGATTTTTTAGAAAAATTCTGTCGGCTTTCTTCGAAACATGTGCTTATAGTGATAATTTTCATGGTTATTGACGTTGTGTCTATTTTCGGCACATTTTGGCATTAGAAATTTTTTCTTTTGCCCTTACTTATAAATTATATATATATACATACATATATATAATGCAATACAAATGTATTACTTTCCAGTAAAATAAAGCCCCATAAGGGTAGAATTATACATATAAAACCTATGTATATATCTAAGTTATTTTACTAAGTTCTTTGTTATATTTAAAATAGTTGAAAGAAACACAAAGCATCTCAACAGAAATATGTATAATTCTACCCTTATGGGGCTTTATTTTACTGGAAAGTAATACATTTGTATTGCATTATAATTTTCATTGCAAACTCTATCACTGTTCTCATTCTGTTAACGGCTAGGTGTTCAGGTGAGTATACTGGCATTGATGTGGCAACATTTGAAATATTGTCTAGGTAAATGCAGCTGATGAAGAGTGATCAAATTTACGTTGTCAAACATATTTGAAGAGTCAGAAACCGGTCCTGCATTATCCGATTCTAGGTTGTCCATTTATCGAATGTTCTTCCTAGAGGTAAGACAAATTTTTCATGTTTGTTGCACACACACGTCTTTGCTAGTAAATACGCAGTGAAGCTATACAATAGCGTCGTATTTGTATCGATTGCTATTTTCCAGTAAATATTGGTGCCTTGTTGTACCACTTATCTGTTTTTTTATGTATATATATATATACTGAATATATATATATATTTCGTTACCAACCTGCTGAAACCACCTCTGGCTCTGAGTACAAATGTCTTGTTTCCATAAGTTTTGAATTAAAATCTTCCACCAAATCTTAGTCACAATTTATGTTCCTAACACTTGCTTAATGATATCTAAGTTATTTTACTAAGTTCTTTGTTATATTTAAAATAATTGAAAGAAACAGAGAGCATCTCAACAGAAATATGGTAACAAATGGGTTAAAATATATAATAGAGAAACAATTCTTAACCCTTTTGATACCAACCCGGCTGAAACCAGCTCTGGTTCTGTTTTCATAAGTTTTGAAATAAAATCTTCCACCAAACCTTAGTCACAATTCATGTTCCTAACACTAGCTGAATGATAAGTGATTTTACTAAATTCTTTGTTATATTTAAAATTAATTGAAAGAAACACAGAGCATCTCAAAGTAAATACAGTAACAAAAGGGTTAAGTCATATTCTCTGGGGATAATTTTTAACTCAAATTTGGGGTTAATTAGTATTTGTAAATTTATGTCATTAACTGTTTTTGTGAATGAAACATTCATTAGGCAAAATTGGGAAAATAGAGCAACTTTAAATTGTTTTTATTTAAAATGGTTGTACATATGCATAGGAAGAGTAAATTAAGGAAGAAAATACTAATTATATTTTTTGTTAATTAGGTTTGGGTTGGATATACTGAGGTACAATGAACAACTTTACCAACAACTGTAGCAACAACAACAGCAACTATAACAACAACAATTGCAGCAGCAACAACAACAACTATTTAAACAATGCAATAGCCGTATCTTGTGTACAGCACAAATACATACATACAGTCAGACATATGCATGCGGTCTTATTACATTTCCTTACTGACATAAACATATATGCAGACATCCTCACATATTCATGCACTTATTCTCATACACACTCACTCATAAGTGTACACAGGCACAAGCACACATACACACTCACTCATAAGTGTACACCGGCACAAACACACATACACACTCACTCATAAGTGTACACCGGCACAAACACACATACACACTCACTCATAAGTGTACACTGACACAAACACACATACACATTCACTCATAAGTGTACACCGGCACAAACACACATACACACTCGCTCATAAGTGTACACTGACACAAAAACACATACACACTCACTCATAAGTGTACACGGACACAAACACACATACACACTCACTCATAAGTGTACACCGGCACAAACACACATACACACTCACTCATAAGTGTAAACCGGCACAAACACACATACACACCAACACACATACACACACAAATACACATACACACGCACAAACACACACCCACACAAACACTAACCCGTACGTGTGCACACACACACACTTCTTAAGTTTGTCTTATGTCTTATTGATTTCTTCTTCAGAGTTAAATATATCACATATCAACTTAAATATATATCATATATCCACTTTATTTTTTTTTGTGTCATCTACGTCCATCAACAAGAACTGTCTTAGATCATCATCATCATCATCGGTTAACGTCCATTTTCCATGCTGGCATGGGTTGGACAGTTCGACTGGTGTCTGGGAAGCCAGGATGCTGCACCAGGCCCCAATCTGATCTGGCAGTGTTTCTACAGCTGGATGCCCATCCTAATGCCAACCACTCTGACAGTGTAGTATGTGCTTTTTATGTACCACTGGCACAGGAGCTAGTCATGCAGGCCTGGCATCGATCCCGTTCTGATTGTTCTTTTTACATGTCACCTGCATGGGGGCCAGTCAGCAGGTACTGATACTCTCCACATTCAGATGGTGCTTTTTACGTGCCACCAGCACAAGAGCCAGTCGGGTGTTATTGGCATCAGCCACATTCAGTTGGTGGAATATTTAATACACTTACACACAAACACACACCCACCCACACAACACACACACACACACACACCACACACACATACATACATTACTAGCTATGGCATCTAACTGGTCAGAATGTTTCTGGTCAGAATGTTTCACATTGAATACTGCCACTACTTAGTATAGACACCTCTTCGGACAAAAATGGCCACAGAATGTAATAGTAACATTCTCATCATTTGTATACCAAGACCAATAACAGGTTGCTTGACAATATAAATATATCTGTTCTGTTGTTTATATTGTGTGCTTTTGTCTCCAAATTATGAACAACAAACTGACAATAAGAAATATCCTTTAAGTCCGTTTATGTGAAATGTTTTCGAATGTGCTCATAAAATCTTCAATGCTGTTTATTCTGGCAAACGCTTATTGTTCCCATCTTCCAGAATAAATTTATGGGAGAGTTATTAGTTTGCTGCTGGTATGGAAATTCGTAAATCCATTAAATATATATATATATATATATATATATAATATATATATATATATAAATATAAATTATAATTTAGGGTATCTAAGAGATACAACCACACAGGAAATAGCAGTCAAAATTTGACTCTAAAACCACATTACAGCACCAGGAGAGAAGACAAAGAGACAAAATAAACTAGTAAAAGAATTACTGTATAATTCCAGATCCCAGATTTCTGGCTTTGCATAAGAAATGCTTTGCCTTCATCAGTGGAATACACTCACATAGCACATAAATACAAATATATATATATATACAACATACGATATACTTACATATACAAGTGTATACATACACATATATGCACGTATGCACATGACCAGTTTAAATTGCCCGCCATAAAACTCCTTGTGCAATATGGTCAGAATAACACCGCAGTGAATATAATGACGAAATAAATATATAATTTATATAAAGATCTTATCCTTATTTATATAAATTTATATATATATATAATATATATATATATATATATATATATGTTTAATGTCACCTGGATAATAAACCTTATAGCATGCATGTCACAGCTCTTGTATAGTTATTTGCTGCATTGTGCCATCATGCAGCAGGAATACACCTTTTACTGAATATGCATGTGGAATTCAGTTGGTGTATGCAGAATTCATAGAACCAAATTTATAATATTTTCTACTCTAGGCACAAGGCCCGAAATTTTGGGGGAAGGGGGTGCCCAGTCGATTAGAACAACCCTTAGTATGCAACTGGTAGTTAATTTATCGACCCCGAAAGGATGAAGGGCAAAGTCGACCTCGGCGGAATTTGAACTCGGAATGTAAGGACAGACGAAATACTGCCAAGCATTTTGCCTGGCATACTAATGTTTATTATTTCTTTATCGCTCACAAGGGGCTAAACATAGAGGGGACAAACAAGGATAGATGAAGGGATTAAGTTCAGCAAAAGAAACCGATAGAATAAGTACTAGGCTTACAAAGAATAAGTCCTGGGGCTGATTTGTTCGACTAAAGGCAGTGCTCCAGCATGGCTGCAGTCAAATAACTGAAACAAATAAAAGAATAAAAGAAAAGAATGCATTAAAAGAATAGAAGGGATGTATGTATAAGGTACAAAAATCTTCCCCTGTTTTACAGATTGACAAACATGTTTCAACTGTGAATAAATGATGTGCACTGGCCCAAAGCATGGTAATAAAGGTGGGGGGAAGAAAATTGATAAAAGCATTACCACTTGTCTAACTTCATTGGCGCCAAAACATTGAAACAAGAGCGAGAGGTTTTTCTGATGCACCTTGTATTTCTATCTCTGCTACGCTTATTAATAATTAAGCTTGTGTGTGTTTCAGTTTAAGGAGCTGATATTTAAAACTTCCACATCATTATGTTTGCTAACATTACCTGTTGTGAGAAAAAACAATTCATAAACCTGCTGACAACATTCTGCCTTCTAACCATTGTTATCTGAAATGTTATTCAATACTTCTTCTGTAGACGACAATCTTTGGTGAAAGAGGTCTTTTAGCATTATTAAAACAACGCATCTGTTATCATTACACATCATAAATAAGAGCTTTCTCAAAATAATGTATCAGATTCTCTGAATAATGTATCAAACAGTATGTTTTGCTGATAATTTGAAGCAGAAAATATTGGTTTCTGCTTTAGATAAATTAATAGGCATATTCCCCTCTCAGATTCACACACTCATTGCAACAATCCTTCAGTTTTTCTAAGTCCTGTGAAAAAACTTGGAGGGAAGGCTGGGCCTCCAGTCAAGCACCTTGCAATACCCTTAAAGCCAGGAATTTTTCAGCACCTCCTTGTATTAGATTTGGCAACACTGACACAGCGAATGCAAAAAAATTATAGAGACAGAGGAGGAGCAGGAGGAAGAGGAGGGGTAAATAATGATATTTATCATCATTATCATCATCATCATCATTTAACATCATCATCATCATCATTAGTTAACGTCCGTTTTCCATACCGGCATGGGTTGGATGGTTTGACTGGAGTCTGGGAAGCAAGGAGGCTGCACCAGGCCCCAATCTGATCTGGCAGTGTTTCTACAGCTGGATGCCCTTCCTAATGCCAACCACTCCAAGAGTGTAGTAGGTGCTTTTTATGTGCTACCAGCATGGGGCTCATAACTACAATTTCCATTCGATTTGATTTTGATATTGCTGTTGATGTTGATGTTGATGATGTAATAAAACAGAGGTTGTGTGTGTGTATGTGTGTGTGTTCCTTATGGATTCGAAACTGAATTGTTGATTTTGACATATGAGGTATCAAAAGAGTTATTAGTAATCCATTACCTTAAATTTGAATCCATTAAGTCTTTAAACATTATTCTACTGGGTTTAGTCTTTCAACTGTCGCCATGATGGAATATCACCTTCAAAACTCTAATTGATAATTCTGACCTCAGTACATATTTCAATATAGTATTTATTTTATAGATCTCTGCTTGATGAACTGCTAACTTTGGGACATAATGAGACATGGTACTCAATTCAAAGGGCGGCAAGCTGGCAGAATTGTTAGCACGCCGGGTGAAATGTTTAGTGTTATTTTGTCTGCCCTTATGTTCTGAGTTCAAATTCCATCAAGGTTGACTTTGCTTTTCATCCTTTCGGGGTCAATTAAATAAGTAACAGTTACGCACTGGAGTTCATGTAATCGACTTAATCCCTTTGTCTGTCCTTGTTTGTCCCCTCTATGTTTAGCTCCCCTGTAGGCAATAAAGAAATAAATAGTCGATTAAACAAGAAATGTAAATACACACACATATTAGGTGAAAGAATGACTGTGTGGTTGAGAAAGGAACAAATAATGAAAGGAACAAATAATGCAATATAGTTGTAGTTTATAATACCCGGGCAATGCCAGGGTGCATTACTAGTGAGCAATCAGTTCATTTTCTGTAGACAATTTTGTAGCATATTTGAGTTTGGATCTACCAGAATATATTGGTGTCAAATTTGGCACAAGGCCAGTTTGGAGAAGGGTATAAGGTGATTACTGTGAGCTCAGTGCTCATCTGGTACTTATTTTATCAATCCCAAAAGGATGAAAGGCAAAGTCAACCTTGGCAGAATTTGAACTCAGATTGTGACACATAAAGAACATCCTTTGAATGTTGGGCCTCACAGAGGCAAAGTGACTGAGTTCCTTTCGAGTGTCCAAGTGTTGGGCTTTATGGAGGTGGGGTGGCTGAGTTTCTTTCGAGCATTGGGCCTCATGGAGGAAAGTGGCTGAGTTCCTTTCAAGTGTTGGGCCTCACAGAGGCAAAGACCAAGGCCTTTGCCATTGCGTCGTGCTTGAGAAGAAGACTCATCAAGCCGAGCAAAAATCACAATCATGGTAGACACCAGTGTCATACAAATGGCATCTATGCTGGTGGCATGTAAAAGCACCCTGGTTTCATGCAAATGTCACCCATGCCAGTGGCATGTAAAAGCACTCATTGCACTCTCAGAGTGGTTGGCATTAGGAAGGGCATCAAGCCATAGAAAACCATGCCAAATCAGACTGGAGTGTAGCACAGCCTTCCAGTGTGCCAGCTCTGGTCAAACCATCCAACCCATGCCAGCATGGACAACAGACGCTAAATGATGATAACAATGATGATGATGATTATAAAGACGGATTAAGTGCTGCTAAGCATTTTTCTTGGTGTGTAACAATTCTGCCATGTTGCCACCCTGACCTGCCAGAACATATGAACAATGAGTTTGTACATCATTGTGTTATTTTATTAAATTTTATTTTAAAGTAACAAGTATTTTTTTTTTTTGAAAATTATTATTAATTTCATCATAAGCATCAATAAATTTGATAAAAGTTAAATTGTAGTTATTGTATTTATCAGTTAATCCTTTTATTTGTTTCACTCAATAGACTGAGGCCATGCTGGGGCACCACCTTGAGAAATTTTAATTGAACGAATCTACCCCATTACTTATTCTATTTGTGTCTTTTGCCAAACTGCTTAATTACAGGGATGTAAACACACCGACACTGGTTGTCAAGCAGTAGTGGGGGACAAATGCAGACCCAAAGACACACACACACACAACAGGATTCTTTCAGTTTCCGTTTACTAAATTTGACTCACAAGGCTTTCATCAGCTGGAGGCTGACATGCTGTGGAACTGAACCCAGAACCATGTGGTTGGGAAGCAAACTTCTTACAACACAGCCACTCCTGTGCTTGTATTTCATATTTGCTGATATTGTCCATGGTGGCAAACATATACTTCCAGAATTTCCCATCCTATGACAGGTAACGCCCTAGTTATTATAATAACGGTATTTTTTGAGAATATCGAACATTATAATTTTTCTAACAAATCACTCAGAACCTGGCTTACTATAAAACATGGCGCCATTTCTACTTAATTAATGATTTGTCTCTCTTTATTCATTGCTGATGTATCATTGAATCTGACACTGGCATTACCAAAGCTTGTTGATATCTCAGAATAAGATAGATTTATTAGATTACGGAGTGAGATAAAATATTAAGTATGTGTCGTGATAGCTTATTTCATAAATTGCTGTCATCATTGTCATAACCATCATTATCATCATAACCATCATCATCATCATCATCACTGTCATCGTCATTGTCATCATTGACATCATCATCAGCAGCAACAGAATCATTGTTATCATCAGTGTGTTTATCACTGTCCTTATCATCATCAGCATAATCACTGTCATCATCATCATCACATCATCCTCATTATTGTCATTATTATCATCATATGGAAGGTGGCAAGGTGGCAGAATCGTTTGCACGCCAGGCGAAATGCTTAGCGGTGTTTCATCCATCTTTACATTCTGAGTTTAAATCCCACTGAGGTTGACTTTGCCTTTCATCCTTTCGGGGTTGATTAAATAAGTACCAGTTACGCAATGGGAGTGATGTAATCGGCTTACTCCCTCCCTGCAAATTTCAGAAAGGATCATCGTCATCATCATCATCATCACAATAATCATGTTTATCATCATATTACATCCTTGTTTTTCTTTTTTTTTTCAAGATTACATGGTTTGGCATTGTCTTTTCCATCAAAGTGTCTCACCATTCTTGTGGTCCTTCAACATCCCCTTCCTCAAACTCACCTCCTGATATGATTTTTCACCATTTCTCCCAATATCTTCTTTGCCCTTCCTTGTTGCAAACTTGGATCACTTTCCATTTCTTCATCTAACTGCCATCCTTCATTCATGTATATTAACATCCAGCATACCATAATCATTTCATTTCTTTCTGGTCTTCAAACATTTTCCATGTTCACGTTCATCTTTCACCACCGTAAACAGGCACTCCATTGGTTAAGACAATGAGGGCTCCAGTTGATCCAATCAGTAGAACAGCTTGCTCATCAAATTAATATGCAAGTGGCTGAGTACTCCACAGACATGCATTCCCTTAACATAGTTCTCAGGGAGATTTAGCATGACACAGAGTGTGACAAGTCTGGCCCTTCAAAATACAGCTGTTACTCATTTTAGCCAGATGAGTGAACTGGAACAATATGAAAGATAGTGTCTTGCTTAAGGACATGACTCACTGCCAGGAATTAAATTCATGACCTTATGATTGTGATCCAAATACCCTAACCATGTAGCCATATGCCTTAACTCACTGCCATATAATATCACACTTCGTACACAAACATAGTACAATCTCCCCTTCACTGAAACTGAAAATACAATTGTTGCAACAGAAGTAATAGCTCCCTGCTCTTTCTCCATCCTGCTCTTATTGAGGCTACTCTACTTTCAGAGCACACTCCTCCATTGTTGGTTCTATCTCTTAGATGACTGAAGCTGTGAAAAACTTCCTGGGAACTCTCTGGACATTTGAAATAATTCATTTCAAAGATGCTCTCATGGCTAACCTACTCCTAGCCATTTTCTACATTATCTTTAATCTTTTACTTGTGTTAGTCATTTGACTGTGGTCATACTGGGGCACCACCTTGAAGGGTTTTAGTCAAACAAATCAACCGCAAGGCTAATTATTTTAATTGTTTTAAGCCTGTTATTTATTCTATTGATATCTTTTGCTTAAGTGCTAAGTTACGGGGATGTAAACACATCAACACTGGTTGTGAAGCGATTATAGGGGATAAACATAGACATAAAGTCACACGCGCACACACACATACACACATATATGATGGGCTTCTTCCAGTTTCTGTCTACTAAATCCACTTACAAGGCTTTGTTTGGTCTGAGGCTATAGTAGGTGCTACTTGTCCAAGATACCACACAGTAAGATTGAGCCCAGAACCATGTGGTTGGGAAGCAAGCTTCTTACCACACAGCCATGCTTGCATATGAATTCCTTTTCCTCTGTTAGTCAATCTTTGGTACCAATGCATGTTTTGTGCATAAGAAGTTGTACTCAGAGTTGCGACCCAACCTGAAAGTAACAATGGAGAAGACTCTGGTAAAGGTACCATGGGGTAGGCAGGGTGGGACTTGAAAGCATGTGATGAATTAAGTCTCTCACCTGAGAACCAAAACTGTTAAAAACGAATATTTTCATTATTGATCTCCTTTAAAAAAGAATCAATCCATTTTATGATTCTTTGATTTCCAACAATTTTACTAATGGATTTCATGTTTTAAAACTTTATGGAAGTGAGATACCAAATATTGGCGTCAGTCTGAAGAGAATGTTTGTTTTAACATCCACTCACCTGGATTAAATAAATAACAGCTCAATATACTTTAAAGCATGTTTAGTTTTGTTTAGTTATTTTACTTCTTTATTTGTTTTCTTTCTTTGAGTTAATGCTTCTGTGAAAAGTAAATTCCTGGGATATTGATTGTGAAAACAGCTGCAGGAATGAATATAAAGAACTTTGAGTGACACATGCAACCAAGAGAAAGTGGTTTATGTATTCAGGTGGGGAGGCAACACAACCAGGGTTCATCTCATCCAGAGTAAAATCAATAAATGGCACTAGTGATGCCAGTATTCTTTATAATTCTAGTGAATTCTTATCATGGCATGTAAACTTTTGACACTGGAACATACATACATACATACATACATACATACATACATACATACATAGATCATCATCATCATCATCATCATCGTCTAACATCCGTTTTCCATCATGGATAGGATGGTTTGAGAGCAGCTGGTAAGCCAGAGGGCTGTATCAGGTTCCATTGTCTACTTGGTATGGTTTCAACAGCTTGGATGCCCTTCCTAATGCCAACTACTTTACAGACTGTACTGGATGCTTTCATGAGGCACCAGCACAAGAGTGTTTTATGTCGTGCCAGCACAGCTGCATTTTATGTGGCACACCCATGCACACACACACACACACACTCACACATGTATGTATACATAAACTTATGTATCTATGTATGTGTGTATAAATATATATATATATATAAGAGAGCTTGTTGTGTAAGGTTGGAATGATGCGAGAAGGTAAAAAGTAAATCACAAAAGGAAATGAAAACAAAACAAAATTGTATTTTTATATTTCATGGTGAAAACTCCTTTACCTCATATATATAAATATGTTGTCCAACATACATACATACATACATACATACATACATACATACATACATACATACATACATACATACATACATACATACATACATACATACATACATACATACATACATACATATATATATATATATATAAAGCACTTAGTCCACTCTGCTGAGTGGTCAGTGTTAGGAAGGGCATCCAGCTGTAAAAATTCTGTCAAAACAGTCAGAGAAGTCTGGTGCAGGCTTCGACCTGGCCAGATTTTGTGGTACCATCCCACCCATGCTAGCATGGAACAGGTATGTTAAATGATGATGATGATGATGATGGTGGTAATGTTATATATATATATACACACACACAAAGATTGTATTCTTACCTCCATTAGTAAAGAGGTTATGTGCCTCCAGCTAGCAGGTCTGTTGAGTTACCCATATTGCTAAGAGCAATAATAGACATGAAACCAATGGTAACTTTCTGATCAGCCATAACCAACGACTACATTAAATATGTGTGTACACACACACACACACAAATATATGTATTTATGTGTAGATAGGTAGGTATACGCATATATATATCTAGATGTACACATATATATAGATGTACACACATGCTCATATATGTGTATATATATATATATATATATATATATATCGTGACGTATATTTGCCATTTGAATATGGCCAACCCCTAAGGGTGGATGCTACTGTAGTTTGTAGCCCCAGGAAGACACCTCCTCCAGCTGGCTATAGACACACTTTCTGTGCCCTATCAGTATTTGTGAAGGGAAGTCATCCTTCCCGTCTTCAACTTACGATACACACGGACTCGAGTTTCAAGGTATTGACCTATCATCGGCGTGTGACAATCATAGTTGTCGATGAGAAGTCAGTTCCCCTCACAAATACATATACTTTTTCCAGTATCGATTGACACTGATATTGAAAAAGTGAAATCAAACAATGATAAATCTCAGAGCGAGTTATAAACAGTAGCGGCAACACATCGTGACGTATATTTGCCATTTATATATATATATATATATATATATATATATACTTATATACACATATATATTGTGGTCATCGAGACAAAAATGTCAGTGATTTCCTCCTCTTCCTCTTCCCCTCTGTCCACTTCATTAACCAAACAGAAATGTCAATGATCAACAGGAAACAATGAAACGGTTTTAGATGACAATAAATAGCAAATTCACAGCTTCTAGAAAATACCGTAGGACTTAGCTGTGTTATTACTACAATTTTAAGTAATTCCACAATGTCTCAATACTGTAAGAGTTAGTTTTGGAATTGCTGCAATGTGGATAATGGCACGCTTTGGTAACAGCCTGTGGCTTAGTGGTAAGGTATTAGGTTCGCAACTGTAAGGTTGTGAGTTCAATTGTTGGCAGTGGTTTGTGTCCTTGAACAAAACACTTTATTTCACGTTGCTCAAATCCACTCATTATCATCATCATCATTGTTTAATGTCTGCCTTCCATGCTGGCATGGGTGGGATGGTTTGACAGGAGCCAGCCAGGCAAAAGCCTGAACCAGGTTTCTGTGACTGTTTTGGTAGGATTTTTATAGCTGGGTGCCCTTCCTAACATCAACCACCCAACAGAGTGGATAGGGTGCTTTTTACGTGGCCCAAGCACAGGCAAGGTCAGTCTTGGCAAGGTTTTTACAGCTAGATGCCCTTCCAAATGCCAACCACTTTACAGTGTGGACTGGGTGCTTTTAAGTGGCATCTGCGCTGACGGGGTCACCAAGTATTTGCAAGGCAAAAGTCTTTTGAGTGGGGAGGAGGCAATGGAGGAGGTGACCTTGTGTCAGATGATGAAAGGTTAGAGTGTGACAAAGAGACAGAAACAGGTGTCTTGCTGTAGAGGAGCTACACGGTTACCCGGCCAGAGAGAGAGAGAGAGAGATCAGGAATGAAGACAGAAAGAGGTGTGCTGCCACAAAGGATATACATGGTTACCCAACCTGAAGGAAGTGCAGGAGAAGGAGAGAGAGAGAGTGGGGGACAGCAGTATAGAGATGGTGGCAAAGTGTCAGGCATACTCTCAGGGTACAGGGATCAGAATATAAAAGGGATGGTTGAGTAAAGGAAGAAAGAGATATAGATGGTGGCAAGTGCCAGAGCATACCCTTGAGGTTCGAAATGCCATAATATAAGCGGCAGGATATTGCGAAGGAAGTGTCATTAAAGAGTGCAGGGTGGGGGCGAGCGGTGAAAACCTGGGTATTTATAGAGTTGTTGTGGGGGAGCTACAAGATAGCAATGATACAGAGGAACAGGGCCATGAGGACAGGATTGGGGAGTGAGAGGTAGGCATAATGTATGAAGGAGAACATGTGAGGAAGAGAAGAAATGTTAAAAATAACTGTTAAAATCGAACTGCATTCTTCAAAACTTGCACTAAGAATAAAGACAAAATAAAATTACTCCCTGTTTTTATAGCAAGTTGATGCAGGTAGTTTATCCTGTCTCTCTCTGACTTTTAGTTCGTGCAATCAGAAAAGCTGCATTATTTATGGGATGACCCAATATATATATATATAAATAAAAAAACAAAATTATGCATTAATGAATGCAAATCTGTCTGAAAGTCCCCACTTAGAGGAATGGCTGTACAGGCATTGATTTGATTTAAGCTCAGCAACTCTATTGCTTTATTTTGATATGGTTCTAAACCATTTCAGTGAGAGATACCCTTTATAAATCATTTCTGCAAATATCAAAGAAGAAAGTATTCAATGAAGAAAATAGATCTTTTATTAGTTTCATATACTTTCGTTTTCAGTGTGTTTGCCAAACACCTCAGATCAGAATCAAAAATCACTGACAGAGAGACTGAGTGAATTATCAATTTGGTCATAGAATTCCACAATTTCTTTGATAAAACATGGAAGTACAATTTTGTTGTAAAATATTGGAATCATAACAGCTCTATGTTCATAAGGGAATAAAATAGAATTTCGTGTTGCTTCTATTCCATAAACGTGATGTATATATGGACAAAATTGAATAAAAAACTGAGATCTGAGAATTTTCCATATAGCAAAATTAGTAATGGAAATTGAAACTGTGTCCTTATCATCATCACCACCACCGTTTAATGTCCAATTTTCCATACTGGCATGCATGGATCAGATGGAATTTGCTGAGGCAGACTTTTTATGACCAGATGCCCTTCCTGTCACCAACCCTCACCTGTTTCCAAGCAAAGGTGATATTTTCCCATGGCTTGATATACTCTTACTCTTTTACTTATTTCAGTCGTTTGACTGTGGCCATGATGGAGCACTGCCTTTAGTCGAACAAATCGACCCCAGGACTTATTGTTTGTTAGCCTAGTACTTATTCTATCGGTCTCTTTTGCCGAATTGCTAAGTTATGGGGGCGTAAACACACCAGCATCGGTGTGTTTACGCACATTAACACACACACACACATGCACACATATATATATACGATGGGCTTCTTTCAGTTTCCGTCTACCAAATCCACTCACAAGGCTTTGGTCGACCCGAGGCTATAGTAGAAGACACTTGCTCAAGGTGCCATACAGTGGGACTGAACCCAGAACCATGTGGTTGCTAAGTGACTCTTATTTCATCTATCACACGATCTCAAGACAGACACACAGACACACACACACACACACACACGCGCGCATGCACACACACGCACACACACACACACGTGCATGCACACACACACACACACACACGCGCATGCACACACACGCGCACACACACACACATATATAGAGGCTTCATTCAGTTTCTGCCTACCAAATTGGCTAGGCACACAGTGGGATTGAACCCAAGACCACATGATTGGGAAGCAAGCTTCTCAACCACATAGTCACACCTACATCCATAGATTTCCAATTTCCTCCATTCTCTGCATTCTTTATTTGCATCAGTATCCATATTTCTGATATGAACAGATCTTTATTGATGAATTATTGAACTGTAAGTTTGGGAAAATATCAATAAATATTGATAAAAAAATAAAATTATTGGGGTGAGAATATCAATGACCTTTGAGATATTGAATTTCCAACTGGTTATCGATGCAGGCCTGACTATGTAGTTAATAAATTAGCTTCTCAACCATGAGGGTTCAGGTTCCATCCTATTTCGTGGTGCCTTAGGCAAGTATCTTCTATCATGATTTTATGTCAACCACACCCATATCAATGAAATTTTGTCAACAGAAACATCATGGAAACCATCTAAATAATTCTTCCTGCTTTGGGGTAATTTCAGCAATGATCAACCCTTTATTTTCAGCTATACTGTATCAGACACTACATTACCCAATGTGATCATCCATTTTGATATAGTAGGACATACTGTGCTATGTATAAAGCACTCATGATGGGGCCGTATAATAAAGCACTCAATACACTCTGTAAAGTGGTTGGCATTAGGAAGGGCATCCAGCAGTATAAACCATGACAACTGGAGCATGGTGCAGCTCTCAGGCTTGCTAACTTCTGCCGAACCGTCCAACCCATGCCTGCATGGAAAACAAACTTCAAATGATGATTATGGTTTGCAGGAGATTAAGCTGTTATTTTTACTAGGTTCTATGACCACATAAAGTCTTTTCCCTCCTTAATGTTCCTTTTATCAGTGATGTGCTCATGGTTGCCTAAAAATCAAGTTGACTGTTAGGGATAAGTTGATGGCTTAACAGGTGGATTAGTGGTTCTATAACTGATGATGTTGAGTCATGAAATTGGTAGGTATTTTGCTGGACAAGATCCAAAGTCCTTCTTACAATCAGAGATGGTCTGTCACTGGTTTAGAAAACAAGTGAAACATGGAGGAAATAGATAACACAGGAAGTCAGCTAGTTCCATACTTCCATGCAAAATTCCTCCAGAACTGTGGTGGGAACTTGATCAGAACCAGTAGCCTTATTAGCTTCAACATCTTGCATGATCTTCATGATTTCTTTAATGTTGAAGATTGCATTCTGTAGACTTGTCTCTTAGGGTGGCTTGATCAGTGCTTGTTCTTTGTTGCCAATTGATACATGGTACATTTTTGCCAAAGTCTGGCAAAAAATAGTGGCTTTGGTTTGGGCTTCTTAGAAATGTGGTTGCATTATAATCAGTGATAGGTCTATCCTTCCAGAGAAAGAGAAAGAGGAGGGATGCAAGTTGTAAAGTCAGGTCATGTGGTTGTATTATAATCAATGATAGGGCTGTCCTTCCAGAGAGAGAAAAAGAAAAGGAGGAGGGATGCAGGCTGTAAGGTCAGGTCAGATGTCAGGGTATGCACCATTGCAGTGCACTACTGCATTCACCATCTGTTGGTATATTCCTGGGTCCTCCCTGGTGAGTAGAGTCCCTCTCATTTCCCATCTTCATGAGATACCCCCTCTTCTGCCATGACTTCAGCCAGCAGGAGCCATCAACCCAGCTGGATCTTCAGTGAAGAGAACACCCTAAACAAGGTCCAAGTCAAAGATGGACAGGTTATAAAACAAGTTAAAAACCCTTGTTCAAGAATCTTTGTGTCTTCTACTTTATTTCCATTCATAAAATAACCCAGAATGTATCAAAGGAATATGAACCCCAGCATTTGTTTGGTACTTTATTTTATTGACCTCAGAAGGATAAAAGGCAAAGTTGACCTTGGCTGGATTTGAACTCAGAATGTACAGGACCGTAAATAGATAAGTAAATAAATAAACCGTAAATAAGCCACAAGGCATTTTGCCCAATGCGCTAATCATCCTGCTAACCTAGCATGTATGTATTGCAAACTGTACCATTGTTACTTGATCTGCTAGAAACAGTAGCTAAATCTTTCTCATATCATGCCCCACCATCTTGTCTCAAAAAGTAGAGTCCTGTGTTCCCTGTGTTCACTGTTTGGAGGAAAGGACAGGATGGTCATGAGTGGTATGTATTTGATCATGGGTTGTTGGGTCAGGTTTGACCTGGGGTTAAATAGCAACAGCAACAGGAGCCCAGCTAGCTGGAGGCCTTTGATCATAAATCTGCCAGATCGGAATTGACCCGGAGCTAAACAAAACCAACAATAACCCTACTAACAAGGAGCCTACTACCACTATTCTACAATAACCACACCATTCCACTGTTCCAATATTGCACATATTCCTTTGTTTTGTTATAACAGCAATAGAAAGCATATGTGAATATTATTAAGCTCTCATATCACTGTCTCAATATTCAAGTCATGTTGTTTGAACTATCTCCCCTCCACCACCACCACCACCACCACCAACTCTCTCTCCTTTAATCTCTTTATATCTTTGTTCCTTCTTCTTCTATTTCTGCTGAAGTTTTGGTCTATTTTTATCTCATTTCTTTTTTTATTTACAAATTTGCTGGAAAGTGTTTCTCTCCTTTTCTAAAACATTTACGTATGAAATATTTATCTCTGTCTGTCTGTCTGTCTGTCTGCCTGCCTGCCTGCCTGCATACATGCCTGTCTGTCTGCCTATCTATCTATCTATCTATCTATCTATCTATCTATCTATCTATCTATCTATCTATCTATCTGTCTCTCTGTCTGTCTGTCTATCTATCTGTCTGTCTGTCTGTCTATCTATCTATCTGTCTGTCTGTCTATCTATCTATCTATCTATCTGTCTGTCTGTCTGTCTGTCTGTCTATTTATCTATCTTTCTATCCATCCATCCATCTTTGTGTGTGTGTGTGTATGTAATGGGTAAAAGGGTAAAGACCCCCTTCAGTCATGAATGACCATGCGATTGCCCCTAGAGAATTCCCCACTAAGGCACAAGTCTAGGCAAGGTTTGTGGAAGGCTAACAGTCGCCCATGCATACCAGCCTCCCCTCTCCATGCCACTGATGTTATCCAAGGGAAAGGCAAAAGGGTTGATACAGCTTGGCACCAGTGATGTCACAACTCATTTCTACAGCTGAGTGAACTAGAACAATATAAAACAAAGTGTCTTGCTCAAGGATGCAACACAGAGCCTGGTCTGAGAATTGAACTCACTACCTCGTGATTGTGAGCCCAATGCTCTAACCACTGAACTTTGCACCTTCATATCATCATCAGCAGCAGCACCAGCATCATAATTGTCATCATCATCATCATTGTCGTCATCATCATCAGCAGCAGCAACATCATCATCATGAGCAGCAGCAGCAAGTGGAGGTGCAATGGCCCAGTGGTTAGGGCAGTGGACTCGCGGTCGGAGGGTCACAGTTTCAATTCCCAGACTGGGTGTTGTGTGTGTTTATTGAGCAAAAACACTTAAAGCTCTACAAGGCTCTGGCAGGGGGTGGTGGCGAGCCCTGTTGTACTCTTTCGCTCCAACTTTCCCTCACTCTTTCTTCCTGTTTCTTGTTCCCGACTTCCTATGCAACCGCTGAGCCTGGGTGTGCATTCATCCATCCGTCGATGCTCTCGGTGTCGAGGGTTGACCTGCTTTCTCTTGTGCGGATCTTACGAATAGCCAAGGACTACATTTTGGACTTCTCCCATCTTGCGAGCTCTGGGATGAAGACCATTTGCTCTACAGCAACAGCAGCAGCAGCACGAACATCATCAAATCATCATCAAATGTCCATTTCCCATGCTGTCATGAGTTGGACGGTTTGACAGGAGCCAGCAAGAAAGAGGGCTACACCAAGTTCCATTTGTTTCCTTTGGCATGGTTTCCATGGCTGGATGCCCTTCCTAATGCCAACAACTTTACAAAGTGGACTCAGTGCTTCTCATGTGGCACTGGCACTAGTGCTTTTTACATGACACTAGCACAGTAAATATATATATTCTTTTATTTGTTTCAGTCATTTGACTGTAGCCATGCTGGAGCACTACCTGTAGTTGAACAAATTGACCCCCAAAACTTATTCTTTGTAAGCCTAGTACTTATTCTATCAGTCGCTTTTGTCAAACTGCTAGGTTACAGGGAGGTAAACACACCAACTTCAGATGTCAAGCGGTGGTGGATGGGACGAACACAGACACAGAAAAGTAGCTTGCTTCCCAACCGCATGGTTCCTGGTTCAGTCCCACTGTGTAGCACCTTGGGCAAGTGTCTTCTACTAGCCTCAGGACGACCAAAGCCTTGTGAGTAGATTTGGTAGATGGAAACTGAAAGAAGGCTTTCATATGTGTGTGTGTGTGGGGGGGGTGTATGTTTGTGTGTCTGTTTGTCCCCCTACCATCACTTGACAACCAATGTTGGTACGTTTACGTCCCCCCCTCCAATAACTTAGCAGTTCGGCAAAAGAACATGGGAAATGGACATTAAATGATGATGATGATGATGATGACAACAATGATGTTGGTGCTGCTGCTGTTGCTGCTGCTGCTGATATGAAGGTGCAAAGAATAAGTCCTGGGTTTGATTTGTTCAACTAAAGTCAGTGCTCCAGCATGGCCACAGTCAAATGACTGAAACAAATAAAAGAATATACAACAGGCTTCTTTCAGTTTCCATCTACCAAATCTCTTAATTTCATTTATGGCAATGTTAGGTGTATGCAAATAAAGCTCCTGTTTCATTATGCCAGTTACCATTTAATGATAATGACTAGTGAGTCAGTTTTTGATGTTGTACTATGGTTATACCAATATGAATTCTATTTCTCTGCAAGAAATAGTAGCTAAATCTTCCTCAAGTCACCCCCCACCACCTAAAGCAGGTAGCATAGTCTTACTGAGATCAGATTGACAACAACCGATCTCAGTCTACTCAACATGTGCTGCAGCAGCAAACACAGGAGGGAGTAGGAGGAGGAGGAGGGGAGGAAGAGGAGGAGGAGGAGGATTAAAAGGAAGAACAACAATAACAAGAGAGAGAAGAAGAGGAAGAAAAAAGAAGAAATAGAAGAGTAACAAAAGGAAGAAGAGAAGAAGGTTAAAAACGAAAAGGAAGAAAAAGAAGAAGGAACTCAACTGAGACGACTGGTACATGTGAAAGTTGTTGCTGTTTGTGTCACAGAATATCGGGGGGGGGGGGGGGGGGAGTGGGGAGAGAGGAAGCATGTGGAATGCATTTTACTAAAACAAGCCTCGTCAATCGATCTTGCATCATTACTCTTCTTTCAGCACTAATTGACTTTTATCTGTGTCAGTTATACGTTACCGATTGGATCAAATACAGGAGAGTTTTTGAAGTTAGACAGGAAGAACTAACTGAATCAGTTTCAATAACTGCCATTGTGACATTGAAATATTATGCTGCCACCATTTTTTTCTTCTCCCCCCCCCCATTCAGTCAATGACTGGTGCCTTAGTTTGTACTGCCATGCAGAAAAGAAGGCTATATATACACACATGCATATGCACGCACACACACACACACACACACACACATACATATATATATATATATATATATATTATATATATATATACATATACATATATACAGCTTGAACCCAGGTTCAGTTCCACTGTGGGGCATCTTGGGCAAGTGTCTTCTACTATAGCCTCAGGCTGACCAAAGCGTTGTGAGTGGATTTGGTAGACGGAAACTAAAAGAAGCCTGTCATATATGTGTATACATATATATGTGTATATATATAACTTATAAATAAGGGCTAAAGAAAATTATTTCAATGCCAATATGCTGATAACAGACTTTTAAATCGTCAATTTTCACATATTATTTCCTCGCTACAGAAAAAACATGAAGAACTGAAATCGGGGAAAGCTGGCCGATAGAATTTTTTTAAAAGTTCGTTATTTTTATATTGAATCAATTTCGGAATTAATCTCATAAAAGATTCTTTCCTCTTCAGTAGAACATGCGAAAGGATATAAATAAGATACTTACATGCGCCCATAGAAAAAAGACAAAGCCTTTCGTATGTTCTACTGAAGAGGAAAGAATATTTTATGAGATTAATTCCGAAATTGATTCAATATAGAAATAACGAACTTTTTAAAAAAATTCTATCGGCCAGCTTTCCCCGATTTCAGTTCTTCGCGTTTTTTTCTGTAGCGAGTAAATAATATGTAGAAATTGACGTTTTAAAAGTCTGTTATCAGCATATTGGCATTGAAATAATTTTCTTTAGCCCTTATTTATAAGTTGTTTATAATTTTAACCGTAAAGGTATTTTAATATGCTGCCACATTTTTTGATGGAATTTTTTTTCTGTAAAAAAAACTTCATCCTATATTAGTAGTATATATATATATACTTTTGACATGGCACCATTTTGTGTTACTCTAAGAACCTGTGTACAATATAAGAATTCTTCAACTCAAACCAAATATATGAAACTAATCCAAATCTTTGTTAGAATATCCACACAAGTGGAGTCTGGACTGGTCAGCTTGTTCTGGCATTGAGTCATAGAAGTTGTAATAATGAAAAAATAACAAAATGGTGATATTTTGAAAAGCTTTGATTGAGGAACATTTGTATAATGGATGCCTTTCCTGTTATATATTATGCAAACTTGAAACATATGCGTTGAATGATTTCAATATACAGTAGTACCTCGGTTTACAAACAACTCTGATTACGAATAAATCATGCTTTATATATATATATATATATATATATATATATATATTTATCTATATATATCTTATATTGTACACATGCGTGGGTCATTGCCAGTACTACCAGACTGGCTCCTGTGCCATTGGCACATAAAAAGCACCATCCAAACATGGTTGATTTAAAATGCTTGATGATGATGATGATGATGATATATATAATTGTTTAAGAGGACAACAAACATTAAGGCAAGGCAAACATCTCAAGTATACATTATTATTATTGGAAAAAAAAGATTCAAAGTCTTACAGCTGTTTCTATGATATCCCAGAGTATGGGATATTCTGTCATCAGAGACAAATAGGGAAAATGAGAAGGGTATAGATTAATAAAATGACAACATAGAGCACAGGAGTAAAGGAATAAGGAGATGAAGAGAGAGAAGAAAGAAGAAACATAAAAATTCAGTTCAACTTTCTGATCTTATTCCATCATCATTTTATTAATCTATACCCTTCTCATTTTCCCTATTTGTCTCCAATGATGGAATATCCCATACTCAGGAATATCCCGTACTCTGGAATATCCCAGAAACAGCTGTAAGACTTTGAATTTATTTTGCAATAATAATAATATATATGCCTTGAGATGTTTGCCTGGCGATAACGTTTGTTGTCCTCTTTAACAATTTTATATCAGTCATATTGGAAATCTGCAATGGCTTCATAACTCTGGTGTAACCATGGAGCCCTAGCAATCTGTTACAGCACCCACCTAGAATACCTAATCGTTTACATCACCTGTGAACTAAACCCCCTATTTTTGTATATATATATATATATATATATATATATATATATATATGACAGGTACAGGAGTGGCTGGGTGGTAAGTAACTTGTTTACCAACCACATTGTTCTGGGTTCAGTACCACTGCATGGCAACTTGGGCAAGTGTCTTCTACTATAGCCTTGGGCTGACCAAAGCCTTGTGAGTAGATTTGGTAGACGGAAACTGAAAGCTTCATATGAATCCATCCAGCGGTTCTTGAGATATCTTATCCATGGACAAACAAAGAAACATAACTAAAAACGATACCTCTGCCTTCGCTAAGGTGGAGGTAATAATAATAATGTGACTTTCATAATTAGTATACAGAACTACATCTGTGTAGAAAATGTCATAAAGAATCAAACTTTGTGAATCAAACAGAAAAATTTCAAATTTTACAGTAAAGATGACCCTACTTTTAATTGCAGGTCATCCATTTGTAAATGGTCTATTGTTTTTGTTAAGCTTACTTAAAATGAATAACCTCAGTTTAATAATACAAAAACAGATGCACATATATAGCTACACTGTTTTTTAATGTAAATATGTCACACTATTCTTGATTCTAACTGGAAAAATCTGGGGTGTGACTTACATATAAGGCAAAACTGAAATCAGTTTGAATGGGGAAAATATTTTGTATCAAGGTGTAACACTCATTTTGGGATGTGGCTTATATATGAGTGAAACTTATACATGAATAAATATAGCATATACATACTACTTATGTATGTGTGTGTGTTTCATCATCATCATCATCGTCATTTAATGTCCGCTTTCCATGCTGGCATGGGTTGGATGGTTTGACTGAGGACTGGTGAGCCAGAAGACTGCACCAGGCTCAATCTGATCTGGCAGTGTTTCTACAGCTGGATGCCCTTCCTAATGCCAACCATTCCGAGAGTGTAGTGGGTGCTTTTTACATGCCACCGGCATGAGGGCCAGTCAGGCAATTCTGGCAACCACCACACTCAAAAGGTGCTTTTTACGTGTTACCTGCACAGGAGCCAGTCTGACGGCACTGGTAGCGACCATGCTTAAATGTTATTTTTCACGTGTCACCAGCACATGTGCTGGCAAGGCGACATTGGCAACGATTACGCTTGAATGGTGCTTTTCATGTGCCACCGACATGGGAGCCAATCCGTGGCCCAAGCAACGCTCATGCTTGGATGTACTTTTAACATTCCACTGGCATGAGTACCAATCAGGTGGCACTGTCATCAGCCATGTCAGCGATTTTGATTTGATTTCACTTGCCTCAATAGGTCTTCACAAGCAAAGTTCATTGTCCAATGAATGAGGGGTACTCATAAGTGGGCCAGTTACACCCAACATTCAGATGTACTCTTAAAATTCCACTGGCATGAGTGCCAATCAGACGGTACTGTTATCGGCCATGTCAGCGATTTTGATTTGATTTCACTTGCCTCAATAGGTCTTCACAAGCAAAGTTTCTGTATAAGAATTTAAAAAGTGTAGCGTAGTTTGTACCTACGTATTCCCACATAATTTTTAGAGAGAAATTTCATTTTACCAGAATATGTAAAATTATATGAGGGCGTACCAAAAGTAACTGGAAATGTTCTCTGTGGGACAAGCCCATGGTAGTTCAGGCTTCTGCCACTAAAAGCCTCTTCATGTGACCCTCAGGCATCAGTCTGCTGACCAGACAGTGTTGTCCAGTGGGGTCATACTTCCAAATGCTGCATTTTTGTTTTACAGTGATTCTCCATTGTTCATTGATTTTTGCGATGACTGAAATGAAGGAACAGCACGCTTCTGTGAAATTCTGTTTTCTGCTGAGGAAAACGATGGCTGAAACGGTTCTCATACTTCAAACAGCTTACAAGGACACAGCCATAAGCAAAACACAAGTTTACAAGTGGTTTTCACTCTTTAGGAATGGTCACCTGTCACTTGATGACCAACCTAGTTCAGGGCAACCATTGACCTCCCGAATGAATAAAAACATCATGAAAATTCATGAACTGATCTTTGCAAACTACCTTTGCTGTTGAAGTGTTTACTAAAATGGAAAAGATTTTTCTTTTGTTTTTTTTTTTGTTTAGTTTCATGCTGTATGCATTAATGCACCTGTATGCTTTAATGTGCCTGCCATTGTTGATTTGACATTTGCACAGACATTTGATCATCATTATCAAATCATCTCTGCTGCTTGTTCAGCCAGATTTTGTGGAATTGTTTTCCTCAGACTCGAGAGACTACAAATAATGTGTTTGTATATAGAATTATACACACACACATACATACATATATATATGTATATCCTTTAATTTCATTTATAGGAAATGTTTTGAACATGCATATAAAAGCCCCTATTCTATTATGCCGGCTACAGTATAACAATGCCAGCTGGCAATACCAGGTTTTGGGGGTCACACTGAGCTGCACCAATATAATGTAGGATGAACATAGTAATATCAACAATAATCCTTAGATGGAATTTAGAAATGTTTTAATGCATTGCTACATACGTTTCGACATAGCACAGGTTTCTTTTAAGATCATACTCTGTATTCCTTGGACGATTACAGTGCAGTCTGTAGTATTGATGGACATCGGGTGGATCACAGTCCATTCGTTCATTTCTTCGGACTAAATAATATCAATGAATGTTTAACTGAGGGTTGTTAATCACTGAACAATTGATAAACTTGTTGATGTGACTCAAGTGTCCTGGAGCTCCTGCCAATGAATTATGAGTGAGGACTTGGGAATAAAGAGAGTCGCAGTGAAATTTGTGCCTCACTTGCTCACGGAAGCTCAGAAGTAGTCACAACTGAATGCATGTTGTGAACTGAAAGACCAGTTGGAAGTTGATCTGGACCTTTTTTTGGAGGTCATCACTGGTGACGAAAGCTGGTGCTATGGAATTTGCAGATGTGGAAGAGGTGAAGAAAAAAAATAACAGAGGTGTTAAAAGGCATCACTTCACAAAAGTTCCAGCATTGTTTTATAGAGCACAGGGCCAAGAGGACATGATTGGGGAGTAGGAGGTAAGCATAGTACATGAAGCAGAAATGTGAGGAAGAGAAGAGATGTAGAGACGTAGTTTGGTTTGTTGTGGTAGGGTGTGTGAGAAGTTTTCTTGTTATGTGTGGGTGGGACACAGCACTTCTAAAACTCAGTTTTGCTGACGTGGGTGGGTCTTCTCAAGAACTTCATGTCAACAGAACTTCAGGTCTCAAGAACTTCAGGTCCATTGACATTTCATCTGTGAGGTCCAACATCCTGAGATTGGCCCTTACCACTACATCCCATATCTTCCTGGGTCTCCCTCTTCTGCAGATATCATTCACTTTCAGTGATCAGCACCTCTTTATGCAGCTCTCCTCATTCATACGCATCACATGTCCAAACCAACATAGTCTTCTCTCTTACATGCTACATTTGATTCCACTTATGCCCAACTCTTCTCTCAATACATTTGGACTTTGCCATACATGTGCACTGATAAAAGCCTTCTCCAGGTTGACGAAGACTAAGTACAATGGCTTACTTTTGGCCAAGTACTTTTCCTGCAGCTGTCTCACTAGGAAGATGGCATCTGTGGTACTCTTCCCAGGAACAAAACCAAATATCATTTCATCTAGTTTAATTCTATTTCTAATCAATTGAGTTATAACCTTCTCAGTAATTTTCATGACTTGGTCTGGCAATTTAATCTCTCTGTAGTTGTTTCTATCTAAGGCATCACCTTTACTCTTATAGTAGTTAACTATAATACCACTACACCAGTCATTGGGGATGGTGTCTTCCTGAATAGCCTGATTAACTATATGGGTGACTAGACTGTATCAAACACCACCAGAAATTTTGATCATCTCGGCTGTGATTCCTGATGGCCCAGGGGCTTTCCCTGTCTTCATTTCCTTAATTACCTTATCTATTATGCTGCTATCAACTCTGATGGCTGGTCCCTCAATTGGTTGGATATTTGATAGACACTCTTTCTCCCATTCATTTTCCATGTTTAGTTACCTTTCATAGTGACACTTCCCTGCATTCTTCTTCTCTGTGTCACTAAGTGCAAGCATACCATTATCCATTCGCACATATCTCTCACCCACCACATCTCTATTCTCTCTGATACACTGCTTTACAATCCTGAACGCCTCACACCTCTGATCTTCATGCTGTAGAACATTTGCAAATTTCTTATCTTCACCAGTTTTCTAGTCTTTCCAGGCCTGTTTTTTTTTTTGCTTTTATAGCACTGTCAACCTCTTTGCTCCACTATCATGTCATGCTTGGTCTATCTGGAATTCTGCATCAACCACAGATTTCATCCATAGTCCTCAGTAGATTGTTCTGCAGGAACTTCCAATTGTCCTCTAAGCTATATGTCCTCAACTCTTCCAATCTTTCGTCAGAAGCTTCCATTAGTAAATCTCCAAATTTTTGTCTGTTTGCTAGGTCTTTGAGCTTCCATAGTCTTCTCTTCCAGATTGGTTTATTTCTCCGAGTCTTTCTAGCTCTAAAGAGAATGGGGAAGAGGTGGGTATGGGAAAATTGTGTGATTATTTACTGAAATTAAAAGACATAGAAATTGTGCCAGTCAAATGCTAAAATAGCATCCATTTAATGAATTATGTATCAATGAATTTCACGCATCTAATTAGTATTTTTAGAACAAACTGGAAATCATTTAGCATTTTATATTCAATCATTAATATTTATAGTTTCAGTCTGGCTTTGAATTGTCTGTCTTAAATACAAAGGAGACATCCGTGATGTATGCAGGGTGTGGCAGAAAAATCTCCCATATTTTACATGGCTTTTGATGGCCAAGTTGGACAGGTAGCAAGGGCGTGGCTATGTAGCTAATGCTTTATCATTTCTTGTTTTTTAGTTGCTTTGCAAGCTACCTTTGCTGTTGAAGTGTTTACTAAAATGGAAAAGATTTTTCTTTTGTTTTTTTTTTTTTGTTTAGTTTCATGCTGTATGCATTAATGCACCTGTATGCTTTAATGTGCCTGCCATTGTTGATTTGACATTTGCACAGACATTTGATCATCATTATCAAATCATCTCTGCTGCTTGTTCAGCCAGATTTTGTGGAATTGTTTTCCTCAGACTCGAGAGACTACAAACAATGTTTGTATATAGAATTATACACACACATACATACATATATATATATGTATATCCTTTAATTTCATTTATAGGAAATGTTTTGAACATGCATATAAAAGCCCCTATTCTATTATGCCGGCTACAGTATAACAATGCCAGCTGGCAATACCAGGTTTTGGGGGTCACACTGAGCTGCACCAATATAATGTAGGATGAACATAGTAATATCAACAATAATCCTTAGATGGAATTTAGAAATGTTTTAATGCATTGCTACGTACGTTTCCACATAGCACAGGTTTCTTTTAAGATCATACTCTGTATTCCTGGGACGATTACAGTGCAGTCTGTAGTATTGATGGACACCGGGTGGATCACAGTCCATTCGTTCATTTCTTCGGACTAAATAATATCAATGAATGTTTAACTGAGGGTTGTTAATCAATTTTGAATAATGAGAAGAATGATTGAGGTATGTGGGTATTTCTGTGTGCATTTGGTGGGGGAGGGGTGGAAGGTGATGGAAAGAAAGGAAGGAATGGTGGTTGTAAGGAGGTGGAGATGTGTGTGGTGATGATGGACTTACTTTGCTATGTGAGTCTTCATATGTCTGGGTGGGTAGTATGGTTCTTTGGTTTGACCTTATTCACAGCAGGCCCCTCATCAATGAATACAATGTAGTCGGGTCAGCAAGTGCAACCACTACAGCCATCTATATATATATATATATATATATATATATATATATAACGGGAGGCTTTATGAAAATAGACAAAAGACGAAGGCAGGTGGAAAACAAACGAACAATTGTATTAGTATGGCGCTCAGGAAATATAAATAAAACAAGTCTTTAACGTTTCGAGCCTACGCTCTTCAACAGAAAGATACACAGAGAGACAAAAAAACACAGGAAGAAGGAGAGAAAAAAAATGCGTGCAGTAGCTAACGAATCAACATGGCGATCTGATTTCGGCCAGAGGTCAAAGATCAAACATGAGACGCGAGAGCGAAATAAGGGGAGATAATAGGGTTGATAAAAGGGTTGAAGGACCAGCTAATAGTGCGTAGGAGGGGTCTGGACGTATATGTATAGGGTTGGTGTATGTATTAGTATGTATAAGGGTGTGTGTGTGTGTGTGTGTGTGTGTATGAGAGAGTATTAGTGCGTAGGATTGGTCTGGACGTGCGTATGTATGGGGTTGGTGTATGTATTAGTATGTATTAGTATGTATTAGTACGTATTAGTATGTATTAATTGGTGTATGTATTAGTATGGCACATCATATATGATGTGATGTGTAACGTCGTGTGGTGTAGTGAGGAGAAGAGGGGGAGGGGGAGAAGAGGAGGGGAAGAAGAGGGGGGAAAGAGAAGGGGAGGGGTAGGAGAAGATGGGGAGAGAGAGGAGGGGAGAAGGAAGGGGATGAGGGGGAGGAAGGAGAAAAGAGGGAGAGAGAAGGGGAGAGAGAGGAGGGGAGAAGGAAGGGGATGAGGGGGAGGAAGGAGAAAAGAGGGAGAGAGAAGGGGAGAGAGGGAGTGAGGGAGCAGAGGGAAGGGGAAGAGGGAAGGAGGGAGGGAGAAAGAGGGAAGAAGGGAAGGGGAGTAGGGGTGAAAGGATGAAGGACTGAAGAAGTAGGGGTCGGGGGGAAAGGATAGGTGAGGAGGGGGGAGAGGGGGGTTAGATGAGGAGGGGGGAGAGTTGAGACCAAATGGCGTATAAGAGCGAAGAGAGAAGATTAATTCCTGTTCACGGCGCAAACGGGAATCCGGATGGCCTCTGTGTAAGGACAAACCGAACACAGATAGGTGTTGCAAGGAGTGACCAGTGGAGCGGAAATGGCGTGAGACCGGTGTGTCGTTCGCAAGGTGGATGTCACGAAGGTGTTCCGCGAACCGGTCAGCCAAGCGGCGTCCCGTTTGTCCGATGTACAAGGAATTGCAGAGAGAGCAAGAGATGCAATAGATAATATTGCTGGAGGTGCAGGTGAAGGAGTGGATGATGGGATAGGGTCGATGGTGGGTGCTAGTGAGGCGGGTGGTGTTGAGAGGTAAGGGCAAGTGCGGCAACGTGGGCGGGAGCAGGGGAACGAGCCGGGTTGGGAGGTAGGGTCAGGGAAGGAGCTATGGACCAAAAGGTCTCGAAGGTTGTGGGCTCGTTTGAAAGAGGGGAGGGGTCGGTTAGGGAAGAGGTGTGAAGTGGACGGGTCGGACTGGAGCTGACGGAAAGCTCGAAGAATGGTGCGTTGGAGACGTAGGGTCGTGGGGTGGTAAGTGAGGGGAAAAGGAAGCGGGAGGACTACAGGGCGGGTTTGGGGAGAGAGAGCAGATACACGGTCCACGGACCGTGCTCTGGCAAGGGTGGTGTGGATAGTGGTGAGGGGGTATCCACGTAGGGTGAAGTGGTGAGCCATACGTTGAGACTGAGTCTCAAAGTCATGGTCGTCACTACAGAGCCTACGTAGACGGAGGAATTGGGAATAGGGGATGGAAAGCTTGGTGTGTTCTGGGCGGGAGGAAGAGAAGTTGAGGTATGAGTGTGAGTCTGTGTGTTTGTAGTGAATGGAGGTGGTAAGAGTGGAGTGAAGAATGCTAACCGAAATGTCGAGGAAGGAGACAGAGGTGTTGGAGATAGTGGAAGTGAAGTGGAGGGCTGGATGGAAAGATTGGACGAAAGAGAGGAAGGAATCTAGATGTTCGCGGGAGAGTGAGGTGGCACCGATAATGTCGTCAATGTAACGACCATATAGTTCAGGAGTGGGACCAGTGAAATTAGAGAATATTTGGGCCTCAACATAGCCAACGAACAGGTTCGCATAGTTGGGGCCCATTCGCGTTCCCATGGCCACTCCCGAGACCTGATGGTAGAACTCGCCCGCGAACGAGAAGCAGTTCAGAGTAAGGACAAGTTCAGCCAGACGAATGAGTGTGGAGGTGTCAGGTACAGGGTTAGAGCGGAGGTCAAGAAAGTGTCGAAGGGCCTGCAGTCCTTCGTGGTGAGGCATAACAGTATAGAGGCTTTGGATGTCCATAGTAAAAAGGATTTTGGAGGAGCCGGGAGGAAAGGAGAAAGAGTTGAAAAGCCGGAGAGCATGGTTGGTATCGTGGATGTACACAGGTACAGCTGTGTGATAAGAAGTTTTCTTCTCAACCATTTGGTTCTGGGTTCATTCCCATTGTATGGCAACTTAGGCAAGTGTCTTCTACTATAGCTTTGAGCTAGCCAAAGCCTTGTGAGTGGATTTGGTAGATAGAAACTGAAAGAAGCCCATCATGTGTATGTGTGTGTGTGTGTCCGTGTGTCCACCACCACTGCTTGAAACCAGTGTTGGTGTGTTTATGCCCCCATAACTTAGCAGTTCAGTAAAATAGATTAATAGATTAAGTACCAGGCTTAATCTAAATACACGCAAATACTGGGGTTAATCTGTTCAACTAAAATTCTTCAAGGTGGTGTCCCACCATGGTTGCAGTGTAATGACTGAAACGAACAAAAGATAAAAGATACACACACACACAAATTTTTTATTTCCATTCTTTGGAGTACTCCAGTGAAGTTGAAAAGGGGTCTCTGTTGTTTGGGTTGTAACCAGGATCTCCATATAACCAGTACAGGATCAGACCCTGGGGAAATCACATCAGTGTGATTATAACTGACCAATGAAGCAAACACCATTATCCTTCAAGACAGATGTTAAAAGAAGATTGATGTCGCATAGCGAAAAACCAGCGCGTCAAACAAATATGACTAAGCACTTTTAATATAACTAAATTTGCATTTCACTTTTGTTGCAGTAGTCCTCATGGTTAATAGTCCTGGGCTCACACAGTGTACCAAATTCTATTCACTAGGCATTCTGTGAAACTGAGACTCTGGAAGAAAACATTTGTTCAAATTGCCAGTGACATTGACCTCTAAAATATTGAAGTACCAAGATGCTTGTAGGCTTGAACCCAGCATCTCATGGTTGCAAAGTAAAGTGAATGTTTTAACCACACAACCGTATCTTGTACCATGTTGTCAATGAATCAAATAAAAGCTGACTGCATGAGATAAAAGATCTATTGTAATTGTACTATTACATCAACCAGGATATAAGCCAACAACTGGGAGTGACATCAACCTATTTTTCACAGTTTTGGCTATTTAGACTCTCCTATTTAATACTTTTACTCCATTTATTTATTTCTTTTCACCAAACTATGTGTTGATGGGTTTAACCAGTAAACTTTGCTTTTAATACCAACCTTGCTGAGACCACCCTTGGTTTTATGATATGAACTTTCTGGTTTTCAGTGGTCCAAATTAGAACCTTCCATCAAATGTTCATATTAATTTTTAGTCGGGTTATCCATTTTAGCGCAAGTTTGTCATTAAATTATTGTTGGTAGTTCACATTATTAGGTAGGCTGTGTGTGAAGGTGAGAATGATCAAACACACTAATATTTCTTGTTTCAATGGTTTTTATAACCCCAAACATTTATGTTTGTACTATAAATATTTGAATAAAATGGCTTACATGGGATAATGAATGTGATAGTTAAAAATCTTCATTGCATAGTATATTTTACTTATTTATACAAAAGCTGTTCATGGTTTTGTATAACAAAGTAGAAAAGTGAGAACACCTTTGCGACAAAACTGATTGACAAAGTTCTGTGTAGCATCTGAAGTTGTTCTGCTTGGGAGTTCAGTATCCCAACTTTTATAATGTTTAGCCAAAGTTCTAGAACCTTTTGTAGAACTATTTAGCAAGAAAATTCACAAAACTTTCTTTCAAGTCTACCACTGATTGGTTACACATGAGCCAATCTGATTGGTTAAACCATATTCATGGATGTGTCATTGACTTTTATGGTGAAACAGTTTATTTCTTGTAGCCGGCCTTTACCATTTATGGTATCATACTTAAGCCATGGTTCTAAACCAAGAAATCTGAGTCAGATGGTTCAAAATACAGTAGAAGCTTTGCCACAAATTTATATTCCAAACACCAGTTATTAATGACAGTTAATTTACTAAATTTTTCATTATTTTAAAATTTGACCAAAACAAAGGTTGTGTATTTTAACAGAAATATCGTAGCAAAAGGGTCAAATTAGTGTTCAGATAAAAACTACCATCTGGTTGTCTTTGGGTGTATTTAGTGAAGTCTACTATGTTGTAAGCTTTGGGGGAGGTCTGAACCTTTCTTCACCATGTATTATCAAGGGGTCACCTTTAGTATTTATAGGGGGAGTCATTGTTGAAGGACACCCTTCTGATTTACAGAAAACCCCATTGTATATTATAAGGATAAGTATAATTGTGCATGTGTGTGTATAGACATAATGTGGTTGATTAGTTAAAAAGTTTGCTTCATAACCATGAGGTCCTAGGTTCAATCTGACTGTTGGCATCTTAGGAGGCAAATGTCATTTTCTATAGCTTTGGGTCAACCCAAACAAAGGATAAGGATCCTTCTCAAGTCATATAAACTCACAAGGTTGCTTTCCTGGATTCTCTGACGAATATACTTTCTCCTGGATGGGATGCCAGTCCATCACAGGTACTACTCATTTTTGTCAGCTGAGTGAACTGGAACAATGTGAAATAAAGTGTCTTGCTCAAGGATGCAACACATTGCCCAATTCAGGAATTGAAACCACAATCTTACAGTCATGAATCCAACACCCTAATCTCCACTTCAACCTTTACATTAGGAGTGAAATTGGATGGACAGAAACTGTACAGAAGCCGGGAACTGTAATTTACTAAGTTACACTTTGTTTTACAAACTCCCACTGTATCACTATGATTCTGCCTAAGGATTATATCAAGGGTACACACGTCTGTGGAGTACTCGACCACTTGCATGCTAATTCAATGAGCAGGAGATTCAATTGCTCAAATAACTGAATCATCATCATTAAAACTAATTGAGAATCAACCACCCACATGTGTGTGTGTGTGTGTGTGCATGTGCATGCACGTGTGTATAACAGCTGCCTGACACTGTCAGTTATGATGATGAGGGTTCCAGCTGATCCGATCAACGGAACAGCCTACTCTTGTAATTAAGGTGCTAGTGGCTGAGTACTCCATAGACACACGTATCTTTAACACAGTTCTCTGGGTGATTCAGCGTAACACATTAAGGATGTGGCAAGGCTGGCCCTTTGAAATTCAGGTACAACACATTTTTGCCAGCTAAGTGGACTGAAGCAATGTGAAAATAAAGTGTTTTGCTAAAGGATATAACACACTGCTGGGAATTGAACACACGACGTTACAGTCATGAGCCAAATACCCTAACCACTAAGCTACATGCCTTCATAATAATGGCGAATTATCTAACAAACCTATCAATAAAAACAGCTGTCTACTACGTATATTTCCTATTTAGTATTGGGGAGGTTTCATTTATAAGGACGTACACCTGTATTTGTCTGAGTGTTGGGTCTTTCGGGTGCTTGGATAAGATGTGGATGTCAAGTTGACCCAAGTTGCCTCCATGGTGGTCCTTGGCATGTTGGTAGAGTATGGAGGACTGTTTTTTGTCGTCATATTGTCTCCGATGTTCATTTATTCGTTCCGCAATGCTCCTATATGTCTCCCCTATGTACGTCATGTTCATGTCTTTACAACTTTAACCCTTTGTTAACGCAACTAAGTGTTTTGTGAATGTATATCTGTCTTTGTGTCTATGTTTGTACCCCATCACTGCTGGACAATCGGTGTTGGTGTGTTTACGTCCCCATAACTTAGCAGTTCGGCAAAAAGGAGCCAATCGAATAAGTGCTAAACTTGAAAGATAAGTCCTGGGGTCGATCTGTTCGATTAAAACCATTTAAGGCGGTGCTCCTGCATGGCCGCAGTCAAATGGGTGAAACAGGTAAAACAATAATAGAATGTGTGTGTATATATTATATATATATATATATATATTATATACACACACACACACACACCCACACATATATATATATATAATATATATATATATATATATATATGTAGGTCCCGGTTGAGTCGGGGTTAACTACATTAAATAAGGTACTCAATACATAGCAAGTAAATTAATTTATTTTATAGAAGGAGCTTCTACAGGACTAGAACTGTTTCATTCAAATGAAATCATCAGGAAGCTTGCTGATGATTTCATTTGAATGAAATCATCAGCAAGCTTCCTGATGATTTCATTTGAATGAAACAGTTCTAGTCCTGTAGAAGCTCCTTTGAATTTCCTGCTGCTTAAAATAAAGCATATTACTCTACCACTGGTATTTGAGTACTCTTTTTTCCACCTTGTTTCACATTTATGTGTTTACTCCGGTATATATATATATATATATATCTGTCTTTTTCTCTCTCCTTTTCTCTGTGTGAAGTTCTCTCTAATTATCGTAAAGGGAAGAAAAAACTGCAAATGCGAGGCGCCAATCGACCCAGTCACCCGGAAGTGAGAATGCATATAAATAAATACAATTGTAGAGAAGGAAATTCATACGATATAACGAGTATTTGCTTACATCCACTTGTTAAGTATATATATATCGATTATGTAGGTATATATATATTATATATATATATATATATACATACACACACACACATATATATATATAACTAATACTTATGTATATGTGTGTGTGTATATTTGGGTGTATCGATTTTTATAGACAAGTTCAAGGGGTGGATGTGGAGGGATGGGTGGTGTTTCACGACTGATTCACATCATTTATTTTCTTCCAGTATATTCTGGCATGTGCCAGCACACCATTCTACAGTAAAACACACACACATACACACACACACACACACACACACACACTCACACATACACACACGCGTACACAGGCACGCACGCTATATCGCTGAAGCATTACGCTCTCTCTTCCTCTCTCCCTCTCTCTCTTCCTCTCTCTCATACACATACACACATACAAGCATACATTCACACGTTATAGTTCATTGTTGCACCCGACTTATACACGCGCATTTTCTCTGTCTGCCTGCTCGTCTGTCTGTCTGCCTGCTTGTCTTCTGTCTCTCTCTCTCCGTTCTTCGCACACATTCCACATTGTCGTTTAACACATACACACACATACACCACGCCTAATTTAGATGCTGTGTCGGTCGTACAGCTTGTCGGGGTCCAGAATGTCTTATAGGATCGTGATGTATGGTGGAATAGGAGGAGGCGGGGGCGCTCTCATTAGGCAGCTTTGTTACACTAAGTATATATATATATATAGGAACAGAAGACCACTTTGGTGCAGCACCCAAGCTCAAAAGCACCTAAAGATGATTTTGTACATACATACATACATACATACATACATACATGCACACACGTACGTTAATATTTATATATAGATTTGTGTTTACAAATACACAGGCGTGCATTCATACGCGCACGTATGAAGAGCTATGCTCCACAAATTTCATCTTATCATGAGACAGAGAAGGTTTAGTCCTAATGTATGTGCGTGTATGTGTTAGCAGAGTACATGGGGTAATTTACACCACCTGCTGCGATTGCAGATAAGGTGCCCGGTTGCATATCGATACGCGTATGTACTCGTACGTGTGTGTGTGCGTGTGTGCTTATGTGTGTGTGTCTGTGTGTGTCTGTGTGTGAGCGTTTGTGTGTGTTTGAGTGTGTGTATATATGTATAGGTGCGGCAAAAAAAAAAACTCTTTCAGATTCACAATTCTTGGTCGTGTTGAATGTGTGATGTTTTTCTGACGCATTCCATGCATACGCGCTCGCGTGTCAATGTATGTATGTATACATACATACATACACACACACACACACACATATATATATATATATATATATGAAAGTTTCACACCGCTGCCGCTACCATTACTGTAACCAACAACACAATAAGAAGAGAAATAGACAGACAGACGAGAGGAGAGGAAAATAGGTAGATAGACAGGCAGAAAGAGAGACAGACAGAGTGAGAGAGAGAGAGAGATCTTCAGTTTGAGAAGTGCGGTCTGTTGGGAAGAACTGTTGCAAGTCTTGTCAATACTCACACACATTCATATGTATACATAAACACACACTCACACACATATTATACAACACTTACACATACGTATATATCAGCTGCCTATTGACTCTATCATGGATTCAGAAACGGTAAGTTCAAAACCGACAGTCGCCAGTTCCAAACCCAACTCAGATTCTGTTTTCTCCTGACATTGTCTTCTCTCTCTCTTTCTCTCTCTCTCTTCTCTCCCTCTTTCTCTTTCTCTCTCTCACTAGTCATCGTTCTCAGTCTCTCAATTTAAGTGGTACAGATTATTTTCATAACACACACACACACACACACCTACCTTAATCAGTAATTGCATTCGATATAGAGATGCGTGTGTATATGAAGTACGCACACACACACACAAATACACACATAGACACACACACATATGAATGTATATTACACATATTATATATATATATATATATATAATATATATATATATATATATATATATATATATGTGTGTGTGTGTGTGTATTACGTGTGGAAGCATATATACGCATGTACATATATACAGGTTTGTGTATGTGCGTGTGTACACACACACACACGCACACATGCTCGCACATTAAATATTGTTGTGTTTATCCCGTGTTCACATGACGTGGTGATACGACTTTCATTCATTCCCTCGCAGTCAATCAACAAAGTAACCAGTTATACACGAGGCTCAATATAATCGATTATACTGACCAGAATCCACAAAATATTTCGACCCTTGTAGCAATTTAGGAATTAGCATTGCTATTATTATTATTATTACTACTACTACTACTAGATAATTTATTATTATTTTCATTAATGTTATTGTTCCTCCTGAGTTCAAATTCCGCCGAGGTCGACTTTGCTTTCCCATCCTTTCGGGGTCGATAAAGCAAAGCACCAGTCGAGCACTGGAGTCGATGTAAGTGCCGTTCCCCTTAAAATTGTAAGTCTCGTGCCAAAATAAGAAAGTATTATTATTGCTGACCAAAAATAACAATGTGTGTCACGAGAAATTGTTCCGGGAGAACGTAATTATTTCTCTCTCTCTTCACCAACTTATCTCAGTTTATTTATCTCTCTCCATATTTTGTTTTAAACAATATTTCAGAAAACGAGAAATTGTGACTGTGGTTGTGTGTTTAATATTTCGTTGTTTTGCTTAAAGTTACGGGTTCAAATCCATCCAGAATCATGCTTAACAGTCTTCCTTTTGAGTTCGATAATATATATATATATATAGGCGTAGGAGTGGTTGTGTGGTAAGTAACTTGCTTACCACATGGTTCCGGGTTCAGTCCCACTGCGTGGGTAGGTGTCTTCTACTATAGCCTCGGGCCGACCAAAGCCTTGTGAGTGGATTTGGTAGACGGAAACTGAAAGAAGCCCGTCGTATATATGTATTATATGTGTGTGTGTTTGTGTGTCTGTATTCCCCCCCCCAACATCGCTTGACAACCGATGCTGGTGTGTTTACATCCCCATAACTTACCGGTTCGGTAACTAGGCTTACAAAGAATAAGTCGAGATTTGCTCGACTAAAGGTGGTGCTCCAGCATGGCCACAGTCACATGACTGAAACAAGTAAAAGAGTAAAGAGTGTATATATATATATATATATATATATATATATATATATATATTATAATGGGTGTGGCCGGTTTATGGGGTTACCCTGAGTTTCTCGCTCATAAGGGGTTTGGCCTTACGGCTGACCACTGATAAAGTACCAGCTGAGTACTGGGGTCGATATAATCGGTTAAACCCGTTTCCCTTTAAAATTGCTGGCCTTGTGCCAAAATTACGAAGAATTATTGTCTCTATCTTCATGAGGCCAACATTCGGTGGTAGAAATTACAAAGAATCTTGTTTAGAGAAATCTTTGCCGTTTGTGATTCTTTCCCATGCATCTGGGTTCAAATCCAGCTAGTGCTACTCTCATTCGCCGTTCGTCTCTCCATAATCGATAAAACAAGAACCGATCATTTACAGTATCGATTCGGTGTACAATGGCTTTTCCATAATAAAAACTTGGTATTGTGACTTCTAACAATAGGTTTCAGGAGAACCGATGTCACGTTTCATTTAATATTGTTGAGGGTTCGTGTCCCATCGAGATCATCTTTATATGTCAACATTCGTATATACATACATCATCCGGGGTCCATATGGCCCTTCGGGGTCCTCACAAGATTTTTTTTGTTGTTAAAATTTATTTCCAATAAATTCGTTATGCTTCTACAAGAGACAAAATATTTTAACAATTTATTTTTTATACAATTCTATTTAAATATGAAAATATAAGATTTTTTGAACATCAAATAGCTATGAGAGTCCATCTGAGTAAGATAGGAGTAAAAAAGGGTCCATAGGTAAAAAAAAAAAAAAGGGTTGATAGCTACAGGTATAAACGACTTCTATTTTGGTCTCAGATTGTAAAGAATTTCGCGGTGATGGTGACCGTTGTGTTGTTGGTGGTGATGCTAATGATAGCGATGGTCGTGGTGGTTGTTGAGGTGGCAGTGTTGGTAGTGGTGATATTAATGCTAGTTGGGGTTGTGGTAGTGATGGTCGTGTTGTTGTCGGTGGTGGTGATGCTGAAGTTAGTGACGGTAGACTAATCGTGGCTGTGATGGTTGATGGTGTGCTGTTAGTTGTTGATGTGGTGGTGAATTTGATGCTAGTGGTTATGATGATGGTGGTGGTGGTGTGGTGGTGGTTGCAGTGGTGATGGTCATGGTTTTCTTGTATACTCATGAGTGCTAGTGGTGGGCATGGTGGTGGTGGGGAATAAAGGCATGAATACCACAAAATCCTCAGTTTCTTATCTTCAATAAGTCCAGGGCCTAGAACTTGCCTCATTAAGATTTCTCTCCCTCTCTCTCTATTTTTTCTCTATACCTACCTATCTATCTATCTATCTATCTATCTATCTATCTATCTATCTATCTATCTATCTATCTATCTATCTATCTATCTATCTATCTTTCTATCTGTATCTCTCTCTCTCTCTTTCTGCCTGTCATCTGTCTGTCTATCTATCTATTTGTATGTCTGTATCTCTCTCTCTCTCTTTCTTCATGTCAGTCTATTTGTCTGTCTGTCTGCCTGTCTGTCCCTCTTTCTGTCTCTCTGTCTGTCTGTCTCTGTCTCTCTATCTATTTATCTGTCTATCTGTTTGTATGTCTTTCTTTCTCTTTCTGCCTGTCTGTTTGTCTGTCTATTAGTGTGTGTGTGTGTATGTGCGCGCGCGCGCGAGTAGTGGTTCGATTTCCTAGAAACAACAGCTAAATCTCCCTCAGACCACATACTCCTGTGTTTTAAAAGAAAGGTTGGAGATTCTAAATATCTGGTCTTAAGTGCACTGAATAAAATACCGGATGTTCGTGAGTGCAACGAACGAACGCCTTTCATCATAGGCTTCCTCAAACACGACTGACCTAGGGCTAAATAACAACTCCCTTGATATTGATTTATTCCCCCTCCTCGCCTCCTCTTCTTCCTCCTCATCATCATCACCATATGCACTAAATATACGTTGAAGCTGCTACGCTTGAGCTGTTACAAAATTGATGCGAACATCACATCTCTTTTACACATAAACACCTAAATCTGTCTGTCTCTCCCCCTCTCGATCTTGTGTGTGTGTGTGCGTGTGTGTTTGTGTAAATACGATGCAGGGTGGCCAGGCTGGAGCACTGCCTTGAAGGGTTTTTATCGAACGAATTGCAACCCTGGTACTCATTAAAAAAAAAAAAGTCTGGTACTTAATCTACCGGTGTCTTTTGACGAACCGCTAAGCTATGGGGGGGGGCATGAGCAAACTAGCACCTGTTGTCAAGCGACTGTGGGGGTGGGGGAACAAACATACACACACACATACACCTCGCTGCCAAACTCTCCCTTTGATCTTCCTTTTAAGAAACTCCGCGTTGCTCTCTTCTCTGCCTTCCACAAATCTCATGTCGCGAGCCAAACCTGTTATAATGATGGACATGGCGGCGGTGGTGGTGGTGGTAGTGGTTATGTTGGCGGTGGTGGTGATGGTGATGATGCCGGTGATGGTGATGGTGGCGACGCCGATCTTGTTGGCCGTGGTAAATTGCAGTCATAAAAGTAATGCGATCGTGCGCACACGTGTATGTAAAGTGTGCATGTGTGCATACATATATATGTGTGTGTGTATGTTTAAGCACGCCCGCGCACACACACGCACACATGTGCGTATACATATATAATGTAAATGATACATGAGTGTCTCAGTGTGTGTATATGGATGTATATGTATATGTGTGTGTGTGAGAGAGAGAAAGTGAGTGCTTGTGCGTTTGTGTGTAAGCGGGGGAGGGATTACGTTACTAATCCTCATTAAATGTGATTAATTTGGGGATTATTAATGCAGTATAATCTTATATTGTTGTTGCTGCTATTATTTAGCCCTGGGTCAACCCTGATCGAGTAAACCTATGATCAAAGGCATTCCAGCCATGACTAACTATATCATTATTTTGATGTAACTTCGACTATACATTTTCTAGTGTGTCCTTGTTTAAAACGGTGGAAGGTTTGATTTAGCTGTTGTTTCTAACAAGTCATGTGACCGTGTAGAGGCTCCCTCTTTTGCTCGGACTGTTAGTAGCAGCAGCAGCAGTAGTAGTAGTGGTGGTGGTGAGTTGAAATAACGTTGCAAACAATGTTATTATTCAATCTAATGTAAGCCGCAAATTGGATTAAAGATGTGAAAGTATGGAACACAGTAATTAAAGGTGCGCTGGTATGGAAGACTGTAATTACAGATATGCAATTGGATTAAAGAAGTGGAAGTATAGAACACTGTAATTACAGATGTGTATGTATGGAAGACTTTAATTAAAGAACTATGCATATTTATTCATGCCGGCTCTTTTTTTACTCACTGAAGAGGATGACCACTTGTGTGCATGCGCGTGTTTGTGTGCATGTGTGTATATGTGTGTGTACCATCAATGTTTTACATCCACTTTCCATGCTGGATGAGTCACTGCAATAACAGCCAGCACAATTGGGGGGATGGTCAATGACATGATATCAGAAGAAAAAGTACATCATCATCATAATCATCGTTTAATGTCTGTTTTCCATGTTGGCATGGGTTGGACATTTCGACTTGGGTATGGGAAGCCAGGAGGCTGCACCAGGCTCCAGTCTACCCACATAAATATTCATAAATAGATGGATGTCGTTCACTTTGTTTCTGCAAAATCCTTTCAGAAGGCTCCACTTGACCTGGGGCTAGAGTAGGAGACTCTTGGTGCTCTACAGTGGGATTGAACTTGAGACCCCACGGTTGGAAAGCAAGCTTTTTAACCATACATATGTTGGGCCTCACAGAGGCTTGCTTTTGAATGTTGAACCTCATGGAGGCAAAGAAGCTAAGTTCCTTCCGAGTATTGGGCCTCACAGAGGCAAAGTGGCTGAGTCCCTTTCGAGTGTTGGGCCTCATGGAAGCAAAATAACTGAGTTCCTTCTGAGCGTTGTACCTCACAGAGGCAAAGTGGCTGAGTGCTTTTCGAACATTGGGCCTCATGGAAGCAAAGTGGCTGAGTTCCTTTTGAGTGTTGGGCCTCAGGGAGGCAATGACTGAGACCTTTGGCATTATGTCATGCTTGAAAAGAAGACCCATCAAGCCAAGCAAAATCGCAGTCGTGACAGATACTGGAGTCAGTGGCACGTAAAAGCATTAATTACACTCTTGGAGTGGTTGCCATTAGGAAGGGCATCCAGCCATAGAAAACCATGCCAAATCAGACTGGGGTCTGGTGCAGTCTTCCAGTTTACCAGCTCTGGTCAAACTATCCAACCCATGCTAGCATGGACGATGGACAACATTAAATGATGATGACGATAGACACTTGCACCTATAATATATATATATGCGTGTATATATATATATATATATATATATATATATATATATATATATATATATATATATATATCAGCAGCAGCATCCATGCTAGCATTAGCTAGATGGAGTGTTTGGTGCTTCTGAGCAAGAAGGCTATACCATGTTCCAGAGTCTACATGATTTCTGCTGCTGGATGTATTTCCTATTTCCAAATACTTCACAGAGTGTACTGGGTGTTTTTTATGTAGCATCAACAGCAATGAAGTTACCAAGTAACTTGCAAGACAAAAGCCCATGAGTGAGGGTGGCTCTGTAGTATCAAGAGAGGTGTCTTTACATTAGGTGATGAGGGGTGCCACTTAAAATGCACCCAATTCACACTGTAAAGTGGTTGGCACTTAGAAGAGCTTCCAGCTGTGAAAGCCTTGCCAAAACTGTCCTCACCTGTTCTTGTGCCATGTAAAAAGCACTAAGTCCATGTAAGGTTGGTGTTAGGAAGGGCATCCAGCTCTAAAAATCTTGCCAAAATAGTTACAGAAGTCTGGTGTAGGCTTATGCCCGGCCAACACCTGTAAAACCATCCCACACATGCAAGCATGGAAGGCGGATGCTAAACGATGCATGAAAGAAGGACAGAAACACGTGTTGTGTTGTAGAGGAGATACACGGCTCTCTTGGTAGGAAAAGGAGAGAAGAAAGCACAGAGGGGTCAGATGTATACTTGTGTGTGGGTGTGTGTGTGTGAACAAGTTGGCATTACAAAGGGCATCAACCCTAGAAATTAATTAAAAAAATTACTGAAAAATACAAAATAAATACGACAGGAGTGGCTGTGTGGTAAGTAGCTTGCTTACTAACCACATGGTTCCGGGTCCAGTCCCACTGCATGGCACCTTGGGCAAGTGTCTTCTACTATAGCTTCAGACTGATCGAAGCTTTGTGAGTGGATTTGGTAAACGGAAACTGAAAGAAGCCCGTCATATATATATATATATATATGTGTATGTATATATATATATATAGGCACAGGAGTGGCTGTGTAGTAAGTAGCTTGCTTACCAACCACATGGTTCCAGGTTCAGTCCTACTGCATGGCACCTTGCACAAGTGTTCTCTACTATAGTCTCAGGCTTACCAAAGCCTTGTGAGTGGATTTGGTAGACGGAAACTGAAAGAAGCCCATCCTATATATATGTGTGTGTGTGTGTTTGTCCCCTCAACATCGCTTGACAACCGATGCTGGTGTGTTTACACCCCATCACTTAGTGGTTCAGCAGGAGGGACCAATAGAATAAGTACTAAGCTTACAAAGAATAAGTCCTGGGGTCGATTTGCTTGACTAAAGGTGGTGCTCCAGCATGACTGCAGTCAAATGACTGAAACAAAAAAATATAAAAAAGAATAACAAAAATGTGTTCTACACAGGGAGGATCACACCATCTCGTGGTCCCAGCTGCCTTCATCCATCATTTATGTCATTTCTGTCTCTGTCTGTCTCTCTCTCTCTCTCTTTCACACACACACACACCACACACAAATACAAAGTCCTTTTGCTAGATCATTCAGTCATCAAATCCGTCATTGAAGTGTGTGTGTGAGAGAAAGAGAGAGAGAATGTGTATGTGTGTGTATGTGTGTGTTCATATGAGCATTTTGGTGGATATGTGTTGGTTTCTGCATGTTTTTGTATGTATGTAGGTGTACATGTGTGTGGGAGTACGTGCATATTTGTGCATCCATGTATGTGTTTGTGTCATTGAGTGTGTCAGTGTGTTTATGTGTGTGTATGCATGTGTCTGCATGTCTACATACTGGTGTGTTTCTGTATGTGTGTTTGTGTGCATGTGTGTGTGTGTATGTGTGGGTCGCAGTGTATGCATGTGTTGACGTGTGTGTATTGATGTATGTATGTGTGCGTGTGTCTCCCTGTACATGTATGTGTTAGATGGAATGTGTTGGTATTTATTCTAACAATGTCACCTGTCATGGTCCACTGAACACAATTTCCTGACACACAAAGAATATTATGTCACCCCTACCACAGCCACCACTGCTATCACTTTCACTTCTACTTTCACCCCTACCTCCTCTCTCACTATCACTCCCACCATTACTAATACTTTTTTCTTTTTTTAGTCTTGCAAGGTACTTGGTGACCCTGTCAGTGTAGGTGCCACTTCAAAGCACCCAGTCCACATTGTAAACTCATTGGCATTTGGAAAGACTCTGACTTGTAGAAAGAAGGGTTAGCTTCAGACCCCCCCCCACTCCACCAGCAATATTCTTTTTATTCTTTTATATGTTTCAGTCATTTGACTGTAGCCATGCTGGAACACCGCCTTTAGTTGAACAAATCGACCCCAGCGCTTATTCTTTGTAATCATGTCAATCTTGGAGGTCCTGTCAATGGTCAGATACTACCTTTCCTCCTGGTCTAGCATTTTTGTGCATCCCCCACTCCTCCTTCCTTCATGACTCACCACCACCACATGGCTGCATTCTCACCTGGTTTCTTAATCCCCCCTCACCAATTTTTGTTTCTTTTTCTTGTCAATTTTCCTCTTTCTCACCCTTCCTATGCTTTTCTTTTGATGAATGATTACTGTCCGAAGCGTCAATACACTTTCCCTTCCTTTTAAGCTCTAAACTAATGCAATGTCTATTAAAATTTGTTCCTCCTGTGTTATTTTTATTCTCTTTGTTCATCACACTTACAAGATATTCCTTCCTGCATTGCAAATGCATTTTTATGGCTAAAATTAGTTTTGAAGCTTCTCCAAAAGATAACAACAAAAGAATTAGAAACCAATTTTCTACCATATTTACTGAGACCAGGCTGTGTCAGTTTGAAGCATCTGGATTATGTTTCTGGTTAATCTAAATGTAAACCAAACTGCCAAAAGATATCACCAAACATTTATTAAAATTTCATTTGCTCATTGCAATTATTTACCTCAGAGAAGAGAATTTAGTAATAATAATAATAATAATAACAACAGGAATGGACTTCGCTATTTACAAAATGTGAATAGAATATAGAATTGTATTGAAAAATCTATTCAAAGATTAATTGGTTTAGAAAGATCACCAGAGACCAAAATAATTCTAAGAATTTATGGCTAAATTCCAACATTAATATATATTTGGTTTATCTTTTATCTTTTACTTGTTTGAGTCATCACAATGTGTCTATGCTGGAGCACCTACTTCTGCAATGTTTTTTCTCAATTCTGCTGGTTGCGGGTCTCCTAGAGTGTTCATCACTATGAACATTTTTTTCGTCCATCTTGGAGACATCTGAACCACTCGTACACTTGTGAGTGACTCATACACTCCTCTCCATATGCTTTCTGCAACTTTGCGTAGGTCTCTCAGCAGGTATCGCCATGACCAACCAAGAACTTTTAACTGAATTGAACTTGGTTCTTACTTTTTAAAGCCTGGTACTTATTTTATTGGTCTCTTTGCTGAACCGCTAAGTTATGGGGATGTAAGCACACTAACTGGTTGTCAAACAGTGGTGTGGGACGAACCCAGACATGCACACACACACACACACAGAGCATCTACACATTTTCCCTCTGCCATTATCTTTCACAAGGCATTGGTCTAACTGAAGCCTAAAATTGAAAACACTTGGCCACGATGTTATGACTGAACCTCCCTATATATATCCATACATTCATGCATAAATACTTATTTACATTATATCATCATCATCATCATCATCGTTTAGCGTCCGTTTTCCATGCTAGCATGGGTTGGACGGTTCAACTGGGGTCTGTGAAGCCAGAAGGCTTCATCAAGCCTAGTCAGATCTGGCAGTGTTTCTACGGCCGGATGCCCTTCCTAACGCCAACCACTCCGTGAGTGTAGTGGGTGCTTTTTACGTGCCACCCGCACAGGTGCCAGACAGAGCTGGCAAACGGCCACGAACAGATGGTGCTTTTTATGTGCCACTGGCACGGGGGCCAGACGAGGCTGGCAACGGACACGAACGGATGGTGCTTTTTACGTGCCACCGGCACGAGGCCAGTCAGAGCGGCGCTGGACATGGGAGCTTCTTTCTTGTCTTGGTATTCATGGTCAAACAGCTGGGTGGAATTGCATGAAAAATTACACAGATATATAGAATAATCCGGTGGTATTGTTTGGGCGTTGTATTTTTTTCGTTGCTCCCATGGTTACCGAGATAATCTACTATAATAATACCCTTGTGTTTATGAATGAGAAAGGAAGGGGTGATAGATGAATAAGGAAGGAAGGGGTGATGTCATACTTGGTAATGGGATGATGAAAGTTGTACACTGAAAAAATAAATCAAACAGTGTTTCAACTCTGAGTGAATATATGTGTGTGTATGTAAAGCGGGGTTAGGTGAATGTGTGTGTGTGTGTTTGTGCGTGCGCATGTGTAAGTGCAATGGAAGAGGTATGGTTCATCTTTGTTCACTTAGTATTTGGGTTCATTTTTTGATTTGGTTGAATCTTGGTTGGGTTTTTTTTTGTTGGTCAGTTATTTTTAGTGTTTTGACAGAAAGAAGTAATTCTAAAATTGTTTAACATAAGTGTGCCCAAACAAGTCGAATGCTTACACAGAACAGGTTTTACAGCCACATCATCCAAACCGACCGGGTGAAACCGGGCTTAGCTGTTAGTTACACTCTCTGCAACTTTGCATTGGTCTCTGAGCAGGTATCGTCATGACAACTTTCTCTGTCATGGTCAATGTGACAATCACACGCTACACATCTTAATTCCAAGCAATGCTGTAAACAGGGAAAGTCAGCCAGAATGTTAAAACTTTTTTGGCAAAATTTGATGCAGATTCTCTGCTCAACTGTCTCTGTCATGGTCATTGCATCGATCACCCGTTACACACCTTCCTTCCAAGCACTGCTGTAATCAGTGGAAGTGAGCTAGAATGTTAAAACTTGGTGCACATGTACAGCAGAGCTGAAGGTCAATCTTTGCCAAGCGGCTTCTTCACTCTTCATACTTTAGCTTTGTTGACCATGGCAACAGTCTAGATACTTACTGATCAGACCTTGTATGTATATATGTGTGGTGTGTGTGTGTATGAGTATATATATATACTCTTTTACTCTTTTACTTGTTTCAGTCATTTGACTGCGGCCATGCTATAGCGCCACCTTTAGTCGAGCAAATCGACCCCAGGACTTATTCTTTGTAAGCCTAGTACTTATTCTATCAGTCTCTTTTGCCGAACCGCTAAGTTACGGGGACGTAAACACACCAGCACCAGTTGTCAAGCGATGTTGGGAGGACAAACGCAGACACACAAACACACACACACATATATATATATACATATATACGATGGGCTTCTTTCAGTTTCCGTCTACCAAATCCACTCACAAGGCTTTGGTTGGCCCGAGGCTATAGTAGAAGACACTTGCCCAAGGTGCCATGCAGTGGGACTGAACTCGGGACCATGTGGTTGGTAAGCAAGCTACTTACCACACAGCCACTCCTACGCCTATATATATGTTTATGACAGACCATGTGTTCTTTTTGCTGGGCTCAAATCTCATTTGCAAACCCATGGAAAACAAACCTCCACCAACTATTCTGACTATATGATTCTGTGCACGCTTTTCATTGTAATATATGCTAGAAGGTCTGCAAATCTAATAGAGGCCTCAAAAGACGTTTTAAGATCCACAAAGATCAGAACTTATCTTCAGCTCTTGGTGGTCCAAATTGGATATGCAGTCTATGTGGGTGTCTCTTTCAGAACATTGTCTGGTTTAAAAAGTCACATCAAATGCCATGATGGTGCTAAGGTGTAGGTCCAGGAGGAGGTGGTCAAACTCTGCATAAGGAGTAGACAACCACCACCATATATATATTATATATATATATATGGTGATCTGGCAAAACTGTTACCATGTCAGACAAAATGCTTAGTGGCCTTTTTTCAGAGTTCATATACCACCAGTATCAAGTTTACCTTTCATCCTTTCAAAGTTGATAAAATAAGTACCAGTTTTGTACTGGGGTTAATGTAATTGACTTACCTCCACCACACCACTCTCCTGAAATTGTGGGCCTTGTACCAAAATTTGAAACCTATATATATATATATGTATATAAAATTAGTGAATCAGTGTACATTTAAACACAAAAGAGGCGACCCTTAACAGGCAGGCTCACATGCTAGAAGGAGCAGTCAAAACAACCAAAACCACATTTATATATGTAAATGTATATATATATATACACACACACACACACACACACGCACATGCACGTGCACATATTTACTCTTTTACTTGTTTCAGTCATTTGACTGTGGCCATGCTGGAGCGCTGCCTTCAGTCAAACTAATCAACCCCAGGACTTATTCTTTGTAAGCCTAGTACTTATTCTATCAGTTATGGGGACGTAAACACACCAACATTGATTGTCAGATGATGGTGGGGGGTACAAACACAGACACACAAATACATACGCACACACACATATGGCAGGATTCTTTCAGTTTCCGTCTACCAAATCCACTCACAAGGCTTTGGTCAGCTCAGGGCTATAGTAGAAGACACTTACCTAAGGTGCCATACAGTGGGACTGAACCTGGAACCATATTGTTGGGAGCAAGCATCTTACAACACACCCACTCCAGTGCCTATATATATATATATATATATAAATATATAAAATGAAACAAAACATGAGAGATTGTTTCTAAGTTATTTAGTTACATCATCTTGTGTGTGTTTCATTAACACAAGGTGATTATTAATAATAATAATAATAATAATTGTGTACAGTGCTCAGGTGCACTACAACTCATCTAAAGTGTATATATAATCAGGTGTAGTTTCGGCGGATTTCGGAAAGCATGAGGGCCTTAAAGGATGCAGTGTCACGGCAGTCAACAACTGACGCAGGCAGTTTATTCCATGCTACAGCAACTCTGAGCATGAAAAAATGTTTCCGAAAGTCATGGGAGCTGTGTTGTTTTCTGACTTTGTAATACTAATTACCAAATCTTCAGAAACTTGTAACTTTTATATGTAACATTCTAAAATTGAATAGATGTTGGCAAAATAAAGCATCATGGAGATAGCTTCATACATTACCATTCCTTGTTTAATGTCAGTTTTCCCAGCAAGGCTAGCATGGCTTTTGACAGACATTTATTTAATGCAAGACTTTAGAGTCTTCTTGTCACTAACCTTTTCCTGTTTTTCATATTCTGTTGTACTCGTGAATAAATATATAAAGATATTTTTGAAAAATAAACTTTGTTTTTCTTTTATTCCTTCAGGATCCCAACCGTTTTTGGATAAGTGGCGTGATTAATTCTACATCAACTCCATTTTTACCAAATGGGTGAGTAATGATTCTTTGGTGGCTTCTTTTCATATAAGACATCTCCCCCCTCTACCCTCTCTCCCCCATCTCCTCCCCTCTATTTATGTTAACGAATGTCTGATTATTACGTCTTTAATTAGATACTAATTCATACACTTTTATTGGGTACCGGCATAGCTGTGTAGTTAAGAAGCTCATTTTGCCACCACATGGTTTTAGGTTCAGTCCCACTGTACAGCACCTTGTCTAAGTGTCTTCTACTATAGCCCCAAGCTGACCAATGCCTTGTGAGTGAATTTGGTAGATGGAAATTGTGTGGAAGCCTGTCAGATATATGTGTGTGTTAGTATGTTATTGTGACTGTCCCCCTCTGTATTTAAAACCTCTGTACTTGACTTTTGTTGACATGGGGAAAGCCTTTGACAGAGTGCCTCAATCCCTTATCTGGTTGTCAAGGCTGAAACTAGGGATAGATGAGTGGTTGGTAAGGGCTGTACAAGCCATGTACAGGGATGCTGTCAGTAAGCTCAGGGTTGGCAACAAGTATAGTGATGAATTCAGGGTACAAGTAGGGGTTCACCAGTGATCAGTCCCCCCCCCTCTTGTTCATCATAGTCCTCCAGACAATAACAGAGGAATTCAAAATGGGCTGCCCCTGGGAGCTCCTCTCTGCTGATGACCATGTTCTTATTGTTGAATCACTACCAGAACTAGAGAAGATTTCAGGTGTGGAAGTAAGGTCTATAATCGAAGAGCCTTAGAGTTCACCTAGCAAAAACCAAAGTCTTAGTAAGTAGGAAGGCAGACAAACCAAAAATTCCTTCAGGTAGATGGCCCTGCTTGATCTGTAGGAAAGGTGAAGACAGAAATCCCATAAGATGTACCAAGTGCAAGCTATGGACACATAAGAGGTGCAGCAATATCAGTGGAAGGTTAACTGGGAAAATAGTTTTCATGTGTGGAAGGTGCACAGTTACAATAAACACTAAAAATGGACAGAAAATAGACTCCGTCAAATGCCAGGTGGGTAAGCTAGAGGTAGTTGATAGCCTCCATTACCTAGGTGACCAAGTCAGTAGCAGAAGTGGATGCTCTGAGAGTGTAGCTGCGAGAATAAGAATAGGCTGGGCAAAGTTCAGAGAGCTCTGACCTCTGTTGGTAACAAAGGGCCTCCTTTGCAGAGTGAAAGACGAACTGTATAATGCCTGTGTGTGAACAGCTGTGCTACACGGCAGTGAAACATGGGCTGTGAGGGCTGAGGACATGTGTAGGCCTGAAAGAAATGAAGCTAGCATGCTTCGCTGGATGTGCAATGTCAGTGTGCATGTATGACAGAGTGTAAGCATCTTGAGAGAAAAGTTGGGCATAAGAGGCATCAGATGTGGTGTGCAAGAGAGACAACTGTGCTGGTATGGTCATGTGAAGCACATGAATGAGGACAGCTGTGTAAACAAGTGCCGATCTATAACCATAGAGGGAACCTGTGGAAGAGGTAGACCCAGAAATACATGGGGCATGGTGGTGAAGTATGATCTTTGAACGTTGGGCCTCACGGAGGCAATGACTAGTGACCGAGACCTTTGGTGATATGCTGTGCATGAGAAGACCCATCAAGCTAAGTGAAATCATAGTCATGGCTGATGCCAGTGTCGCGTAACTGGCACCTGTGCTGGTGGCACATAAAAATCACCTTTCAAGTATTGGGTGTTACAGAGGTGATGACAAACAACCAAGACCTTTGGCAATATGCTGTGCTCGAAAAGAAGAGCCATAAACCCAAGTGAAATCATAGTTGTGGCAGATACTGGTGTCACACAAATGGCACGTAAAACATCCATTACACTCTCGGAGTGGTTGGCATGAGGAAGGAAATCCAGCTGTAGAAAGTATACCAAATCAGATTGCAGTCTGGTGCCGCCCCTCAGCTTACCAGCCCTGGTCAAACCATCCAAACCATGCCAGCTTGGACAATGGACATTAAATGATGATGATGATGATGATGATGATGAAGCCATGTGTATACTGGCCAACAACCTCGTCTCAGACCAGTTACTGTGGAACTGTGTTGGTGACCAGGTTGCAGATTTTGTGATGAAATCTTTTGACCTGAAATAATGATTAAATGAAGTTAACAAATTTTCTGTGTTTATGAATGTCTAATGCGGGCATGCATGGCTTAGTGGCTAGGTGTGTTGCACTCACAATCATGAGATTGCAGTTTCAATTCCCATACTGGCTGTGTGTTGTGTTGCTCCAGTCCACTCAGCTGTAATGGGGTTATCGTGTGACAGTAGCCTTCCAATCAGAGGGAATGTTGACCTGGTTACCTAGCCAATAGAGTGGCATCATTCAAAAACTAAAATTATGCAAAGCACAATGTGACCAGCGATGTATAATATAACAACATCCAATAGTCTGGTTGATCACATGATCACATGATGAATGGCTGATATGTGTATTTTACTCTATAATTACAAATAAAATTCATCATTCAATTTTTTTTTTTGTCTAACCCATAAATTAAATAGAAGTTAACCCGCAACCCTGAAGGTTTCAAAGACAGATTTACAGTGTGGACATTTGAAAAGTTTGGTTGATAAATTGAGGGAATAAGGACGAGGAACTAAATCCTACACTCGCTTATCTTATGTTTCCTGACCAACAGGAAATTGTTTAAATGTTTGAGCTGAGATGACATTAATTTTCTTAGTATGTTTACAGTATTTTTATTTGTGTTGTGGCTTAATTTTTGATTACACTAGTTGTCTTATCTCTGATATTAAGAAGACACATGCACACACACACATGCATACGGGGGTGGGGGTTATACTGTTCTTGAGCGCCATGATTCATAAGATCAGTTATCTGTTTTCCATGGCATTTAAGTGGCTGAGATCACAACATTCCCTCATTAAAGTATTCCCACACCAGTATCTTGCAGGGCTCAAGGCCAGCAATTCTGGGGGGAGGGGATAAGTCAATTACATTAACTCCAGCACTTGACTTTTACTTTATTTCATTGACCTGAAAGATAAAGTTAACCTTGGCAGCATTTAAACTCAGAATACGTGTGTGTGTGTGTGTGTGTGTGTCTTGTGTTTGTCCTCCACCGATCTTTGACAACCAGTGTTGGTGTGTTTACATCCCCATAACTTAGTGGTTGAACAAAAAAGAAATAAGTATTGAGGTCAATTCATTCAAGTGAAACTTCTTCAAGGCAGTGCTCCTGCATGGCCACAGTCTGATGACTGAAACAAGAGGAAAAATACTGCTAAATAATGTATATATAAATATTGTAAATATATACACTGTAAAAATAATGCTTATGGTACATATTTGTGTGTGTGTATCATCATCATCATCATCATCATCATTTAGCGTCCGCTTTCCATGCTAGCATGGGTTGGATGGTTCAACTGGGGTCTGGGAAGCCAGAAGGCTGCACCAGGACCAGTCTGATCTGGCAATGTTTCTACAGCTGGATGCCCTTCCTAACGCCAACCACTCCGTGAGTGTAGTGGGTGCTTTTTACGTGCCAGACGAGGCTGGCAATGGCCACGATCGGATGGTGCTTTTTACGTGCCACCGGCACGAGGCCAGTCGGGGCAGCACTGGCAACGGCCACGTTCGGATGGTTCTCTTACGTACCACCGGCACTGGTATCACAGCTGCAATTTCCATTGATGTTGATCGATTTCGATTTTGATTTGTGCGTATATATATATATATATATATATATATATAATATATATATATATAACACTTAACTTGACTCTGTCAGTCAGGAATGACCATGGGTGCACCTAAGAGATTCCCCTCTGGAGTACAAATCTGGACAGAAAGTCACCTCACTGGTGAATGCCCCACCTAGTGTTGTTTTTACGGAAGACCAGCAGTCACCCATGGATACCGGCTTCCCCTCTCCAAGCCACCGATGTTTTCCATGGGAAAGGCAAAGGGTCTGATACAGCTTGGCACCAGTGACGTTGCAACTCATTCTTACAGGTGAGTGAACTGGAGTAATAAAGTGTCTTGCTCAAGAACACAACACACAACCCAGGCTGGGAATCAGACTCACAACCTCACGATCTTAAGCTCAACACCCTAACCACTGAGCCATGCGCCTTCACAGTACATTATAGGTATAAAAAGTTCGTTAAAGGTATAAAAATACCATAAACGATTATAAAAATGAAGAAAAGATGTTAAAAAATCAAAATTATCCCATTTGCTTTTGCTTTTTGATTTTTATTAATAACTTTCTTGAATGTTTTTTCCTTAAACTCTTCACACTGACAAGAATGAAAATACATAACTTTAATTATAAGTATATTATTATAAATTTTTTCTGACATATTTGTATTGCCCTTTGAAACATTTGTATGTGCTTATTAAATCTAATTTTGATATTTTTAACATCTTTTCTCACTTTTTATAATTGTTCAGGGTATCTTTATACCTATAACAAACTTTTCAATTGTTATTTTCACATTCTTATTGCTTGCTCTAGCAGGATATTTCTGAATATGATAAATTTTTATTAGAAATTACTTCCTTCTCAAAAAAGTTTGAATTGTTCTACTTAAACCTATATTTCTCTCTCTCTCTCTCACACACACATACGTATATATATATATATGTATATATATATATATTATATATATATATATATATATATAACACTTAACTTGACTCTGTCAGTCAGGAATGACCATGGGTGCACCTAAGAGATTCCCCTCTGGAGTACAAATCTGGACAGAAAGTCACCTCACTGGTGAATGCCCCACCTAGTGTTGTTTTTACGGAAGACCAGCAGTCACCCATGGATACCGGCTTCCCCTCTCCAAGCCACCGATGTTTTCCATGGGAAAGGCCAAGGGTCTGATACAGCTTGGCACCAGTGACGTTGCAACTCATTCTTACAGGTGAGTGAACTGGAGTAATAAAGTGTCTTGCTCAAGAACACAACACACAACCCAGGCTGGGAATCAGACTCACAACCTCACGATCTTAAGCTCAACACCCTAACCACTGAGCCATGCGCCTTCACAGTACATTATAGGTATAAAAAGTTCGTTAAAGGTATAAAAATACCATAAACGATTATAAAAATGAAGAAAAGATGTTAAAAAATCAAAATTATCCCATTTGCTTTTGCTTTTTGATTTTTATTAATAACTTTCTTGAATGTTTTTTCCTTAAACTCTTCACACTGACAAGAATGAAAATACATAACTTTAATTATAAGTATTATTATTATAAATTTTTTCTGACATATTTGTATTGCCCTTTGAAACATTTGTATGTGCTTATTAAATCTAATTTTGATATTTTTAACATCTTTTCTCACTTTTTATAATTGTTCAGGGTATCTTATATACCATAACAAACTTTTCAATTGTTATTTTCACATTCTTATTGCTTGCTCTAGCAGGATATTTCTGAATATGATAAATTTATTAGAATTACTTCCTTCTCAAAAAAGTTTGAATTGTTCTACTTAAACCTATATTTCTCTCTCTCTCTCTCACACACACATACGTATATATATATATATGTATATATATATATATATATATATATATATATATATATATGAAAAAACAAGTCAGATAGAAAATGCTAAAATAATTTTATAAAGAACATTTCAGTACCGGTTTCAGTCATTTTGAGACCTCGAACGCACAAGTGTAAACAAGAGAGACAGTGAAAGGCAGAAACAAGGAAAATGCTACTTATATTTGAACACTATACAAATATCTTTTAAAAGAACTTTTCTTTAAATTTTTAAAATTGAATTATTATATAAATATATATAAATATATATATATATATATATTATATATATATATATATATATATTATATATAAAACATATTATACATACATATAATGTGTGTGCACTCTTGTTTCTGTTTGTTCTCCACCCCAACAGCTTGATAATTGATGTTGGTGTGTTTACATCCTCCTAAGTAATTTGGCAAAAAGAGACTGTTGGAATTAGTACAAGGCTTAAAAAAAATAAATGCTAGGAACGATCTGTTTAAGTAAAATTCTTCAAGGGAGTGCCTCAGCATGGTCGCTATCTAATGACTGAAACAAGTAAAAGATGAGAGAGGGAGGGAGAGAGAGAGAGAGAGAGAGAGTGTGTGTGTGTATTAGTCTGCACACTTCTCTTGACATCCTGTGATAGTTGTAAATGAGCATCACTGTCATACAGGCGTGGTCGTTCGTTTCCAGTGCTCTGTAAAGAATATGTCTAATCACCATATATATGTATTATATATATATATATATACTGTGTTTAATATCATATGTCCAAAGATGATGGTCCGATCAAACATTTGATTTTTATGTAACACACCTTTAGCCTTTAAAATTTGAACCTTGTGATTCTATTAACTCTGATGAGAGAAATACCGAGTATTGCTATGATTGGAGTTAGCTCGCCCATAGCAACCTATATCTTTCCGAAACGGCTGTAAGACTTTATACATAGACTGTATACATGTTCCAGACCCCTTATGAATCATTTTACATCTGCTTTATCACCATCTTCATTCGGACTCTTTTACTCTTTTACTTGTTTCAGTCCTTTGACTGCGGCCATGCTCGTGTGAGCAAGAAAGTAGGTTTGAAAAATCTGAGAAAGTCATGATTTTAGGGGAAAGATAAGTGGCTATGAATCGGGAGCAACAGGGAGACAAGACTAAACGAAAAACATATTTGAGCTAGACAGAGTAATGAGAGAATACTGAAAGAATAATTTACATGAATGGCATGTTACTGAGCTAGACAGAATAATGAGAGAATACTGAAAGAATAATATAGTGAGAGAGTACTGAAGAATAATATAATGAGAGAGTAATCGAAGAATAATGAAAGAATAATGATGATACGTGCAAAGATAGAAGGTAGAGGAAAGCGAGGTTGAAAGAAGAATTTCTTAACTTTAACCATTCATGAGCTGTGCGTAATTCTTCGTTAGGGATTTGGAAGCATGTGGGATTACCGATTATGCGTTCGCTCGTTTATATATGGCGATGGTGGTTATGGAAAGAGGGGGACATAGGGAAACATAGGGAGAGAGACAGGGTTAGTTAGAGAGGGGGGGAAAGAGGTGGTCAAGGAACACATGGGAGGAAGTGGTGTGAGGAACTTTGACTAGCATAGTTGAAAGGGGACGGCAGTGTCGATAATATTTATTATTTGATAATTAATATAGACTTGGGGGGAAAAAAGGTAAAATCTGAGTTCGTCAGGCAATCTAACTAGTCCATAAACTAGGAAGAGGTTCTGTTAATCGTGTGAGCAAGAAAGTAGGTTTGAAAAATCTGAGAAAGTCATGATTTTAGGGGAAAGATAAGTGGCTATGAATCGGGAGCAACAGGGAAACAAGACTAAACGAAAAACATATTTGAGCTAGACAGAGTAATGAGAGAATACTGAAAGAATAATTTACATGAATGATATGTTACTGAGCTAGATAGAGTAATATATATATATATATATATATATATATATATAACGGGAAGCTTTATGAAAATAGACAAAAGACGAAGGCAGGCGGAAAACAAACAAACAATTGTATTAGTATGGCGCTCAGGAAATATAAATAAAACAAGTCTTTAACGTTTCGAGCCTACGCTCTTCAACAGAAAGATACACAGAGAGAAAAAAAAACACAGAAAGAAGGAGAGAAAAAAAATGCGTGCAGTAACTAACTAATCAACATGGCGATCTGATTTCGGCCAGATCAAAGATCAAACATGAGACGCGAGAGCGAAATAAGGGGAGATAATAGGGTTGATAATAGGGTTGAATGACCAGCTATTAGTGCGTAGGAGGGGTCTGGATGTGTGTATGTATAGGGTTGGTGTATGTATTAGTATGTATTAGTATGTATAAGGGTGTATGTGTGTGTGTGTGTATGAGAGAGTATTAGTGCGTAGGATAGGTCTGGACGTGCGTATGTATGGGGTTGGTGTATGTATTAGTATGTATTAGTATGTATTAGTACGTATTAGTATGTATAAGTGTGTGTGTGTGTGTATGAGAGAGTATAAGTGCGTATGAGGGGTCTGGACGTGTGTATGTATAGGGTTGGTGAATGTGGACCTCTCCATGCAGAGAGAACTAAACCATGAGTGTCTTCATCTGAAGGGTAAAGAATTGCTTTTACAAGTGATCCAGTCAATGGAGTTATGGATGATTGCCATGGCCGAGAGAATGGAGCTTTATTATTCTTTTTAACGATCTTTTCTTCAAACTTCTGCAGTTGATGAAATAGGTCGTCATTACTCAGTTGACCCGTTATGATTAGGCAAAGATTTTCAGGTCGGTAAAAGTCTTTATGATAACTGCAAACCTTATCATATGTTGTACTTGTTCTCAAGTTCTTCAAGATGCCTCCAGTCTCTGATCTGTAACCACAAACTTTTACCAATATTGAAATTATTCAAACCAATAGCATTCTATAACTAGTTAAACAAGACAACAATTAACAACATTTTGTAGTTATGGCTCCAAAATTTCAAGACATATTAACAAGGCTTTCTTCCCTTTGTTTATATACAAGGGGAGTCTGGTAGTGTGGAAATAGCTTGGAAATCTATGAAAATGGTCACGAGTCGATATGATAAAATTATAGTTATTAAACCAAACATGAAATATTTGTGAGTATGCACCTGTGTGTATATGTGAGACATAAAATATAAGATATTTTTAAAAACAATCATAGCCTGATTCAGGATAATTCTATACATTTCCAAAAGGTCAACCACAGGTAATGACCAAATATATAGCAACAAACTTGTGTTTGTGTGTTTGTATGTATGTGGCGTGTATGTGTATGTATATATATATATATACATATGTATTATTTGAAAACATACATATTTGTGTATATGTATAGACATATTTGTATATAAGCATATATATACTTACATACATACATATATACACACACATACAAATTTACTTAGATTGTTACACATAGAAATATCAAAATATCACTTTAGAACTAAGAGCAACTAGGATGTCAGCAAGAGGAGATGATTATTATCCTCAGTTTAGTATGTATTAGTATGTATTAGTACGTATTAGCATGTATTAGTTGGTGTATGTATTAGTATGGCACATCATATATGATGTGATGTGTAAAGTCGTGTGGTGTAGTGAGGAGAAGAGGGGGAGGGGGAGAAGAGGGGGAGAAGGGGAGGGGAAGAAGAGGGGGAGGAGGGGGGGAGGAGGGGAGGAAGGAGGGGGAGGAGGAGAAAGAGAGAGGGAGAGAGAGAAGGGGAGTGAGGGAGCAGAGGGAAGGGGAAGAGGAAGGAGGGAGGGAGAAGAGGGAAGGAGGGAGGGAGAAAGAGGGAAGAAGGGAAGGGGAGTAGGGTGAAAGGATGAAGGACTGAAGAAGTAGGGTCGGGGGGGAAGGATAGGTGGAGAGGGGGGTTAGATGAGGAGGGGGGGGAGAGTTGAGACCAATGGCGTATAAGAGCGAAGAGAGAAGATTAATTCCTGTTCACGGCGCAAACGGGAATCCGGATGGCTCTGTGTAAGGACAAACCGAACACAGATAGGTGTTGCAAGGAGTGACCGGTGGAGCGGAAATGGCGTGAGACCGGTGTGTTCGTTCGCAAGGTGGATGTCACGAAGGTGTTCCGCGAACCGGTCACCAAGCGGCGTCCCGTTTGTCCGATGTACAAGGAATTGCAGAGAGAGCAAGAGATGCAATAGATAATATTGCTGGAGGTGCAGTGAAGGAGTGGAATGAGTGATAGGGTCGATGGTGGGTGCTAGTGAGGCGGGTGTGTTGGAGAGGTAGGGCAAGTGCGGCAACGTGGGCGGGAGCAGGGGAACGAGCCGGGTTGGGAGGTAGGGTCAGGGAAGGAGCTATGGACCAAAAGGTCTCGAAGGTTGTGGGCTCGTTTGAAAGGGGGAGGGGTCAGTTAGGGAAGAGGTGTGAAGTGGACGGTCGGACTGGAGATGACGGAAAGCTCGAAGAATGGTGCGTTGGAGACGTAGGGTCGTGGGGTGGTAATTGAGGGGAAATGGGAAGCGGGAGACTACAGGGCGGGTTTCGGGGAGAGGAGCAGATACACGGTCCACGGACCGTGCTCTGGCAAGGGTGGTGTGGATAGTGGTGAGGGGGTATCCACGTAGGGTGAAGTGGTGAGCCATACGTTGAGACTGAGTCTCAAAGTCATGGTCGTCACTACAGAGCCTACGTAGATGGAGGAATTGGGAATAGGGGATGGAAAGCTTGGTGTGTTCTGGGTGGAGGAAGAGAAGTTGAGGTATGAGTGTGAATCTGTGTGTTTGTAGTGAATGGAGGTGGTAAGAGTGGAGTGAAGAATGCTAACCGAAATGTCGAGGAAGGAGACAGAGGTGTTGGAGATAGTGGAAGTGAAGTGGAGGGCTGGATGGAAAGATTGGACGAAAGAGAGGAAGGAATCTAGATGTTCGCTGGAGAGTGAGGGGCACCGATAATGTCGTCAATATAACGACCATATAGTTCAGGAGTGGGACCAGTGAAATTAGAGAATATTTGGGCCTCAACATAGCCAACGAACAGGTTCGCATAGTTGGGGCCCATTCGCGTTCCCATGGCCACTCCCGAGACCTGATGGTAGAACTCGCCCGCGAACGAGAAGCAGTTCAGAGTAAGGACAGTTCGGCCAGACGAATGAGTGTGGAGGTGTCAGGTACAGGGTTAGAGCGGAGGTCAAGAAAGTGTCGAAGGGCCTGCAGTCCTTCGTGGTGGGATAACAGTATAGAGGCTTTGGATGTCCATAGTAAAAAGGATTTTGGAGGAGCCGGGAGGAAAGGAGAAAGAGTTGAAAAGCCGGAGAGCATGGTTGGTATCGTGGATGTGGGAGGGAAGAGATGCCACTAGGGGGGCAAGGACACGGTCGAGGTATTTAGAGATGAGCTCCGTGGGGCAGTTACAGGCGGAGACGATGGGGCGGCCAGGGTTGTTGGGTTTGTGGATTTTGGGAGGAAGTAAATGGTGGGGGTACGTGGGTTCGCACAATTAGGTTGGATGCGGTGCGGGGGAGACGGGAGGACGAGATGAGGTCTTGGACAGTAGAGGATACCGTCTGTTGGTAGCTACTGTGGGGGTTAGAGGGCAGAGGGGAATAGAAGGAGGTGTCATTGAGTTGGCGGAAAGCCTCGGCCCTATAGAGGTCCGCGCGCCACACCACTACAGCTCCACCCTTGTCAGCCAGTTTGATGATATGTCAGCGCGCCGTTGGAGGAACGAAGACCAAGAGCTCAGCCGGGGAGATGTTGAGGCGGCGTGGCGCCTGGAGAAGTTGAACCGCTCCAATGCACGCTGACAAGCGCCCATAAATTTAAACACATAAGAGGCATCCATCATAGGACTCCTTGCGCGCTAGAGAGAACAGTTAAATTCCAAACCACTATTAAGGATAAAATTTCAAAGGGAATGAAAAATAAAAACATTTACTAGCTAACTCCTGGACCAATGCTTTTCAGACATTTTTTAGCAAGTAAAATAATTTGCTAGGTGAAGTTTTCTTCAGCAGGTATTTGCTACAAAAAGTCTGAAACCATCGGTCCAGGAGTTAAATGGCAAATGTTTTTATTTTTCATTCCCTTCGAAATTTTATCCCTAACAGTGGTTTGGAATTTGTCTCCCTAGCGTACAAGGAGTCCTATGATGGATGCCACTTATGTGTTTAAATGTACACTGTATTTATGTGAATAATATATAGTCTATTGACTAAAGTTTTACACGCTAGGCCACAGGTAACAGAAATTTCTAATATTTCTGATTACCCTTTGATGTTATTAATTATGTAGATATGTATGTATGTATGCATATATGAATTGTATTGTAAATGCACAGTGTGTAGATAAGGTCAATGCCCCACAAAATAATCACCTTGATAACAAAATATCTTTTAGAAGAAACGGACTTTGATTACTACTTGACACATTGTCTCCAAGTGAGATCTGAGTTATGGTGACATAACTTTAATTTGCATTAGAGTAGGTATAGAAACACACAAGCATACAAATACATTTTATATATATATATATATATATAGATGTGTGAAGAGGAGAGATGTGTGAAGAAGTGCCACTCCCAAACAGTTGAAGGTATCAGGGGGAGAGGTAGACCCAGGAAGACATGGGATGAGGTAGTCAAGCATGACCTTCGAACATTGGGCCTCACAGAGGCAATGACGAAAGACCGAGATCTCTGGAGATATGCTGTGGCTGCAAAGACCCAGGCTGCTTCCTGCACCAGTTTCGCATAGCCCCAGCCCATCCAAAGTACCTTGGATTGCAGAACGACCTGCTGTGCTTACCTTGGATCATAGGGTGACCTGCTGTGCTTGAGGAGACCTATTGAGTCAAGTACATCAATATCAAAATAAATATCAAATGGAAATTGTAGTTACGATACCTGTGCCAGCGGCACGTAAAAAGCACCGTCCGAACGTGGCCGATGCCAGCGCTGCCTTGACTGGCTTCTGTGCCGGTGGCACATGACCTGCTGTGCTTGAGGAGACTTATTGAGTCAAGTACATCTACATCAAAATAAATATCAAATGGAAATTGTAGTTGTGATACCTGTGCTGGTGGCATGTAAAAAGCACCATCCGAACATGGCCGATGCCAGCGCCGCCTTGACTGGCTTCTGTGTCAGTGGCACGTAAAAAGCACCAACCAATTGGGGCCGCTGCCAGCCTCTCCTGGCACGTAAAAAGCACCCACTACACTCACGGAGTGGTTGGCATTAGGAAGGGCATCCAGCTGTAGAAACACTGCCAGATCAGACTGGAGCCTGGTGCAACCTCCTGGCTTCCCAGACCCCGGTCGAACCATCCAACTCGTGCTAGCATGGAAAACGGACGTTAAACGATGATGATGATGATTTATATGTGTCTGTGTGTATATATATATTATATATATATATATATATAATATATATATATATATATATATATATATGATGTACGTATGTATGAACATATGTGTGTATATCATCATCATCATTATTTAATGTATCTGATCTATACTGGCATGGGTTGGACGGTTTTAACCAGAGCCAGCAAGTTGGAAGGCATGGTTTTTACAGTTGGATATTGTCCCTAATGCCAACCACTATGAGAGTGTAGTGCATGCTTTTATGTGCCACCAGCATGGGTACCATTTGCATGACACCAGTATCTTCCCCAAGGCGGCGAGCTGGCAGAAACGTTAGCATGCCGGGCGAAATGCGTAGCCATATTTTGTCTGCCATTACGTTCTGAGTTCAAATTCCGCCGAGGTCGACTTTGCCTTTCATCCTTTCGGGGTCAATAAATTAAGTACCAGTTACACACTGGGGTCTATATAATCAACTTAATTCGTTTGTCTGTCCTTGTTCGTCCCCTCTATGTTTAGCCCCTTGTAGGTAGTAAAGAAATAAGTATCTTCCCCAACTGCAGTTCCACTTGGCTTGATGGGTCTTCTTCTCAAGCACAGCATAATGCCAAAGGTCGCAGTCATTTGTCATTGCCTTCTTGATATATATTTATATATATGTATATATATATGTGTGTGTGTGTGTGCAAATATATAATTGAAGAAATTGGAGTCAATGAGCAGTATGGTTGGACAGTTATTTCTTAATCACTACAGTTGTTTCCACACAATGTATATGTATATCATAATCATTGTTTAACATCCACTTTCCATACTGGCATGGGTTGGACGGTTTGACTGGGGACTGGCAAGCAAGAAGGCTGCACCAGGCTCCAGTCTGATCTGGCAAGGTTTCGACAGCTGGATACCCATCCTAACACCAACCACTCCAAGAGTGTAGTGGGTGCTTTTTTCATGCCACTGGCATGGGGGCCAGTTAGGTGGCACTGGCAATGACCACACTCGAATAGTGCTTTTTATGTGCCACCAGCACAGGATCAGTCAGGAGACACTGGCATTGACCACATTCATATATATATATGTATATGTATAAATAATTTATAAATATATATGCATGCATACATATATATATCATCATCATCATCATCATTATTTAATGTATCTGATCTATACTGGCATGGGTTGGACGGTTTAACCAGAGCCAGCAAGTTGGAAGGCATGGTTTTTACAGTTGGATATTGTCCCTAATGCCAACCACTCTGAGAGTGTAGTGCATGCTTTTATGTGCCACCAGCATGGGTACCATTTGCATGACACCAGTATCTTCCCCAAGGCGGCGAGCTGGCAGAAACGTTAGCATGCCGGGCGAAATGCGTAGCCGTATTTTGTCTGCCGTTACATTCTGAGTTCAAATTCTGCCGAGGTCGACTTTGCCTTTCATCCTTTCGGGGTCAATAAATTAAGTACCAGTTACACACTGGGGTCTATATAATCAACTTAATTCGTTTGTCTGTCCTTGTTCGTCCCCTCTATGTTTAGCCCCTTGTAGGTAGTAAAGAAATAAGTATCTTCCCCAACTGCAGTTCCACTTGGCTTGATGGGTCTTCTTCTCAGCACAGCATAATGCCAAAGGTCGCAGTCATTTGTCATTGCCTTCTTGATATATATTTATATATATGTATATATATATGTGTGTGTGTGTGTGTGCAAATATATAATTGAAGAAATTGGAGTCAATGAGCAGTATGTTGGACAGTTATTTCTTAATCACTACAGTTGTTTCCACACAATGTATATGTATATCATAATCATTGTTTAACATCCACTTTCCATACTGGCATGGGTTGGACGGTTTGACTGGGGACTGGCAAGCAAGAAGGCTGCACCAGGCTCCAGTCTGATCTGGCAAGGTTTCGACAGCTGGATACCCATCCTAACACCAACCACTCCAAGAGTGTAGTGGGTGCTTTTTTCATGCCACTGGCATGGGGGCCAGTTAGGTGGCACTGGCAATGACCACACTCGAATAGTGCTTTTTATGTGCCACCAGCACAGGATCAGTCAGGAGACACTGGCATTGACCACATTCATATATATATATGTATATGTATAAATAATTTATAAATATATATGCATGCATACATATATATATCATCATCATCATCATCATTTAACGTCCGTTTTCCGCGCTAGCACGGGTTGGACGGTTTCGACCGGGGTCTGGGGAGCTCGGGACTGCCCCAGGCTCCAGTCTAGTCTGGCAGTGTTTCTACAGCTGGATGCCCTTCCTAACGCCAACCACTCCGCGAGTGTAGTGGGTGTTTTTTACGTGCCACCTGCACAGGTGCCAGAGGGGTCTGGCATCGGCCACGTTCGGATGGTGCTTTTTATGTGGGGGGGAGAGAAATATAGGGGAGCACCAGTGGGGAGGGGTGGTTCAGAGAAATGATGACAGGTTCTAGGCAAGTAGAACGTAGGATATCAAGAGAGGGGTAATGCATGGTCAAATAGCGTATTGAAGAGGGGGGTTCGAAGAGTAGACACCTATAATGGTGGTGGGAGAAGCGACATCCGGTATAGATGGAGCAAAAATATAGAGATATCCGGTATTGGTGGTGGGGGTGGCAAGGGCGGGTGCACCGGGAATATGACGGGCTGGCTTAAAAATGCTCTTAGCAAAGGAAGAGGGGGGATGGCAGACAACGTAAAAGAGGGAGAGAGAGAAGGGAAATAGTGGAACCCCGCGAAAATGGGCCGCCATTGAAAAAACCCCTGTATGGAGAAATAATATGCAATACAAGGCGAAGCTGAAAATAGTAATAATAATAATAATAATAATAATAATAATAATAATAATAATAATAATAATAATAATAAGCAAATTTTCGACCGAGGATCAAAGGGACAATACTAATACTACTAATAATAGTAATAATATAATAATAAACAGCTCAACCACAACATTAGATTAGAAAGACTCTCTTATCTTGGGAACATTTCGTTCTTCGGCCTGACACGGGAATATGACGGGCTGGCTTAAATGCTCTTAGCAAAGGAAGAGGGGGGATGGCAGACAACGTAAAAGAGGGAGAGAGAGAAGGGAAATAGTGGAACCCCGCGAAAATGGGCCGCCATTGAAAAAACCCCTGTATGGAGAAATAATATGCAATACAAGGCGAAGCTGAAAATAATAATAATATAATAATAATAATATAATAATAATAATAATAATAAGCAAATTTTCGACCGAGGATCAAAGGGACAATACTAATACTACTAATAATAGTAATAATAATAATAATAAACAGCTCAACCACAACATTAGATTAGAAAGACTCTCTTATCTTGGGAACATTTCGTTCTTCGGCCTGACACGGGAATATGACATATATATATATATATATATATATATATACACATGCATATATGGGCACAGGACATCACAGAACACAACAAGAATTATGAAAAGAACATGAAATACGGAAAACGAAACATGGAATACAAACTTTTTTGTGAACAACAAAAGAAACAAATGGAAAACAAGACAAGCAACATAATAAAACAACCCTTCATTAGTTGTTGGCTGTTTTCCTACTTCGTATTTTGAGAAATTCACAACACATACATATACATACACACATACACATATACATTTATAATATCATCATCATTATCATCATTTAATGCTCATTTTCCATGCTGGCGTGGATTCCATGGTTTGACAGGAGCTGGTAAGATCAGAGGCTATACACTGGGCTTCATTTTTCTGTTTTGGCATGGTTTCTACAGCTGAATGCTCTTTCAAATGTCAGCCACTTTGCAGAGTGGACTGGTTGCATTTTACGTGGCATCAGAAGTGATGCTTTTTATGTGGCACCAGCACCAGCAGGGTCGCCAAGTAATTTGCAAGGCCAAAAACTCCTCTTAGCTGGGAGGAGAGAGTAGTAATGGGTGGGGGGTGGCTTTGTGCCAGTTGATGAGATATTAGGGTGATAAAGGGACAGGAGTAGATGTCTTGCTGTAGGGTAGATACATAGATCCTCCAGTTGCGAAAGGGGACGACTAAGATAAAGAGAGTGGGGGCAGGTCAGCAATAGTGGGAGAGATGGAGGCAAAGATGTGTCAGGACATGACCTTAGGGGACATTGGTCGGGGTGACAAATAAGTGGGGTGATACAGAGGTTTGGACTGGGTGGGTTAGCAGGGTAGAGATGACTTTACATACTGAAAGATAATGAAAGAAAGAGAGTGAGTGAGAGGGAATTTTTGCTTAATGATTGCAGTGGTGTGAAGCTTGAGTCACAAGACAAACTCTCAGCTTCAGTCTTAATAAAAGACTGTGTGTGTGTGTGTGTGTGTGCATGTGTGTGTGTATGTGTGCATGTATGTATGCATGTGTGTGCATATGTGTGTATTTGTGTGTATGTATGTATGTGTGTGCATGTGTTTGTGCATGTATGCATATGTGTGTATGTGTGTGTATGTGTGCACTTGTGTATGCATATTTGTGCGCATCTGTGTGTATTTGTGTGTGTATATCTGTGCATCTGTGTGTGTTTGTGCATATGTATGTGTGTGTATTTGTGTATGTGTGTGTGCATGTGTGTGTGCATGCGTGTGTATGTGTGCGCACGCTTGTGTGTGTGTGTTACCATCTCCTTGCCTCAGCATCATGCCATAGTTGTTACCAAGCATCACTCGCATACATTCCATGTCCTATATTTCCCATCTTCTGTAAAAACATCTTAGATCATGGAGAAATATTGCTGTGCTTGGAAACCAATGGTCGCAGCAGCAGCAGAAGTGGAGGCACAATGGCCCAACGGTTAGGGCAGCGGACTCATGGCTGGAGGATTGCAGTTTCGATTCTCAGACCGGGCATTATGTGTGTTTATTAAGTGAAAACACCTAAAGCTCCACGAGGCTCCGGCAGGGGTTGGTGGCGACCCCTGTTGTACTCTTTCGCTCCAACTTTCTCTCACTCTTTCTTCCTGTTTTTTGTCCCCGACTTCCTACGCAACCGTTGAGCCTGGATGCTCATTCATCCATCCGTCGATGCCCTCGGTGTCGGGGGGTTGACCTACTTTCTCTTCCGCGGGTCTTTCGAATAGCAAAGGACCATGTTGCGGACTTCTCCCACTGGGACGAAGACTGCTTCGCTCAACAAACAAACAAACAAGCAGCAGCAGAAAGGGCATTTGGGTGCAGAAAATCTGCCTCGATAAATTTCCTCTGACCCATGCAAGCATGAAATAGTGGACGTTAAAGCATTGACGATGATGATTATCAACAGAAGCACAATAAACACGTATTGATCAGCTGCCAATAATATTGATACATTACCTTTTACAAATGTTTGTTGAAATAATCCAACTTGTTGCGAGGATATGGTGAAAAGATCTTTGTTTAAAGATCACATTATAATAGAGCCCAGATCAATAACCCTGACTGGTTTATGGCAGAGATTTAGATTAAGTACATAATAATTGGGTTTTTTTGTTTTTTTTATATTTTCTCTTAAAGTAACAAGAATTGACAAGCTGTAAGTGTCCTGATGAGTCATTAGCCTTTCACCAGCGCTTCACTGTGTCTATGAACAAAACTGTAATTTCTTGCTGACTCAGTTCTCTCAGCTGTAAATAGGAACTATGTGTAGGTACGTTTGTTTACTAGCATGGCTGGTGGGGCAGTCTGCCCCAGGCAGCACTTTCCATCATGTTGTAGGCTATTGCTGTTGGCAGTATATGTTTTTTGTGGGGTCTGGGGGTGGAAAGTTGAAGGGCCGCTCTGGGCGGCACAAACTCCAGCTACACTAGTGCATTTGGTTGTTATAAAATGTAGAATTACTATACATTTGTGTTAGTTTATTGACCAGTGGTCTTGTGTTTATCATCCTGTCACTGGTACTCCACTTTGTCTATGGCCAAACAGGAGATTGGGCATTTTTTTTTAAAACCTAGCACTGATCGTCCTCTCCATCTCAGTCCTCTCCTACAGCTCCTCTCTTCCAGAGAGAGAGAGAGAATTGGAGAGATACAGGGACAGACTGCAAGAAACAACCTCATTATAAAGCTGGTACATAACATTATTAACCCCCAAAACATGGAAAACGTAGTTGACAGCCATGAGATTTGAATTCAGAGTAAAGAATACTGCGAAAAATAGCAAAAGACAATTGACCTGACGCTGTGAAGAAATAGGTTTATACCAAATGATTAAACTGATCATGTGTGTGTTTACATATGTATATGTGTGTTTGCGTGTGTGTGTGTGTGTATGTATGCATGTGTGTGTGTATGTGTGTGTGTGTGTATGTATGTATGAATGTGTGTGTGTGTATGTGTGTGTATGTATGTAGACAGATAGGGTTAGGGTTAGGGCAGACACATACAAGATGTATTTAAAGTGCGCACTAATGTGCTTGGCATGTAACCTTTATGTTTTAAAGGATTCTGTGAAGAAAACTGATGCCGTTTTTGGCAAAATTCCTTGTTAGGGATCCCCTCAGTTATAAAGGTCACACCGTACACCTATGAAAATCAATTTTGGAGTATATCTTCTGAAATTGTTTATTTACTGCATCGTGCTATAAATAATGGTTTGGCAAAAGAGACTGACAGAATAAGAACCAGGCTTTAAAAAATAAGTCCTGGGGTCAATACATTCGGCTAAAAATTCTTCAAGGTGGTGCCCCAGCATGGCCTCAGTCTAATGGTTGAATGAATGAAATAAGTAAAAGAAAAAAGATATAATTTCATAATATATCCTCCAGAATTGATTTACATACATACATACATACATACATACATACATACATACATACATACATACACACACACACACACACACACACACACACACACACACACACCACACACACACACACACACACATACATATGAAAGCGATGAGAATATTTTGACAAATTAAATTTAAATGTTGAAGTGAATCTAACGGTTTTTGTGTGTTTTTAAATGACATATAAACACTTTCCACACTGCAATTGTGCTTATATAATTATATATCTGTATTAAATATTATCTCTAAGGTTCTTATTTCATGCTGGTCACATGATATGATTGTTTTGTTAAATATTGGTCTTATCCTCTTTTTTAATAAAAATACACCCACATACACACACACATGCATGCACACATATTGGCTGTGTCCTGACACATCTCCACCACCATCTATCCTTGTCTTTCTGTTTCTCTCTCACTCTCTCTTCTTTCTTTTCCAACTGGGGTATCCATGTCTCCCCTCTACTGTAACACACCTATCTCTATCCCTGTTTTACATGTATTAACTGCTCACCAACTGTCACAGAGCCACCCCACTCAATACTACCTCCCCCCATTTGATGGGACTTTGTCTTGCAAGTTACTTGGAGACCCACCAGTGCTGGTTCCACTTAAAAAGCACCCAGAACACTCTGCAAAGTGGTTGCCGTTATGAAAAGCATCCATCCTTAAGAAACCATATCAAAGCAGACTATGAAGCTTGGTATTGTCCCCTGGCTTGCCAGCTGCTGTCAGACTGTCCATCCATGCCAGCAGGGAAAATGGCTTTAGTTGGCCTGTGGTTATATGTGGTCTGATCAGTAAGTATCCAGATTGTTGCCATAGTAACATGCAGAGTGAAGTCGCTTGGCACAGATTGACCTTGAACTCTGCTGTGCATGCACACTAAGTTTTAATGTTCTGTCTCACTTTCCCTGTTTATAGCAGTGCTTGGAAGGAAGGTGTGTAGCATGTGATTGCTGCATTGAATACGACAGAGAAAATTGAGCAGAGAATCTGTATCAAATTTTGTCCAAAGCTCAGCAATACCTGCTCAGAGGCCTATGCAAAGTTTTCATCATTCTTGACACACTCAAGATCTTGTGCAACTGAAACCTGAGTGTCTTCTTGGTTGGCCGAAAGCAGTTTTGGCACAAATTTGGCAGACAAGTGTCTCATACCCAAATCTTCAGTGATAATGGACTGAACTGAACCATAACTAACCTGTACATCCTCTAATAATTCACAGATGGTAATTCAATGATTTCCCCTCATAGCTGCATGTACATCTGTGATGTTTTCTCAGTTCTGCAGGTTGCAGGTCTCCCAGAATGTTCATCACTATTGACATTTTTTCAACCATCTTGAAAGCATCTGAGCCACTCGTACACTTCTGCGTGGCTCATACACACCTCTCCATATATATTTTCTGCAACTTTGCATAGGTCTCTGAACAGGTATCACCATGACAACTTTCTCTGTCATGGTTAATGCATTGATCACATGCTACACACCTTCCTTTCAAGCACTGCTGTAAAAAGCAGAAGTGAGCTAGAATGTTAAAACTTAATTTGCATGCACAGCAGAGTTCAAGGTCAATCATTGCCAAGCAGCTTCACTCTGCGTGCTTTAGCTTCGTTACTATAGCAACAGTCTGGATACTTATTGATCAGACCTCATAGCAGAAGACTCTTGCCCATGTTGCCATGTAGTGGAACTGAACCCAAAACCATGTGGTTGGGAAAGAAACTTGTCAACCACACAGCTACACTTGTTGGGTAAACATTAAACTGTTTTATTGTAAAATAACTAAATACCTTTTCTTCTTTTTTCTTTTTTTGCAGTGATATTGACTTTTCCAGCTTTGATATCTATATAGATTTCCTGGTCCGTAGTCAGGTCGACAATATCTTTGGTAAGTCATCATCCCTTTTAAACACATACACAAACACATACACAGCACACCACATTCTCACATATACCTACATCAGCCTAGACATGTATATACACATGTTTATGTACAAATAACAATTACTTATCCAACAGGTGTAATAGATTGGTGAAATCACATTATCACATGACTGACCAGACTATTAGATGTTATACATCGCTGGTCACAATGCTCTTTGTATTGTTTTAGCTTTCAAATGATGCCACACCACTGGTTAGGTGAGCAGGCCAACATTTCCCATGACCAGAAGGCTATTGACAGCTGAGTGGACTGGTGCAATGTGAAATGAAGTGTTTTATGTTAGAACACAATGCACAACTAGTCTGGGAATTGAAACCACAATCTCACACTTGTGAATGCAATATGCCAAACCACTAGGCCACGTGCCTTCACAAATAGGTGAAATATACATCAGAGATGCTTTGCCTTCTTGCAGAATCTGTAGGGGTTATTCAGAGGTCTTGTATGTTCTTTACAATGCTGGAAACCCTTCCTTATCATCAACAAGTATCTCAGGGTCACAGCAACTTCACCTCTTACCTGTACATTTTACCTGAGTCAGGCAGTGCAGACTAAATTAGTTTCCACCTGTGCAAAGGTTCCACTTGCGGTCTCCTATCAATCACAGCCACCTTGAACTAGTTTCAGCCGCCATGTCTATTTCCTTGATGGCTTTATTGATGGCTGCAGGTCGTTCGCAGCACATACGCCATAAGCATCCTGTTGTTGCCAATGGGCATGGGAATGCTGCTCATAAAGAGCAGCTAGATAGGAAGCATGCAGATCAAGCAGCTACTGCCAAGGCCTCTGGATGAAGACGTAGGGGCTTCCAGAACTATCTTCTGCAGGAAATAATGCATTGATCTGGCATGAAATCCACAACAGATGACTTTGATGGAGAATGAGGCTGCATGCCATCCCTTGCCAAGAGCCTCATTGTCTAAGCCCTGATATTTGGCTTTCTTTTCCTGGTGGGAAATATCAAGTATGTCCTACTAGGGCACTGTGGGAGTTTGACCACAATGGTTGTTTGTGTAGGAACATAGCATCTCCTCTGAGAAAACAAGTCTGCCCTTCAGGTCCATTTGCATCTCCCAGTCTGAGGCTGAATGTGAAATAGAAAATGGGTGCCCTGATATTGCATTCACCTTGGGAGCTTTGTCACCTTCCTTTAGGGCTCTGATGCTCTTTGGTAGCGGTGATGGCTGGGGTCTATTAGCTTTCACTCTTAGCAGATCAGTCCACAAGGAAATTTCTGCAAGTCCCTTGTCATGTCTCCACATGTAAAACAAATGACCAGCCAATTACTCCAGCTAATGAGGCACCCTTTACCTAATCACTTGACCTACAAGAAACAACAGCCAAATCTCCTTTTGAAAACATGCTATTATTTTATAAAAAAGACATGATAGTTAATGTACTCCTAGATAAATTATCCCCTGCTCCACCCCAAAATATAAACTGTCATGAATATCTTTGATCATGGGTCTATTCGAAGAGGCCAAGATGGTGTGGCTGCGTGGTTAAACATCTCAATTTGTATGATTTTGTATTCCCGGTTTTCTACTATAACCCCAGGCTGACCATTACCTTGTGAGGGAATTTGGTAGATAGAAGCTGTATGGAATCCCATCATACACATAATATATATATATATATATATATATATATATATATATATATATATCATGTGAAGGCGCATGGCTCAGTGGTTAGAGCGTCGAGCTTATGATCGTGAGGTTGTGAGCTCGAATCCTGGACCGGGCTGCGTGTTGTGTTCTCGAGCAAGGCACTTTATTTCACGTTGCACCAGTTCACTCAGCTGTAGAAATGAGTTGCGACGTCACAGGTGCCAAGCTGTATCGACCTTTGTCTTTCCCTTGGATAACACTGGTGGCGTGGAGAGGGGAGGCTGGTATGCATGGGCGACTGCTGGTCTTCCATAAACAACCTTGCCCGGACTTGTGTCTAGGAGGGTAACTTTCTAGGTGCAATCCCATGGTCATTCATGACTGAAGGGGGTCTTTACCCTTTATATATATATATATATATATATATATATATATATATATATATTGTGTGTGTGTGTGCATGTGCACTAATATCAAACAGTGAGAATGCATGCTCAGCACTACATTGGTGGATAAATATTCTTTATTTGGGGTTTAACAAGGCAACCAATGGTTTCATGTGAAGAAATCTTTGCAATTGTTCAAATGTGCCACATGGAAAATGTTGGTACTCCATTTTTGGACAGAGTCAAATACCAACACTTCCATGTGGCACACTTGAACAATTGTAAAAATCACTTCACATGAAACCATTGGTTGCCTTGTCAATGCACAAATAAAGTGTATATACATATCTATGTGTGTATATGTATGTCTTTGTATCTGCCTGCCACTCTCAACTGAGGAGAGAGAATCATGTCAAAACACCATGCTGGCCATCAGACAGCATTCTGAGCAAAGCCCTTTTAACATACTGTTCTCTTTGAGAAATTTCTCTGAGATAAAATATTTCAGCCTGGGCCATTCCACATTTGTAGACATCATAAATGCTATATACACAGCAGAAATTTAACCAATGACTACTTCAAGTGTTTATATTAATTTAATTATTTTAATTCTTACTTTATCAATTTCCATTATTCAAGGTAGGCACTGTATCTCTTCTACAACAAGACACCTGTTCCTGTTCCTCTAACAGAATTTTGCCTCTCAACACCTGGTATAAAGTCACACCCCTCTCTACTCTCTTTCCTTTCCTTTTCTTTCGTGTTACATGGTGACCTCACTAATGATGGTGTCACAATAAAAGCACCCAGTCCACCCTGTCAGGTGGTTGGTGCTGGGAAGGGTTTCCAGCCATAGAAACCATGGCAAAGCAGACATTGAAGTTTGATGCATTCCTCCACCATATTGGAGATTATCAAACTGACCAATCCATGCCAGTGTGGAACATGGATGCTAAATGATGATGATGATGATGATGATGACAATGGCAGCAACAACAATGATGATGATCATGGTAGTGATGATGATGATAAATTTATATTTTATTCTATTCATTTAATTCTTATATGCCATCGATGAAGATAATTTGTCATCAATTCAGTAATTGTTAACACTAAGTTACTCTTGACAAAGTGGATCTATGATCAAAAGTATTCCAGCCACGACCATCACATCTTCTTGTATATGTAAGACTTTAGTGTTCAAAGTGTCCTTCATTTTTTAAGATGATGCAGTGTCATTTGAGGCTGAATAGACTGTCATTTCTAGTTATCATAGAGGGTCCTTCATATAACTCATCAATACTGTAGATGTTTAAATTTGCAGCTCTTTCTCACCCCATCTTTTTTTCTAAATGTTGTAGTGAATGGAACGACTGGAGAAGGCATGGCACTCACGATCGATGAGCGGAAACTTGCTGCTGTCGGCTGGATTAATGCTGCCAGGGGGAAGTAAGTGATTACATTCTTCTTTCTTTGTGGGTAGGAAGTTGGGTGGGGGGAAGGTGCTGGGATTAGGCTGTAGAGGTGCCATATTGGTGAGGGTGTGTATATTGTTTAGGGGACATTCAGTGTGGGAGTTGTTTTGTAGAAACTATTCAATTTGTGGGAGTTGTTTTGTGGGAATTATTCTGTGGGAATCATTCTGTGGGAGCCATCTGTGAGAGTCATTCTATGGGTATCTGTCCAAGATGGGTTTCTATGTAGCTCCCATCTATCAAATTTCACTCCCTATATTTGAGGTCAACCCTGACCAATGGTAATAGACCCCTTTCCATAAGATACTGCCATGTTCTGAGACCAAACCCAAGACATTATGGATAGGAACCAAACTCCTTACCCATTTGACCATTCCTGTGTCCATCCATGGAAGTTGTACTTATTGCTGACCACACTTCAACTTTGGTCATTATCATCATTACAAAAGAATTAGTTAATTAATCATCTAAGATCATCAATAATTGAACCTCATTAAAAATTAATCAGCCTCCCACTACTCCCCTGTTGGTAAACCAGCACACATTAAATAATTTCAAATCTTACAGCCTCATTATAAGGTTATATAATAATAATAATAATAATAATAATAATAATAATAATAATAAAACTTTCAAAATACAAAGACCTGGAAATAGAGGTAACTCGAATGTGGAATCTAAAAACAGAAACAATTCCTATCATAGTAGGTGCATTAGGTATGATAAAAAAAACATTCAGACAAATACATAACAAAAACACCAGGACTAACAAATATATATAACATACAGAAAATTGCACACATCCTATGTAAAAAAGCACTTTCAATACAGTAAAAATAAGAGCATCAAGGCACCTAGAGCTGCGCTCGGTAGTGAAGTAAAAGCATGTTATCAAAATAAAACTACTGAATAATAATAATAATAATAATAATAATAATAATAATAATAATAATAATAATCCTTTCTACTATAGGCACAAGGTCTGAAATTTGGGAAAATGGGCTAAGTCAATTACTTTGACTCCAGTGTTTCACTGGTACTTAATCTATTGACCCTGAAAAGAGGAAAGGCAAAGTCAACCTCAGTGGAATTTGAACTCAGAACATAAAAACAGACAGAATACTGTTAAGCATTTCACCCGGCATGCTAACAATTCTACCGGCTCATTGCCTTAAAAAAAAAATTTTTTAAATAATCTTTTCTATTATAGTCACAAAGACTGAAATTGTGCGGGAGGGGACCAGTTGATTAGATTGACCCTAGTACGCAACTGGTACTAAATTTATCAACCCTGAAATGATGAAAGGCAAAATCGACCTTGGCGGAATTTGAACTCAGATCATAAAGACAGATGAAATACCACTAAGTATTTCACCTGTCATGCTGTTTCTGCCAGCTCACCGCCTTATTAATGATGATAATAATGATAATGATGATAACAATGACTGCGATGACAACGATGATTTCAAATTTTTTCCACAAGGACAGCTTGTGCGAGGAGATTAAGTTGATTACATCGACTCCATTGCACAACTGGTACTTTAATAATAATAATATTAATAATCATAATAATAATAATAATAATAATAATAATTCTTTCTACCAAAGGTTCAAGGCGAGCAATTTTCAAGGAGGGGGTGAGTTAATTACATTGACCCCAGTGCTCTGCTGGTACTTATTTCATTGACCCCCCAAATGGATGAAAGGTGAAGTCAACTTCAACAGAATTTGAACTCAGAACGTAAAGACAGATGAAATAATGCTAAACATATTGTCCAGTGTGCTAACGACTCTGCCAGCACAATGATGATAATAAGCTTATTGTATACAGAGCTCAGATGCACTACAATTCATCAGAAAAGGGTAAAAGAGGGGACAGAGAGCAGATAAGACAAGTAAAGAAGGACAGCAATGGAAAGGTAGAAGGACCTGCACTGCATCCAGAATAGAAAACACAAAAGATAGATAAGTGGATGTTAACCCTTTCATTACTGTATTCATTTTGAGATGCTCTCCGCTTCTTTCAATTAATTTTATATATAACAAAGAATTTAGTAAAACGACTTAGTTATCATTCAGCTAGTGTTAGGAGCATAAATTGTGACTAAGGTTTGGTGGAAGATTTTAATTCAAAACTTATGGAAACAATACATTTGTACTACAGAGCCAGAGGTGGTTTCAGGCAGGTTGGTATCAAAAAGGTTAAGAATAGTTTCTTTTTATATATTTTAACCCTTTTGTTACCATATTTCTTATTTATTTATTGTCCACAAGGGGCTAAACATAGAGGGGAGAAACAAGGACAGACAAAGGGATTAAGTCGATTACATTGACTCCAGTGTGTAACTGGTACTTAATTTATCGACCCCGAAAGGATGAAAGGCAAAGTTGACCTCGACGGAATTTGGACTCACAACATAAAGTCAGATGAAATACTGCTAAACAATTCGTCCAGCGTGCTAACGTTTCTGCCAGCTCACCACCTTGTTACCATATTTCTGTTGAGATGTTCTGTGTTTCTTTCAATTAATTTTAAATATAACAAAGGATTTAGTAAAATAACTTAGTTATCATTAAGCTAGTTTTAGGAGCATAAATTGTGACTAAGGTTTGGTGGAAGATTTTAATTCAAAACTTATAGAAACAAGACATTTGTACTACAGAGCCAGAAGAGGTTTCAGCCAGATTGGTAATGAAAGGGTTAAGAATCGTTTCTTTGTTATATATTTAACCCTTTTGTTACCATATTTCTGTTGAGATGTTCTGTGTTTCTTTCAATTAATTTTAAATATAACAAAGAATTTAGTAAAATGACTTAGTTATCATTCAGCTAGTGTTAGGAGCATAAATTATGACTAAGGTTTGGTGGAAGATTTGAATTCAAAACTTTTGAAAACAAGACATTTTATACTACAGAGCCAGAGGTGGTTTCAGGCAGGTTGGTATCAAAAGGGTTAAAAGAGCCATGAAGAGAAAAGGAATGTCAGGAGAAGATTTGGTGGTGTATTTTCAAAAAGCAGAGGGTTTTTTTTGAAGGATGCAATGTTTGGACAATTAATGACTGATGTGGGTTGTTTATTCTATGCTTTGGCAATTCTGAAAGTGAAAAACATGTTCCAGAATTCATGGGTGCAGTGCATGACTGTGTGTTGCAGTTGTAACTATCAGCTGCAGGCGTGGCTGCGTGGTTAAGAAATTTGCTTCCCAACCACATGCTTTCAAGTTCAGTACCACTGTGTGACACCTTGGGCAAGTGTCTTCTACTTTAGCTGAGCAATGGTTTGTGAGTGGATTTGGTGGGCAAAAATTGAAGTCCAGTGTCTGCGTGTGTATGTGTGTGTGTGTGTACGTGTATGTGTGTGCTTTTGTGTTTCCTTGTCTTGACGTCATGTGATAGTTGTAAATGAGTGTCACTGTCATACAAGCAGTGTTGTTTATTTCCAGTATTCTGTGAGAATATATCTGGTCCCGGGGAAATATTACCTTGTTTGGAAACAGGCGAGGGTTAGCAACTGGAAGGGTATCCAGCCATAGAGAATCTGCCACAATATACTCTGCCCATCACATACAAGCATGGAAAAATGGACATTATACAATGATGATGATAATGATGATGATGATGAGGAGGAGGAGGAGGAGGGGACAAGTCCATAGTTGGTGGAGATATTAAATTCAAAACAAGGTGGCGAAAGGTGTTGTTGGAAAGATGGTGGATAATCTTGCGAACTTCTACTAAGTTAGTTGCTAGACATCAAATCGTGAATGTGTTTACGGTTCTATCTTAATCGTCATAAATAAATCTTTTACATCCTTCACTTATCCATTAATAACAGCATTTCCTGATTTTACTCTTCAAACATGATAATAATAAGGACAATACTACTACTACTACTACTACTACTACTAATAATAATAATAACTACAACAACAACAATAGCAACAGCAACAACAACAGACTTTGATCGTAGTTTGATCCATTAAGTATCTGGTCTCTGAGGTCAGCATCAAGACACACATTGGATGGGTGGGAACAGTTCGTTAGTTAAGCATTAACAATGATATATTTGTTAGCTTTGTCCTGTTTAATTAGTGTGTTTCTTTGACGAACCATAAACTCCATCGTTACCACATCAAATGTAAATTAACGAACAATGGCGATATTAAATGGATTTGCGAAATGTTGATCAATCCAATAGATTAGCGTTGTGGTGGTAATGGTTTAAATCAAGGTGATGTCAGCCACACCCCACTTTCATAAATAATTCATTGAACGATGGCAGAAATTAATGAGGAAATATGAATGTTATTATAATATATTGTTTTATTAATTATTATCTTCTGTCCATAAAAGGACTCTTTTACTTTGAGATTGTCTTGAGATAGTCTGACACACACACACATGCACCCTCCCACATACACACATGCACACACACACACACACGAGTACACGTCAATATATGTAATTTACTATGTATATATATAAATATATATACATATATATATATATATATATATATATATGCCTCTCATGCAATCTATCTATCTATATATATATATATGTAGGTCCCGGGTTGATTCGGGGTTAACCACAGTAAATAAGGTACTCAATACATAGTAGAGTAAAATTAATTTGTTATATAGAAGGAGCTTCTACAGGACTAGAACTGTTTCATTCAAGAGAAATCTTCAGGAAGAGCTTCCTGAAGATTTCTCTTGAATGAAACAGTTCTAGTCCTGTAGAAGCTCCTTCTATATAATAAATATATATATATATATATATATATATATATATATATATATTATATATATATATATATATATATACGTCCTGTTTGTGTTACATTTTTTTCGTGCTTGTTTTACCCCTCTGCGAGGTTATTTTATTTTAATTCTCTCGCAGGAAGGCCTAGTATTGACAAGTCGTATCCTGTCTTGCCTTCGAAACACGCTAAGTCTACTAGCGACAGCTGATGAAGGGGATTTTTCCTTGTGTAGTATGTCCTGTACCTTGTTTTTCTGTTGTAAATAATGTTTTTCCCGTTTTTGTTCTCGTCCTGTTCCACGTCTCTGTCCTTCTGTTGTAAAAAAATGGCTTTCTGTTTTTCGTTTCTGTTGAGTTCTACGTCTTTTTGTGGTGTCCTGTACGTATATATACATGTAGATGTAGGTACGTACATATATGTTTGTATGTATGCATATATTTTATTTATTACACTATTGTGTGAAAGCGCTTCGCGTCGGGTTCGTTCGATTCTTCGCTTCATTCCGTTTCTTATCCTCCCAGTATTGTTTTATATATATATAGATGGCATGAGAAGCATTGATTATTGGGGTCGACTAAAAAACTCGACCTCTACTCTCTCAATGCCACCAGAAATGCTACATCATTTGAATGATGTGGAAAATATTCCATCAATATTACACAAATGATGTTGGCATCAATTTTAAAATCCATACAAGACTTGGCCTCCGTCCTATCTGCCCACAACAAAAATTGAACTCAGGATACATAGCAACATTATGTCATATTTACTTTGCCTCACCCAGTCCAGCTCTCTTTAATACCATACCAAAATACGTCAAAATGGAAACTGATCCTATAAAATTCAAAAGTTCTCTGGATAAATTTCTTCAAAAAATCCCAGACCAATCAGCTACATCCGTATATGTCACCAACAATAATAACTCTTTGCTAGAGTAGGCCATGGTGCCCCATATATGACTAAAAGACTTCACCAGGTGGTGCTATTAAGTCAGACGTGGCCTGGGCCTATATTGGCCGAAACCTGTCAGAGTTATATATCGTTTAATGTCCGCTTTCCATGCTGGCATGGGTTGGACAGTTTGACAGAGGACTGGTGAGCCAGAGGCTGCACCAGGCTCCAGTCTATTCTGGCAAGGTTTCTACAGCTGGAGACCCTTCCTAATGCCAACCACTCTGAAAGTGTAGTGGGTGCTTTTATGTGCTACCGGCATCAGGGCCAGTCAGGCGGTTCTGGCATCAGCCACACTCAAATGGTGCTTTTTACGTGTCACTGCACAGGAACAAGTCCAGTGGCACAATCAATGACCACGCTTGAATGGTTTTTTTAAAGTTATATATGTATATATCATCATAATCATCATCGTTTCACCTCCGCTTTCCATGCTAGCATGGGTTGGACGATTTGACTGAGGACTGGCGAACCAGATGGCTGCACCAGGCACCAATCTGATCTGGCAGAGTTTCTACAGCCGGATGCCCTTCCTAATGCCAACCACTCTGAGAGTGTAGTCGGTGCTTTTAAAGTGCCACCGGCATGAGGGCCAGTCTGGTGGTATTGGCAATGGCCACGCTTGAAAATGGTGTTCTTTATGTGCCACCTGTACAGGAGTCAGTTCAGCAGCGCTGGCAACAACCTGGCTCGAATATTTTATTCACGTGCCACCGGCACAAGTGCCAGTGAGGCAACACTGACTACGATCACGCTCAAATAGTGCTCTTTACTCGCCAGACAGCTGCTCGGGCAGTGACCCCGCTTGGATGGAATGTTAGCGCTCCACTGGCATTGGTGCTAGTCATTGAATTTGGTTCAATTTCGATTTCACTTGCCCCAACAAGTCTTTGCAAGTGGAGTTTAGTGTCCAGTGAAGAGAGGTTGGCATGGGTACCGGTCGACGAATTTGGTTCGATTTTCAATTCAATTTCGATTTCGATTTCACTTGTCTCAACAGGTCTTCGCAATCAGAGTTTTGTGTCCAAAGAAGGAAAGGTATGCATAAGTGGGCTGATTACATCTCTCTTGCACACCACAGCTGATGCTTCTTAGGTCCAACTTTTCTCTCAAGGTGCATACACTCTGTTGAGTATGCACACTGACATTAAACATCCATCGGAGCATACTGGCTTCATTCCTTGAGAGCTTACGCATGTCCTCAGCAGTCACGGCCCTATCCATGAAAAGTAGATGTTTCATATATAAGTGGCTGTGTGGTGAGAAGCTTGCTTCCAACCACATGGTTTCAGTTTCAGTCCCACTGCGTGGCACCTTGGGCGAGTATCTTTTGCTAAAGCATGTCTCTGGGAGAAGGTCACGCATGCACACGCGCACTGCAAGTAACACACGCACAGCATGTAACACACGCACATTTCTAAGTCTAGCAAACTGTAATCATTAATTGATCCACTCCTTTAGAAGAATCTGTGTGGTTTCTAGAAATAGCAGTCAAATTTCCATCAGATGAAACCTACCATCATTTAAAAAATGAAGGACGTGTAGGATGCATTTATTGTGTACCATGGTTCGCAATTACAATCTACTTCGTTAACGGGTTTACAGCATTTTCCACACACGCTCATGCGCTCATGCACAACACATACACAACGCACACACACACGCACGCGCGCACACACACACACACACACACAGAAGCGTGCGCTTATGTTCTTTAATTCTTTCACTTGATGACCAAGATAAGCTATATTCTATCGTAAAAATTATGACTATTTTGAAATCTACAGATGAAAGCCTATTTCAGGCTGTCATTTCCGCTAGAAATAGCAGCCAAGCTACATCCTCGATGATGTGATCTTTGCTTGAAATAAAATGTGATGGTGATGATTGAAACATCTTTAATCATACAACTGCCTGATTAGAGCATACTCGTGGTTAAACTATTAATACAACGGCTACATTAATATACTAAAAGAATCGGCTATAAAATTTACGTGTTGGATAGTATAAGGGAGACAAACATCAGTAAAAGACATGCGGAAGTTGTCTCCCCTACCAGCAGATTATGTATTTGCTTTATTTATCCTTTATTTTTGCTGGACTACGGCCATGCTGCAGCACGGCCTTCAAGTGTTTTAGTCGAACAAATCTTACGTTTTTTGTCTTTCGAAGTTTGACACTTATTCTATCGTTTATTTTGGCGGAATTTTGCTTCACGCACCCCATATAATCCCTTCATAACTTTTTTTTTATTTTTTGGAATTTTCCGAAAATTTTTGCGAATTTGTTCTACCTACGGGAATTCATACGATTATACAAAAACCGATAAAAGAAAGTTTTGGTGCGTGATTTAAGGGCTATTTAGCTGTTATTTTTTAGCACATCTCACGACCACCTTATACCTGTTTCTTTACTACCCACAACGGGCTAAACACAGAGGGGACAAACAAGGACAGACAAACGGATTAAGTCGATTACATCGACCCCAGTGCGTAACTGGTACTTAATTTATCGACCCCGAAAGGATGAAAGCAAAGTCAACCTCGGCGGAATTTGAACTCGGAACGTAATGGCAGACGAAATACGGCTACGCATTTCGCCCGGCGTGCTACCGTCCTTGGTTGTTTGTCACTTTGACGTATTGATGTCTTTCTGTATCTTTCTCCTCATAAACACATTTGTCTGTTGCTGGGATTGAAGCCAAAATTTCGGACAAACCATATTTTAAACTGTGATTTAAAAAGGACAATTCGGAAAATGTTTTTAAAAAATATAGTTGTGTGAATTCCCGTGTGTGGAACACAAATTCACAGAAAGTTTCTGAAAATTCCCAAAAATAAAGAAGTTATGAGGTGTGCTTAAAGCAGAATCCCGTCTGTTTCTTGTTGCTGAATTTACTCTTTTGTCTAAATAAGTTACGGGGAGCAGGGCCGTCGGTAAGCCCCTGGAACCCCTGTGGTCGCAGAGGGCCTCCACGGTTGAAGAGCCCCATATTAAGATCAAAGTACGTAGACGAGTCATCTATTTGCTTTGGTTAAGATGTTGAACCAGAATTAAACTATGTTAACTGAAAACTTCAAGAAATAAAATGGTAATACATTGTACCTGCAAAAGTTCTTGTAAAAATATTACCTTGAATCACGAACGTATACCAGGCTTTGTGGATTGTCTATGATTTGTATTGAACACTAACTTCACTCACATTCATTCAAGCTTGTTGAATTTGAACTCGAAACACAAAGGAATGTAGCTGAATGCGGTAAAGGATTTTGTTCGATCCTCAAACAATTCTGCACTTCCATCAACTGATATGTTTTCTTCTCTTTCACTCTTTATTTGGACCTCCTTCGGTGATTTAGATATTTCGTCAGTAAATAATCTTCTCGGACATAAATATAAAGGGAAGTAACTTACGTAATAGAATTATAAACTAAGCTTTAAAGCTACCTCCCTTAAGCTATTTTATTTTAAATGATTTCAGCATTAAATAGGAAATTTCAAAGGATTTAATTTTTGTTGATATTTTTTTTTTGTTAGTTTTCCATTTTATTTTTCCTAAAAAAAAAAGAAAAAAATTTGCCGTGCTGAAAAGTTCCTGACTTCCGATAAAAAAAAAAACGGAAGGATCAGTTAATTAATGATTTTATTCAACATATGTATATATGTATGCATGCTTACATGCATGCATATATGTATGCATGCATGCATGCATGCATGCATGTATGTGTGTATGGATGGATGCATGTATGTATGTATGTATGTGTGTGTGTGTATGTATGGATGTATATATGTATGCATGCATGTATGTATTCATGCATATATATATTTCTTTACTACCCACAAGGGGCTACACACAGAGAAGACAAACAAGGACAGACAAAGGGATTAAGTCGATTACATCGGCCCCAGTGCGTAACTGGTACTTAATTTATCGACCCCGAAAGGATGAAAGGCAAAGTCGACCTCGGCGGAATTTGAACTCGGAACGTAACGACAGACGAAATACGGCTAAGCATTTCGCCCGGCGTGCTAACGTTTCTGCCAGCTCGCCGCCTATATGCATGCATATATATATGTATGCATGCATGTATGTATGTGTGCACATTTGTATGCATGTATGTTATGCATACATGTGCGTGTAGTTCCATACATGTATGTTTGTATTACATTTTATCTTTTTCATATTAACAGAATAAAGAAAGTAATCCTTCACGTTGGTGCTGCCAATTTGAGAAGTTCCATAGAATTGGTAAGTGTAACCAGTTAGTTTACTACCACAGTATGTCTTGTATTCTCTTATGTTTAGATAGGAACTGAAATTTGACCAAAAAGCAAAAACCTCAAATATGATTCCAATGTCTGATTAAAGAAACCCAAAATGTCTGCTACAAGAATGGAAATTATTGTTGTCTGTTGCTGCTGCTGTTGTTGTTGTTGTTGTTTAACTCCTTGGGTTAACTCTGATTTTGTAGATTAAATTTTTATAGCATGCTGACTCCCTGATAAAAACCATTAACATGATTTCTATCTTTATATTCTATTATGAATTAATAAATATACTACTACTACTACTACCACCACCACCACTACCACTACTACTAATAATAATAATCCTTTCTACTAAAGGCACAAGGCCTGAAATTTTGTGGGGAAGGGACTAGTCGATTGTATCGACCCCCCAGTACACAAATGGTACTTAATTTATTGACCCCAAAAAGATGAAAGGTGAAGTGGACCTCAGCAGAATTTGAACTCAGAACCTAGTGGCAGACGAAATACGGCTAAGCATTTTGTCCAGTGTGCTAACGATTCTGCAAGCCCTAATGTTAATGATAATAATAATAATAATACTAATACTAATACTAATAATAATAATAATAATAATAAGAAGAAGAAGAAGAAGAAGTGGTTTCATACTTTGGCACAAGGCCAGCAATTTTAATGGAATTTGTAAGTCAATTGTCTATCTGTTTATGTATGATGAAGTGGTTCTTTATTTTCTGGATCCCTAAAGGGTGAAAGTCAAAGTTGACCTGAACAGAATTTTAACTTAGAATGTGAAGCTGGAAGAAATCCTGCAAAGCATTTTTGTTCATCATGCTAACGATAATGATGATGATGATGATGATGACAACAACGACGGTGGTGATGATGATGATGATGGTGATGATAACGATGACGATGATGATGATGATGATGACGATGGTGATGATGATGATGGTGGTGATGATGATGATGACGATGATGATGAGGATGATGATGATGATGATGATGATGATGATGCAATAGACAGGGTGAAAATGAGAGAGGGTGGGAGGAAGAGATATGTCGGTTGTAAGGGTATAGGTAAGGTGTAGTAAATGGAGAAGAGAGAGGGGGAGGGAGAGAGATAGTGGTGGTGAGAGGTAATTCGGTGGCCCAGGAGGATGATCGATGTAAATTATTGGTGGAGTATCAATGATTAATCTCATATATATATATATTGATTTTAAACTTTGGCACTAGGCTAGCAACTACAATTTTGGGATGGGGTGGAGTGTGTGTGTGTGGGGGGACAAGTCGCTTACAGTGACCCCCCACCATACTCAACTGGTACTTATTTTTTTCCGACCCCAAAAAGACAAAAGTAGAATTTGCATTCAGAACATAAGATAAGGATGGACGAAATTTCACTTAACATTTTGCCCAAAGTTCTGGAGATTCTACCAGTCCAACGCCTTCATCTCACAAATATTAATGAGAAAACCAACAAATTTGGTTGTAGAAGACGTATTTCTTACTTTATGCAAATGTGTTGGTTTCTTTGAGATAAGGTTTTGGTTTAATTTCAGTTACAAAAAAATGTCTGCCATGAAATAAACAGAGTTTGTTATTCTATGAAGATATTGTTGTTATTTCAAGTTTTCTCTTTGATTCCAGGCCAAACATGCAGAAGCCATTGGTGCTGATGCCATTGCGTGTATGTGTCCAACATTTTATAAACCAAAAACTGAAGGTCAGTTCATCTTCATGAATATATTTTCTTTTTGAAGTAAAGATTGTTTGCCAACATAACATGGTAATCCTGGTTTAGGACGAATGTTGCTGTAGTTTAGCCCCAGGAGACATCATCTCCAGCTGGATATACGACACGATCCGTGTCGTTATATTTTCGAACAAGGCAATCTGGAACCCCCACTCAGCTCAAAACAATATCTGTGTGTCACAATTTCTGTGTTATTTCTCTTCATCAGCACAGAATAATTGTTCAGCTAGAGGGAAATAACCTGGAAATCATGATACACAGATATTGTTTCGAGCTGAGTGGGGGTGCGAGATTCCCTTGTTTGAAAATATAAGGAAACAGATCTTGTCATATAGCCAGCTGGAGACAATGATGATTGTGCTGATAATGGTGGTTCTTTCTTTATTTGCTTCAGTCATTTGACTGCGGCCATGCTGGAGCACCGCCTTTAGTCGAACAAATCGACCCCAGGACTTATTCTTTGTAAGCCTAGTACTTATTCTGTCTGTCTCTCTTGCCAAACTGCTAAGTGACGGGGACGCAAACACACCAGCATCGGTTGCCAAGCGATGTTAGGGGGACGAACACAGGCACACAAACATATACATACACGCGCGCGCACACACACACACACACACATATATATACATATATATAACAGGCATCTTTCAGTTTCTGTCTACCAAATCTACTCACAAGGCTTTGTTCGGCCCGAGGCTATAGTAGAAGACACTTGCCCAAGATGCCACGCATGTGGTTGGTAAGCAAGCTACTTACCACACAGCCACTCCTGTGCCTATTTAATAGCTTCGCTCAACGCGGGGCGAATAATGATGATGGTAAATGATAATGATGACAACAATGATGATGATGGTGATGATAGTGATGCTAACAGCAGTGATATTTCTGATATATATTCTATCTACACACACACACATGCATGTCATTAAAGTTTGAATTATCTTGGTTCTTTTCTTGTCTCCATTTCAGAGAACTTAATAAATTATTTGTCTCAAGTGGCGGCAGCAGCACCATCCACACCATTTTTCTACTACAGCATCCCTCATATGACGCATGTCCACTGTAAGTAGCTTCGTTGCTCCATTCATCTCTGTGTTGTTGTTGTTGTTGTGCTCATCTCTTGCATTAATTAATTGTTCATGTCGTTACAGTCCATAGCAGTCATAGATCATTTTTTGATGTTAATTACAGTATAAAGCAAGAAATGGAGAAAGGAATGAGAGAAAGTGACCAACAGGATGATACAAACATATGTAAAATACTCACATGCTTAAATATATATGTATATATATATATGTATGTATATATGTATGTATGTATATAGGCACAGGCATGGCTGTGTGGTAAGAAGTTTGCTTCCCAACCACATGGTTCCTGGTTCAGTCCCACTATGTGGCACCTTGGGCGAGTGAGTGGATTTGGTAGACTGAAACTAACAGAAGCCCCCTCATAGTGGATTCCATATCAGAGCTAGATGAAAAATTTCCAGGTGTGGAAGCAAAACCTGGGATCTAAGGGCCTTACGGTTAACTTAGCAAAGATTAAGGTCCTAATAAGCCAGAAAACTGCCAGGACCCTACACCCCTCAGGCAGGTGACCCTGATCAATTTGTAGGAAAGGTGTAGGCAGGAACTCCATATGGTGGACCCAGTGCAAGCTATGAACACACCAGATGAGCAGTGGGTTAATTGGAAGGTTACCTGAGAAGGTAGTGTTAGTTTGTGGAAGATGCATAGAATCCTTAAAAACCTCAGAGACTCTGGAAATTAATTCCATCAAATGCCCTGGTGGCTCATTAGAGGCAGTAGATAATTTCTGCTATCTAGGGGACCAAATTAGTTGTGTGGGGAGGATGCACAGAGAGTGTGATAGCTAGAATAAGAATAGGAGGGAGGAAATTCAGAGAGCTGTTACCTCTGTTGGCCATGAATGGTTTCACTTTCCAAGTGAAAGGAAGATTGCATAATGCATGTATATGGAGAGCAATTCTACATGGTAGGGAGATGTGGGTCCTGAATGAAGAGGACATGCGAAGGTTGGAAAGGAATGAGGCTAGTATGCTCTGCTGGATGTGTAATGTAAGTGTACATGTTCAACAGAGGGCTGGCATATTGAGAGAGAAGTTTGGCATAAGAGGAGTTGGTTGCTGTGTGCAAGAGAGAAGACTGTGCTGGTTTGGTCATGTGATGTATTCAACCTTATAGAAATAGTAGGGAAGGTTGTCGACTTTGTTCTATGGAAACTTATGAAATTTTAAAACATCAGAGTAATACAATCTGTTGAATAATCGTCTGGAGTTGGGAGCATCTTGTATACATTGCACAACCCGAACATTTAAATACTTTAAATAATAATTTTGTGAGTATTTTTATATTTTTCAAATTTTAATTCTTTATAATCAAATAATAAGAAATATACTATACTAGCTTTCAATTTAACATTCATAGATGACTAAAAAAACTTCACTGCAAACTTGAAATTGGAATTTTTTTCTAAATTTAATCTAGCTTTAAAATTAATAAGGCTTTCCCCCAGTTATAAAATACTATGCCTACTCATAATAATAAGTGATAGGTTTTTCCCCTTTTTTTTCTCTAAATTACACTCTCTGTAAATGAGATTAAGACCATTTGACATTGACCTAGTTTCTCTCACAAAATAGCAGTAATTGGCATTTGTTAGTGGCAATTGTTGTCTTCAACATGAATTCCTTTTATGGTGTTCTGAAACCTCCTTTACCCCATTTCTACAATTAAAAAATCTTTATTAGTTCTAACCTTATAGCAGTTAGGAACAGTCATATCTTGGTCAGTCAGTGGAAGGACTTCACTACCTCATATGCTCTTAAAATTTAAATCCACATCTTTGTCTGTATATCTACCGTCTCTATAATGTTGCCACTTGATTTGAAAACTTTTGTATTAATGGAAAACCTCTATAATTGGCTGATGAGTACTCAGCATCTTAAATCTGTTGTAATACTTACAACATTTAATAAAATGATGTAGTACGAAACGATTGTACCAAATTACCAGAGTCATTCTTGTTGCTTATTTTGATTATAATCACCCCACAAATTTTTATGGATAACACCATACAAAATTCTGGTGCATCTAAATTAAGTACCATATTCATTTGAATCTAAATTTTTGCTGAACTTATGTATATATATATAATATATATATATATGCATATATATGTATATATAGATATGCATATATGTGTATACATTTATATATACATATATATATATATATATACACATATACATAAATATACATATACATAAATATACATATATATATATATATTATATATATATATATATAATATATATATATATATATATATATATATATATTTATTTATATATATATGTATATGTATATATATATAATATATATATATAGGTGCAGGAGTGACTGTGTGGTAAGAAGCTTGCTTACCAACCATATGGTTCTAGGTTCAGTCCCACTGCATAGACCCTTGGGCAAGTGTCTTCTACTATAGCTGCAGGCTGACCAAAGCCTTGCGAACGGATTTGATAGACGGAAACTGAAAGAAACCCATTGTGTATATATACATTTGTGTGTGTCTGTGTTTTCCCCCACCACCACTGCTTGACAACCAGTGTTGGTGTGTTTACATCCCCGATAGAACAAGTACCAGGCTTCAAAAAATAAGTACTGGGGGCGATTTGTTTGACTAAAATTACCTCAAGGGAGTGCCCCAGCATGGCCACGGTCAAATAACTGACACAAGTAAAAAGATAAAAGAGGTGTGTGTGTGTGTGTGTATAATCCTTTATACTATAGGTGCAAGGGCTGAAATTCGGTGTGAGGGGCAAGTGAATAACAACGACCCCCAGTATGCAACTGTTACCTATTTCATCGACCCCCAGAAGGATGAAAGGCAAAGTTGACCTCAGCAGAATTTGAACTCAGAACATAAAGACAGACATAACACCATCAAGCATTTTGCTTTGCATGCTAGCAACTCAGCCAGCTTGCTGCCTCAATATGTATATATGATGTGCTGTTCTGTTATTGATGGTATCACCGAGGAAAGGGCCCCATACTGTGTATATTAGATATCATTTAATATACAAAAGATTTAAATGTGAGCTACCGTTAGTTTCATGCTCCTGAAAATACAATGGTCAGACAAGCTTGTATAGCATGTTGTGTATTTCCAGGCAATTAAATGATTTTATTAATATTAATGGGGGTTTTTTTAATGGAAAATTATAAAAGTAATTTGACATTAAATTGAAGAATTACTCAACAGTTTTTATTAAAAGCCATAACTTTTATCTTTTACTTGTTTTGATTATTAGACTGTGGCCATACTGGGGCACTCCCTCAACGAATTTTTGCAAGTGGGGTGACAGTGACTTCGAAGCCTTGACTTTGAAGCCTTCTGACAAAGTCCAAGAAAGGCTAGTAAGCTAAAACTTCGAAGTCACTATCATCTCTCTTCTTGTAAAGGTTTAAAAAATATATGTGTGTGTATGCTCATTCATATGATGTATTTTAAACTCACTCAGTGTTGGTTTTGGTTTCAGTGGACGAAGTGAAAGTCATGCAGTTAGCCATGTTGAAGATTCCGACTCTTCATGGAATGAAAGATTGCACAGACTGTCTGACCAAATCTCTGGTCTGCGCACATCTCGATCGACGGAAACTGCAAGTTGTCATAGAGACTCCTGGGGTAAATAGTGTTTTGTTCATGAAACATCCTCTTCCTCCACATCCTTCCCCACTTCTTCCTCTTCCTGCCTCTTCTTCCTCTTCCTACCTCTTCTTATTTATCCTCTCTTCCTCTTCCTTCTCCTCCTTCATATTTGCTTTCAATTCTTAATAAATGTTTAACCCTTTGAATATACTGGTCAGGAGTATATATAAGGAATATAATGGTTTCGGTTATTCATGAGTTGCAGTGGTGTAAAGGGCCATCTTAAAAGCTTCTGGACAGAACACTGCTTTATCAGCCCCACCTATACCCAATCATGACACACTTTGGTTAACATTGGGCACTCTACACCCATGGGGGTCACAGGGCAAATATCCTATGGTGCCTCTGCCTTAAGGTTTCCATTGACTCCACAGATGCTGTAGTGTACAAGGCGGTGAGCTGGCAGAAACGTTAGCATGTAAGGCAAAATGCTTAGCGGTATTTTGTCTGCCGCTACTTTCTGAGTTCAAATTCTGCCGAGGTCGACTTTGCTTTTCATCCTTTCGGGGTCGATAAATTAAGTACCAGTTACGCACTGGGGTCGATGTAATTGACTTAATCCGTTTGTCTGTCCTTGTTTGTCCCCTCTATGTTTAGCCCCTTGTGAGTAATAAAGAAACAGATGCTGTAGTGTACAGCAGTGGCCACACACTTGTTCCTGGTTTCATCTGACCAGCTAAACAATGTGAGTGAACTGAAGGGCAATGCCTGACAGTGGGAATGTCTATCCCTTAGAACATCAAACCTGGAATGGCATAAGCTTGCAGAAGAACCAAACAAGTCAATGGACTTGAAGGTGTGACAGTGGGGCATGTGGCATGACATAAGACAAAGTGAATGAAGACACAGGAGAAGACAACAGTCTTCGGGAAAGGGCTTGGGACTTTGTCATGAACCCTTTCCAAAGAAATGCCAATGGTGAGCCAAATAGAAGCAATCAGTAATGGAACTGGGGAGTATTGGTGAGCTGTCCCCTTGAAACAGGGAGGGCACATGTAACAATATGTATATATCATCATCATCTTGACATTATCGTAATCACCGTCATTTAATATCTGTCTTCAATGATGGGATGGGTTGGACGGTTTGACAGGATTTGATGGGTCATCTTAAAAGCCTTGCAAGCCTCTGGACAGAACACTGCATTATTGGCCCCACCTATACCCAATCATAACAAACTTAGGTTAACATTGGGCACTCTACACCCAGGGGGGTCACAGGACTGCATCGTGTACCAGTGTCTATTTGGCAATGGTTTCAATGGTTGGATGCCATTTCTGATACCAACCACTTCACAGAATCCATGGGTGGCTTTTACCTGTGCAGTCACAAAGTTGCATGACATGACCTTCCCCACTCAATTGAGGTGGGAGTAGTTTTGGAGGGAAGACAGCTTTGTGCAGTAAGCACCATTCATGCGTGGGTCTTTGCCAGTGCTGCCTGACTGGCTTCCCAGTGGCACGTAAAAAGTACCCACTACACTCTCGGAGTGGTTGGCGTTAGGAAGGGCATCCAGCTGTAGAAATATTGCCAGATTGGATTGGAGCCTGGTGCGGCCTTCTAGCTTGCCAGTCCCTAGTCAAACCATCCAACTCATGCCAGCATGGAAAACGGGCGTTAAATGATGATGATGATGATGATGAGAGGTTACATTATGAACAGGGGGACAGTAATAGGTGACTTTCATTGGAGGGGATATAAGGCTAATCTCAGTTGGAAAAGGAGCAAGTGACAAGATGGTTAGGAAGATATAACAGAATGCGTACCCTCAAGTTACCAGGAGGTGTATATAAGTGAGTGGGTGGGTAAGTTTGTGAGAGCAGGAAAGGAGAGTGGGAGATGGAGGGGGAGGGGAATGCAGTGAGTGAACACAGGTGAAGGGAGGGGGTGTAAGGAAGATGAGTTGTTAAGGAAAGACTTGTCAAGGACAGATTATATGCTGGGGCAAAGGGGTAAACAACATGTCTTTAGGGCCTCAGTTTTTTCTCAGATGGACAGGTTTTCTCAAGCACAGCAGATTGCCAGTCATTCTGGTCCTTTGTCATCTCTTCCATGGGGCTCAGCATCTGAAGGTGATTTCTCAGGAGGAAGGACAGATTGAATGAATACCAAAAATGAGACAAGAACGCAAAACATCCAGACAGTTAGATGATACAAAAAAAGGGACAACAACACATCCAGACAGATGATACAAAACAGGGACAAGAAAAAACAAGGACAGGTCATTTGGAGTTTTCTTTCCTCAGTCGAGTTCCAGATTATCTTTGCAATTTTGGCTGGTTATACTTGAGATTGCTCCAGTTTGGCCAGCCCCAAGGAAAAACTAAGCTAAGAGCATTAGATTCCTTGGAAGAAAGCAGCAAAAACAAGAACGGAAAAAAAACAGAGAAATGGTACCCTTATAAATTGTCAGTTTAAACAGACGATCGGCATGAATAGGTTAAATTTAACTAAATACAAAAAGCGTCCATCAAAAGTTCTTGTTGATTTATTTTCCAAACACCAATTTACTAATGATACTAAATTCTTTGTTCACCATCATCGTTATCGTTGTTTAATGTCTGCTTTCCATGCTGGCATGGGTTGGACGGTTTGACTGACAAGGCGACGAGCTGGCTGAAACGTTAGCATGCCGGGCGAAATTTCTAGCGGTATTTTGTCTGCCGCTACATTCTGAGTTCTAATTCCACCAAGGTCTACTTTGCCTTTCATCCTTTCAGGGTCGATTAAATAAGTACCAGTTACGCACTGGGGTCGATATAATCGACTTAATCCGTTTGTCTGACCTTGTTTGTCCCCTCTGTGTTTAGCCCCTTGTGGGTAGTAAAGAAATAGGTTTGACTGAGTTCTGGAGAGCCAGGGAGCTTCACCGGGTTCTGATCTGGTTTGGCATGGTTTCTACAGCTGGATGCCCTTCCTAACACCAACCACTCCAAGAGCGTAGTGGGTGCTTTTTACGTGCCACTGGTACAGGTGTCATTGATGTGACACCAGCATCGGCCATGCTCTCAGACAGTGCTTTTCAGATACCAGTCAACTGGAACTGGGATCAGCTATGGCTACGATTTCACTTGGCTTGACAGGTCTTCTCAATACGGTTCTATATTTAAGAGATGAGGAATTATTTACATTATTTACATTTGATGGATATTTGACCTCATCTTGTTTGTTGTTAGCACAACATTTCGGCTGATATACCCTCCAGCCTTCATCAGGGGTCTTGGGGAAATTTCTTGCCATGTGGTTTTGGGATCAGTCCCACCGCATGGTACCTTGAGCAGATACCTTCTATTATAGCCCTGGGCTAACTAAAGCCCTGTGGGTAGATTTTGTACAGAGAAATTGTAAGAAGCGTGATATATAAATTCATATGTGTATTTGCATGTGTGTTTATAACTACAGTGCTTAACGACTGGTGTTGGTTTGTTTACACCTCCATAACATAGCAGTTTGTCAAAAGATACTGAGCGAATAAATACCACACTTAAAAGAACCTAAGTTCTGAAATCAGTTTGCTTGACTAAGTCTTTCCAGTATGGGCATAGTCTAATGACTCCCAACAAACTGTAATGATCTCCATGCAACACAGGACAAAATCTACTCCATCTAAGTCCAGTGATCATCTGTCTCTGTGACCCTATCCAAAGACTCGCCCCTCACATCATACAAATTTATATTTTACTCGTTGCATCATATTCACCGACCAAGTTTCCCTTAGTTTTCTTATACAAATAATTTACTTCAATATCTTTTCTTTCCAGTTGAATTTTTGCTTCTCCCCCCCCATACACTTCATGTGTCATGCCTCTTTTTCAAGCCTGTCACAATCATAGACCTCCATGCCAAACTCTGAAGGTTCATGTTTTTTTTGTGGGGTGGGGGGTTACAGCAGTGGTCACCCCATTGTCTTCTGCCAGTTTATTTACATTTCACTCTCCTGGTCTCCTGCTTGCTCCCATTACCCATGATGCACAAGGCTTGCTTGACTTCTAAATGGGGCAACTGATTTACATAATGCCAAGCATGTCCTCAGACTTGGTGTGTCTGAGTGGCATATGTCTAGGGGCCAACCTTTCTCCACGTCCTGTACAACTTAGACTCAGAACCATCTACCACTTGATCCATAACTGGGGTCCTCGATGGGTACAACTACACCTGGGCCAGACAGGACATGACAGTAGTGGTGACTAAGGAGTAAAACCATACATCCCCTAAATTCCTAAACTCCTAGGACTCATCACTGGATGCAGTATTTTGCTCATCAAAATAAAAAACCTTCAGTAAGATCCCAGCAGAAATATCAGTTGTCAATTTTGTTTGTTCTAGGTATTTGTTGTATGTCCCTTCTAACTCTAACTTAAGTTTCAGGAAAATTTTCTCTTTTTTATTTTCCTGTTTTCTTTTCCAGGATATGTTACCATCGTTATCTATAGGAATTCCATGTCTGGCTATTCCTGCTTATATGGCACCTATATACAACAGAATGAAAAATGCCTTAGAAGCTGGAGACTCAGAAACTGCTCAAAGAGACCAAGTAAGAATTTTATTTTTAAGAAACATTAATTTCATGCTCTATCTTTCTAATAAAGAACAAACTTTGATATTCCAATGTTTCTATCAGTAACTAAATATTCTTGTCTTTCGCATCAACTATTGGTCATCATTACACTTGATTCACTCCACCGTTTTATAAGTTAAACCAGAGAGACAACACTTTCAGGCATAGTTAAGTCATCATCATCATCATCATCGTTTAATGTCTATTTTCCATGCTGGCATGGGTTGGACGGTTCGACTGGGGTCTGGGAAGCCAGGAGGCTGCACCAGGCCCCAGTGTGATCTGGCAGTGTTTCTACAGCTGGATGCCCTTCCTAACGCCAGCCACTCAGAGAGTGTGGTGGGTACTTTTTACATGCCACTGGCACAGGGGCCAGAGAAGCTGGCATCGATCACGATCGGATGGTGCTTTTTATGTTCCACTGGCACAGGAGCCAGTCAAAGCGACACTGGCATCGGCCATGTTTGGATGGTACTTTTTACGTGCTGCCAGCACAGGGCTCACAACTACAATTTCCATTTGATTTGATTTTGATATTCATGTTGATGTTGATGTACTTGACTGAATAGGTCTCCTCAAGCATGGCATGTCGCCCTACAATCCAAGGTATTTTGAGTGGGTTGGTTATGCGACACTGGTGTAGGTTACAGTTGTGAACTCACTTTATTTGCTGGGTTTTCTCAGTCACAGAGGTCCAGAGGTCTCGGTCTTTTGTCACTGCCTCTGCGAGGCCCAACATTCAAAGGTCATGCTTCACCACCTCATCCCATGTCTTCCTGGGTTTCCCTCTACCCTGGATTCCTTCCACTGTTTGGGAGTGGCACTTCTTCACACAGCTCTTCTCATCCATCTACAGTACATGATCATACCAACACAAACGTCTCTCTTGCATGCCATATCCGATGTTTCTTATGTCTAACATTTCTCTCAGGGTGCTTACACTCTGCCGTGGTTACATTAAAAACAGAATAACACAATTTCTATATTTCATCCAATTTTTGGGGCCATTGTCATAAAGTTAATTCATGGTCATTGGAGTAATTAATGACCATGAGTTAATCAGTGATCACTGTGTTAACCAATGGTCAGTATGGTCAGTATGGTGATCAGTGTGGTAACCAAATAGCTCCAATAAAATGATTAACCAACGAACAGTGGTAAAATTTGTTGCTTTAAATAACTGAACACAAATATAATATTATGATCACAGAGATGTGGTCAGTAGTGACCTGATGAGAGACCAGATGAGACACAAGGCGGTGAGCTGGCAGAAACGTTAGCACACTGGGCGAAATCCTTAGCAGTATTCCGTCAGCCGCTAATGTTCTGAGTTCAAATTCTGCTGAGGTCGACTTTGCCTTTCATCCTTTCGGGGTTGATAAATTAAGTTCCAGTTACACCCTGGGGTCAATGTAATTGACTCAATCCCTTTGCCTGTCCTTGTTTTTCCCCTCTATATTTAACCCCTTGTGGGCAATAAACAAATAAGATGAGAGATACTGGGACAAACAATATTGCAATTCATATTTAAGGCTCTGATGAAGCTATTAGGTGTTATTCAGGCACTCAACTGCATCTCATAGCAGAAACAGCTGCAAGCTAATGAAGTTCATCAGACAATAATTTTATTCCTTTGTCATCTCTTTTTCTTATTCCTGCTCTTAACTCATCGAATGCTTCATTCTGAAACATATGTATATTGAGTTTTACACCAGGTTGTAAGTCATGCAATGCCTGAGCGAAATATACATTTGTGTTATCTTTGCTATTTGTTATATGTTATATATACCGAATTTCAGACATTTTTTTCTGTTTTTCTTGTTCCAGTTGATGGCTGTGAATGTAGTGAAAATTACCTCCAAATACAATGGTAGGTAGAATTTATAGCTCTTTCACTCAATCATTCTTTCTCTCTCTCTCTCTCTCTCTCTCTCTCTCTCTCCCTTCCTCTCTTTCATACATGCACACACACGCGCACGCACACACACATATTATATTCTGTGAAAAATGTCTGGTCATGGTGAAATATTACCTAACTTGGAATCAGGTAAGGGTAGGCAACAGGAAGGGCATCCAGTCGTAGGTAATTTGCCTCAACCAATTCCACATCCCCAATGAAAGCATGGGAAAGTGGACAGTAAATAATGATGACAACAACAAAAGTTATACTTTTATCTCCGTAATGAACCAAAAGTCACGAAGGGGCCTAAAATTTTGGTTGATTTTTTTTTTTTTACTATCACATTTCATGGCATATGAGATGTACTTTTTTTTTCAAAAACATCTCATCACCCTGGGTCCTTTTTGCAAAGTTGGGCTTATATCACATGCTTTCATGCATAAAATCTTTTTCCACCTGAATATGCGCAGCTGAACTAAAGAAGTGTTTTATTTATTTTAATTAATAGATTTTTTTTCACACCTAGCATCATATAGTTATTGCCCCCACATCTCTCTCTCTCTCTGAAGGATGACCTCAAAATGCTGAACCTTTCAGATGAGATGACAAAGGACTGAGATACCTGACACCTTGCTGTAGTCAAGAAGACCTGTCCTCCACAGCAGATTCGCTCGGAAGAGTCCTGTGTCAGTGCCACATAAAAGACACTCATGACAGTGCCATGTAGAGGCACTGGTGGCACATTAAAAGCACCCATCATACACTGTAAAGTGGTTGGCATTAGGAAGGGAATCCAGCCATAGAAACCAAAACCAAATCAGACTGGATGGGACCTGGTGCAGCTCTCCAGCTTCCCAGCTCTGGTTGAATCATCCAACCCATACCAGCATGGAAAACGGACGTTAAAAGATGATGATGATGATGATGTATACTGTAAAGGTGTGTCGATTGGTGACTAGAGTATTTGGCTTACAGTCATAAGGTCATGAGTTCATTACCCACAGCAGATTGTGTCCTTGAGCAAGGCACTTTATTTCACATTGCTCCAGTCCACTCACCTGGTAAAAATGAGTTGTAACTGTAATTCAAAGGGCCAGCCTTGTCACACTCTGCGTCATCCTGAATCTC
>NC_042999.1:68999813-69007313 GCF_006345805.1 Octopus sinensis | reverse complement strand
AGATGTATGCATGTATATATATATAATATATATATATATATATATATACTATATATATATACATCATACATATATTATATATAATATATTCATATATATATGTATAATATTCATATATATACATACAAACATACAATATATATATTATATATATATTCATATTATATATCTGGTATATATATATATATCTAATTTATTACATATATAAAGGGCTTAGTAAATAAATTACTTTGCCGCATACTGAACTCATTAGAAATAGCAGCTAAAAAACTTTTTTAAAGCTATTTCTAATACTTAAAGAAAATCTCTCTCATATATAGTGTTTGCTTATTCAACTCACTTTTGTGAGTTGAATTAAGCAAACACTATATATGAGAGAGATTTTCTTTAGTATTAGAATAGTTTTAAAAAGTTTTTTAGCTGCTATTTCTAATGATTTCAGTATGCGGCAAAGTAATTTATTTTACTAAGCCCTTTTATATAATGTATAATTTGAATTCGCCTTGAATGGTCCCTTTGCATACTGAACACTTGGTGAAATGATTAATATTAATTAATTTTGCCCTCAATTGTTGAAATTATATATATATCTATATATGTGTATATATCTATGAGTGGTATATATATATTATATAATATATATATATATATATATCTATATAAGATATGTTATATATATGTGTGTGTGTATATATATCATATATATATGTTATATATATATATATATATATATATATATCTATATAATGTATATATATGTGTGTGGTGTATATATAATTCATATATATAGTAATATATATATAGATATATATATATATATATATATATATATACATACATACATATTATATTCATATATATATGTGTGTGTATATACATACATACATGTATATATATTCATATATATATATGTGTATATGTGTGTGTTTATATATATGTATATATATATATATCTATATATATATATATATATATATATATATATATATATATATATATATATATACATACATACTACATACATACATACATACATACATACATACATACATCATACATACATACATACATACATGTATACATACATATGTCATCATCACCTTCCCTTTCTGTTCATTTCTCCATGCTGGCAAAGTCTGGACTAATCTTACCACATCTCGCCATCTGCTGAAATCCATCATCATTTAACCAACACAGCAGAAACAACAGGTATAGCTTACAATATTCATGTTATGTTCATTTATTTTTCAGAGTCACCACTTTCTTTGACAGGTTGCCTGCACTGTGACTTGTAGAAGCCCCATATCTTCTCTGCTCCTTACACACATACACATACATGAATAAAACGAATGTGGGCATGCCTCCTGCAAAGTCAGAAAACAGCACACCTCCCATTGACTTTCGCAAACATTTTTTCACACTCAGAGTTGCTGAAGCACGTAACAAACTACCTGCTTCAGTTGTTAGTTGCTGAGACATTGCATCCTTCAAAACCTCCATGCTTCCTGAAATTTGCCAACACGACACTTGAGATCTCCCCACCCACTCCATACGCATGCTCACATGTATATCATGACTCATACACTGTTCACTTTCCTGACTTTTGTACATAATTCTATTTACTGTGCATACACCTTTGACGAGTTCTAGTGCACCTGAGCACTATATACAATAATTTCATTATTATTATTATTATTATTATTACAAATACATGCTCACCACACACATATACACACATGTACACATACAAACACCTGCAGAGACAAACAGACATCTGAAGTTGATGACTCCCTCCATTGCTCTTCAAAATGTATCGATACCAGATTGCAAACGCATGAGAACCTCAGTGTCCCAAGACACAGGCATGGCTGTCTGGCTGAGATGGTCACTTCCCACCTGTTTGCTTTTGGGTTCAGTATTGCTGCATGGCTGTCCTGGGGGAACCAAAACCTTGTGAGTGAATTTGGTTTAAGGAAACTGAACAAATCTCAAGAAGGCACAGGTGTGACTTTGTTTAAGAAATTCAAGTAGGCACAGGTGTGGCTCTGTGGTCAGAGGTTTGCTTCCCAACCACATAGTTCTGGGTTCAGTCCCAATGCATGGCACCTTGGGCAAGTGTCTTCTGCTATAGCCCCAAGCTGACCAAAAGTGGATTTCGTAGACAGAAACTAAGAGAAGTCAGTTGTGTGTGTGTTTGTTCCCCACCATCGCTTGACATCTGGTGACGGTGTGTTTATGTCCCTGTAACTTAGCAGTTTGGCAAAAGCAACTGACAGAATAAGTAGTAAGCTTTACAAAAAACAATGAGTAACGGGGTTGATTTGTCCAATAAATGTAACCTTACTTGAAAACAGGCAAAGGTTGGTGACAGGAAAGGCATCTGGCCATGCAAAATTAACTTCAAAGGATTACATCTAATGCATGCAAGCATGGAAAAGTGGTTGCTAAAAGGATCATGATATATGTATATATATATATATCTATATATATGCATAAATATATATATGAATATATATATGTATATATAGATATGTATAAATATATATATATATATATATATACACAAACACACACAGGCATAAATATATATGAATACATATATATAGACATGTATGTATGTATATATATACATATGTATGTATAACCACACGCACACACACACACATATATACACACTTACGCACACATGCATACAGACATATATATATATATATATATATATATATATATATATATATACATAAGTATTTATATATATATAGTATGTATATGCACTGTTTGAAGGATTAAAATATAAATTAAATGTCCATTTGGTGGACAGAAATAACTTTAATTATTTTCAATTTACTAAAATTTTCTGGAAAAAAATTAACAAAATCTTTTTTTCTATTTTTCTATTCATTTTCAATATTTATATATTTTTTCCTTTCTTCTGTCGATAAATTCTTTAATTCTCAGAAAACCCTCCTCCTCCTCCTTTGTGATATTCTTGGCACTGTCTCATAGTTTACACCATGCATCTGCATCTTTACCTTATTTATTACTAATACAACCTTTCTCTTTATCTTCGTTATTTTCATCAGCGCTATTGTCGTCTCGGTCAATACCGTCATCATCCGTGTGATTGGCATCTATACATACCGTCATCATTGTTATCCTCCTCATCCTCCTACTCCTCACCATCATCAAAAATCATCATCATCATCATCACCATCACCACCTCTACCACCAGCATCTATACCAGTGGTTCCCAACCTGTGGTCCGTAAAAGTAGTATTGGCGGTCCGTGAACTAAACTCAAGATTTCATGTATATATATATTTCTTTACTACCCACAAGGGGCTAAATATAGAGAGGACAAACAAGGACAGACAAATGGATTAAGTCGATTACATCGACCCCAGTGTGAAACTGGTACTTTATTTATCGACCCTGAAAGGATGAAAGGCAAAGTCTACCTCGGCGGAATTTGAACTCAGAACGTAACGTCAGACGAAATACCGCAAAGCATTTCGCCCGGGGTGCTAACGTTTCTGCCAGCTCGCCTTATATATATATATATATATGTGTGTGTGTGTGTGTGTGTAAATATAATATGTGACAATTATTTGGTAGCCATGATAAAACTCCGAGTTTTGGATGTCGGGGCGGAAATCCACGCCGCCATCTCTTCAGTTATCCGGGCTTTGAAAAAAATGCTATGAAAATTACCGTTTAACAAAGGGAAATTATTGTGTGATTGACCGTTATTAACACAAAAGAGCTATTAGAATGACTGCTAAGTGAGAGGCAGGAGTATATATATATATATGTTTATATATATATGTATATGTGTATATATAAGCCATTTTAAGGGCAAGCATATTAAAAGGGGTCCATGGGAAAACTCATTTAAATAAGGGGGTCCTTGGTAGTGAAAAGGTTGGGAATCACTGGTCTATACCATGACCACCACTATCATTAGCATCAGCGCAACCACCACTGCCACTACTACCACCAATACCATCCCCACCATCAGCAGCATCATCAATAACGCTACCACCACCATCAGTGTTATCATCACTATCATCTACATCAATACAGTCAACCTCCTGTTCATTACACTAACATTGTCCAGACATTCCGTCAATTTTATTACTAGTCAATTTGTGGCCCGTCAGTTTATCAATGTCAAAGTTGGAATGCCACCAAATCATGGAATGGTTTTTAACCAAAGAGATTGAAATTATTGTTATGAAATACAAACTTTCTTTTTCTTTTGGTATTAATTTGTGAGCAATAACAAAAAGTGGAATGGAATGGTGGGGAAAAAAATAAAACATTAAAAAAAGAACGGACTATTTTGTAGAATTTCCTGTTTGTGTTCTTCTGTTTCTTGTATTTTATTTTATGGAACACATTGAGACAAAGGGTAATTATGTAGAATGGGAGGAATAGAATGATCACTATCTTCACCATCATCATCATTCCCACCATCACTACCATCACCATCAGCATCAGCATCTTCACCACTGCTACCACCGTCATCATCACCTTCAATCATTACCATCATCACCTTCACTGCCACCACCATCATCGTTTTTGTGTTCACTCTCTCTTCACTGAGATGGGTTGGACAAAAAGTTATTTGAGCCAGGATTCTATGGCTAAATGCCTTTCCTGTCACCAACCTTTATTTGTTTTTCAAGAATGATTTGTTTTCTTTTTTCTGTTTCACTGCTCTTTACATGTTTGAAAATGCTGACACTGGTGAGTTACAAGATGTACTGTTTTTGAGGAAAGTATCTGACACATTTCTTCTGCTTCAATGGCTTTGATACAAAGATATACAGAAATATACATTGAACAAACGGAACGAGGAAATCCAGCCATAGAAAATCTGCCTCATTGAATTCTGTCTGACCCATGCAAGCATGGAATAGGAGACAGTAAAACAATAATGAAGATGACTGTGGTGATGGTGGTGGTAGTGGCAGCTGCAGTGATGATGATGATGATGATGATAATGATGATTGCTCTCATTGTTATCTCTCTTATATCTCCGGAACTATCATCTTTGTTTATTTATTTCCATTACATATTAAGCAAAACCAACAAAAAACTCAAAGAACCATTCTCTCAGCAACAGTTTAACACATCCTTGATCCCCGCACCCATGTATCATACTTAATATACACACCCTTTCAACTTACCACTTACTGTAGCATTTGTCCCGAGATGTTATCTCAGGACAAATACCACAGTAACTGGCCTATCGACAGTCTGTGTATATATATACATTAAGCATGGTACATAGATGGCTATTTTAATTAAATAAGGCCTCAGTTGTGGCAACGAGAAGAAACAATTACATTTTTTCGCTTGTACAGTTTGAACTGAAATCCAAATATATAAATTTGTTTTTTTTTTTAGTATTAACCCTTTTGATACCAACCTGACTGAAACCGCCTTTGGTTCTGTAGTATAAAATGTCTTGTTTTCATAAGTTTTGAATTAAAATCTTCCACCAAACCTTAGTCACAATTTATGTTCCTAACACTAGCTTAATGATAACTAAGTTATTTTACTAAATTCTTTGTTATATTTAAAATCAATTGAAAAAAATACAAATCATCTCAAGAGAAATATGGCAACAAAAGGGTTAAATAAATTAGTTTTATCTATTTATATATATGTAAAAAATTGAATCACAATTCAATTAAAGGTATTTTCAAAAAACCTATTGTATTTCAACAGAAGGCTTGCATCAAAATGATTAAAGAGATCTAAATAACCCCCACCCATAGAATTTCATGTTCCAAACACTAGCTTAATAATGACAAAATTATTTTACATTTTTTTTTCCAAAATTAACTGAAACAGAATCTGTGAATGTCAATAAAAATATGGTAGCAAAAGGGTTAACATTCTCTGTCTGAACTACCAACATGATTCCAATTCTTTTGTTGGCATTTTCTACTCATTGATACATTTTCACCATCACCTTATCATGTTTTCTCATCCAGTATTTACCCCTCATCCATTTTCATTTCATGTCCTTACCATTGCAGCAGAATCTACTGCATACACAGTCCAATACATTTAATATCCAGCCATTTTGTTTTTTAATCCCTGAACACTAAGTCTTTCTTGTGAATTAACATTAAACCTCCAACTAATTTTACTCATTTGGTTTCTCTGAAATTTTTGTAGATTATCTACATAAAAATTTGGCTTTATGCTTCTTAAACTTATGGCTTCACAGTTCTTACTCATGCCTTATAAAACTCACATTTTATTCAGAGAAGGGTACCATTGTTACCAATAAGAATAGCAATTCTTCAGATTTCTTCCATTATTTTTTTCTGTGCTTTATCTGAGCAGAAGATAAAAAACCCAAGTACAATGGGGTTGCTTTACACTCACATTTTTCAAATGAAGGACTCTTCTATATCAAATATGTTGAAACCGTTACTGAACAGTCCTTCCCGGTAACATCAAGTACTGAAAATGGTTACAACAGGTTATGAGAATGGTCAAGTTAAATTTAGAATTCAAGATACACTTAGCTCATAAACAATTACTTTCTCTGTCTGTCTGTCTGTCTGTCTCTCTCTCCCTATATGCTTATTTATATATATATATTGTTATTTAAATAGGCAGAATTTTTAAAGTGACTCAAGGACTGAGAATTTCGTGTATGTAACAAACCTGTTTAAACTTAGATGTGTTTCGGCTAAATTTGGACCAGATCACGTCTAACTTAATAACATCATCTGACTGCATCTGTTAAGCCATTTTTAAGTCATGTTTTGTAACCCATTCAAATATTTGCATATATATATATATATATAACCCAGAATTATTCTCCTTTGAAGATTAATTCTTGATATTCAACAGTTCGTTCCATTTACAGAACATTTTACATTTTTTAGCGAAATTCAGAACCACTTTTGTCTTATTAAGCTTTTTTCCTATTATAAATTCTTCCTCATCTTTGACACACCAAAAGGATATATCTTCCCTTTTCTATTCCTACAATAATAACCTTTGCAAATAAACTTGCTAATCTTTACCATTCCACTACATACAGAGTCGGCCAAATAGTCTAAAACATTTGACATTTTATTCAATTTTAGAAAAATTGAAACATGTCTTTGACAATTCCGGAGCATATTAGACTTATTTTGTGAATGACTCTTGGCCCACCCTGTACATACATACATACATACATACATACATATATATATATATATATATATATATATATATATATATATATATATATATATACATATATATAGTGATATAGCTAATGTATTGCATGATAATTTTTTACCATTTCTGCTACTCCTTTCATTTTCTTGTTCCCCTAAATTTTACAAAAAAAAAATTTTTTTAATTAATTATTCATTGCTTAATTGCATCACCCTTAAAGCATTTTCTTCTCTCCACATAATTCTAATTCCAGCAAAATCTTAGAAGGTGAGACAACGGGCAAAAAAGATTATTATTTCCACT
>NC_042999.1:68957313-68997313 GCF_006345805.1 Octopus sinensis | reverse complement strand
CAATGAGGGTTCCAGTTGATCCAATTCTCCAGGCCCTCTTTCCTCATCACATGACCGAGAAATCCCTGTTGCTTGGCCCTTATCTCACAAAGCAGTTTCCTATTTACTGCAGCCTAGATCATCACTCCTTCATTAGACACTCTGTCTTCATGCAATCCTCAGTATTCCCCTTATGAACCACATTTCCCAACCCTCAAAGCCCCTTCTCATTTCTTATGCTATAGATCATGACACAATTTTGAAAGAGAATGCTGGTGGCACACAATAAGCACCATTCATGTGTGGGTCATTGCCAGTGCCACCTGACTGGCTCCCGTGCTGGTGGCACATAAAAGACACCATCTGAACGTGACCGATGCCAGTGCTGCCTGACTGGCCCCTGTGCCGGTGGTGCATAAAATGCACCCACTACACTCTTGGAGTGGTTAGCATGAGGAAGGGCATCCAGCTGTAGAAATATTGCCAGACCAGATTGGAACCTGATGCAGCCTCCTGGCTTGCCAATCCTCATTCAAACTGTCCAACCCATGCCAGCATGGAAAATGGACGTTAAACAATGATGATGATGATGATGAATGCAAATTTTGTCTAATAGTGATGGCTCTTTGCCCTGTATATAAAACACAATCAAAAACTAAATACCAACAATCAAAAACTAGGATTCATTAAAGTATAAAAGAAGGGGCCAGAACAAACTAAGTTCCTTGTTGTAAAGGAGCTACAATGGCTACTCATGTTATATAAGAGTGAATGGAAGTAACTAGGGTAGAGATGGAAAGAGATGAAACAGTGTTGATGAGGTATCAGGGTAGATTTCCCTGTAGGTACCAACCTACAGAAGTTCAAGTCAAACAGTACAACAATCACCGGTCTGGGAAGACTTACAAATTCTATTGACATTGCCTTTCTTTCTCCTTTGCTTAAATACTTAAAATAGAAGCCAAAAAGAAAACCATTGCTTATATGGAAATATTTACTTCCATAACAACTCTTAAAGAATAAATACCACTGCTTTATCAAGATCTATTTGCATAGCAAGAATTTTAGATACCAATTTCTTCAAATTCTTCAATGCCTCAATGAATTCTTGTTATTTTAATTCAAAATAAAATGATCTTTTGCTATTTTAACTCTATACCTTTATATTTATGTGTCTATATATGTCAATGATGTTCTGTGTTCTTATGTACAGATGCTGTTTTGGCAGCAGAACCAATTTCAATCAAATTTTGGCAGCTAAAAGTTCATATTTATCATCATTCTTTATTTTCTATTTTTTCTTGAAGAATCAAAGCTTTCAATTCTATGTTTCTAACCAAAACCATTCAACAAAATTTACACTGAAATCCTTTAACAAGATTATGGATCTTGAACAATGCCTGATTGAGGTGGAATAAAAAAAATTGGTAAAAATATGTCTTATTTCTTTTATTTCTTCATTTATTTTGAATGAGGGTTTCTGTGAATTGATAGAATGTTGCTGTAAATTCCTTGCAGTATTTAGCTTTTTTTTCTCTCTTTATTCCACATTCAAATCCTGTTGGAAAAAAAAAAAAAATAATAATAATGATAATGATAATGATGATCATGATTATCATCGTTTAACATCTGCTTTCCATGCTAGCATGGGTTGGACGATTTTGACTGAGGGATGGCGAACCAGATGGTTGCACCAGGCTCCAATCTTGATCTGGCAGAGTTTCTACAGCTGGATGCCCTTCCTAATGCCAACCACTCCGAGTGTAGAAACCACTGAATGATAATAATAATAATAATAATAACAATGATAGCAGCCAATAGGCCAGATATAGTTGTCAGAGATCACGAAGAAAAAAAATGCTTTCTAATTGATGTATCAATACCAGCAGATGACAACGTGTCTCTAAAAGAAATGGAGAAACTTTCAAAATATAAAGACCTGGAAATAGAGGTAACTCGAATGTGGAATCTAAAAACAGAAACAATTCCTATCATAGTGGGCACATTAGGTATGATAAAAAAATTTCAGACAAATACATAACAAAAACACCAAGACCAACAAATATATATATAGCATACAGAAAATTGCACTACTGGGCACTGCACACATCCTATGCAAAACACTTTCAATACAGTAATCATAAGAGCATCACAACAAGCCACAGCACATACCCAAGGCACACAGAGCTGCGCTTGGTAGCGAACTGAAAGCACGTTATAAAAATAAAACTACTGAATAATAATAATAATAATAATTATTATAATAACAATCCTTTCTACTAAAGGCACAAGGCTTGAAATTTGTTGGGGTGAGGGACTAGTAGATTACATCAACCCCTGTGTTTCACTGGTACTTAATTCATCAATCCTGAAAGGATGAAAAGCAAAGTCAACTTTGATAGAATTTGAACTCAGAACATAAAGAGGGACGAAATACCACTAACCATTTCACCCTGCATGCTAACAATTCTACCAGTTTGCTGATTTCAGATTTTGGCACAAGGCCAGCAAGTTTGGAAGAGGGAAAAAGTTGCTTAAATCAACCCCAGTACTCAACTGGTTCTTATTTTATAGACCACAAAAGGGTGAAAGGCAAAGTCGTTGTCATCGTCATCATTATCATCATCATGACGACGACGATGAAAATGCCTTGATGGAGTATCAGACAGTGGCTCTCATGGCTTCTGATCTTAACTGATTGGAAGTGTTATCATGTACAATGTTTTGTCTTGGTATAAAAGATGGGCTACAGCAAATATTCTGCTCAATATCTCAGATTTGCTTGTCAGTTGTTTGACCTTAACCAGTTGAGCATGTCCCTTAGTGGCTGACGATATGTGCATCTCTGATCATGAGCAGATGTAGTTGGGGAGCATCATGTGTTGAGAAGGATTCTTTGGGGTTTGAATAATTCACCTCTGGAAACAGGGGTGTTTCATTCAACATCCTTAAACAACCCTTATTCAGGGACCTTTTGAGTGGGATGGGTTACTCAACCAGAAGAAAATTCCAACTGGACTCCACCTGCAAGGTCATGATGCTGTTTATCTTGATATGAGATCACCATGTTGCGCACATATGGTTGTGATGCATGTGCCTGGTGTACCCTTATCAGACAGGTAGTTATGATGGGTATACTGGGCTTCATATATTTTACCCCAGTGTCACTTTGATGGCATGCACTATTTTCTCACTCAATAATAATAGTAATAATCTTTTCTCCTCTAGGCACAAGGCCTTGAAAATTTTGAGAGAAGGGGTCTAGTCGATTATATCAGCCCCAGTGCATAACTGGTACTTATTGACCCCAAAGGATGAAAGGCAAAGTCAGCCTTGGCAGAATTTGAACTCAGAGCACAGCGGCAGATGAAATACTGCTAAGCATTTCATCCAGCGTGCTAACGATTCTACCTGCTCACTGCCTTAGATAATAATAATAATAATGATAATAATAATAATAATAATAATTATAATAATAATAATAATAATCTTTTCTACTCTAGGCACAAGGCCTGAAATTTGGGGGGAGGGGGCTAGCGGTTTAGATTAACTCCAGTACGCAACTGGTACTTAATTTATCAACCCCGAAAGAATGAAAGGCAAATCAACCTTGGCGGAATTTAAATTCAGAACATAAAGACAGACGAAATACCTATTTCTCTACCACCCACAAGGGGCTAAACACAGAGAGGACAAACAAGGATAGACAAAGGGATTAAGTTGATTACATCGACCCCAGTGTACTTATTTAATCAACCCCGATAAATAATAGTGATAATGATAACGAGCTTATTGTATACAGTGCTCACGTGTACTACAGCATGTTGGCAAAGTGTAAAAAGAGGTGACAGAACACAGCAATAAATTATGAAAAGATAGCAATGAAAGCTAGGGGTGCATGCCAGAGTACACAGACCGGTAAAATCAGTAGCAGGCTTTAAAAGATGAAGCACAGGAGTTGATTAGTTTTTGCCTAAAAGTTCTTTATAGTGATGCTGTAGCATAGCCACAGCAAGAATGACTGACACAAATACAAAAAAAAAATAGAAGATAGTCCGAAGTAGACATTGGAGCTCCAAGCAATTCTCTAACTTGTGGAATCCTTTCTGATGTTGAATGAAGATGAGGATGCTGCTGCTGCTGCTGTTGCTGCTGAGCAAACGGTCTTCGTTCCAGAGCTAGCAAGATGGGAGAAGTCCGAAACGTGGTCCTTTGCTATTTGTAAGACCCGCAGAAGAGAAAGCAGGTCAACCCCCGACACCGAGAGCATCAACGGATGGATGAATGCGCATCCAGGCTCAGCGGTTGCGTAGGAAGTCTGGGATAAGAAACAGGAAGAAAGAGTGAGAGAAAGTTGGGTGAAAGAGTACAACAGGGGTCGCTACCACCCCCTGCCGGAGGCTCGTGGAGGTTTAGGTGTTTTTGCTCAATAAACACACACAATGCCCGATCTGGGAATTGAAACCGCAAGTCCGCTGCCCTAACCATTGGGCCATTGTGCCTCCACTTGCTGCTGTTGATGATGATGAGGAAATATATCATTGTACTTTAGAGAGGCTTCGTAACTTGAGAGAGAGAGAGTTCATAGAGAGCCAGCATAAGCAGAAAGCAAGGAAATGGAGAGGGAACTTGCTTCACTGATGTCAGGGATGGTAGTTAGAATGGTCTGGATGGTGGTGGTGGAGGTGGTGGTGCCAATGGAAGAAAGCTGAAGTCATCTTAGAAAGAAAAACATATTGACAGTGTTGTATCTTCTCGTCGTCGTCGTCGTCGTCGTGTTGTTGTTGTCTGTTGTTGTTGTTGTTGTTGTTGTTGTTGTTGTTGTTGTTGTTGTTGTTGTTGTTGGTGGTGGTGGTGGTGGTGGTGTGGTGGTGGTGGTGGTGTGGTGGTGGTGGTGGTGGTGATGACAGTATCTGGAGATGGCAGTGGCGGCAACGGTAGGAGTAGTGGTGGTGGTGGTGGTGGCAGTGCTGGTGGTGGTAGTGGCGATGGTGGTGGTGGCGGTGCTGGTGGTGGTAGTGGTGGTGTTGGTGGTGATGATGGTGGTGACGGTGGTGGTGATGATGGTGGTGATGGTGATGATGGTGGTGGTGGTGATGATGGCAGTGGTGGTGGGCTGTAATTGTTATCTAGTCTTTATGTGACTCTGTCAACATAATAACTTTGATTTCAGAGCACCTTCAGAATTGTCCGAGTTCCTCTCCTTATTTCTTGGAGTTTTCTTTTTGTTTTCTTTTTGCATGTGCGCATGTACACATACACACTTACACATACACATACAAACACACAGACATATACACATCCTATATATGTGTAATGTACATGTATATGTATATATATGTGTCTAGTTTCCTCATCTATGGAGAACTTGTGAATGGAAGGAGACTCCGGCAGAAACCAAGGCTGCGATTTAAGGACTGTGTCAAGTCCTCATTAAAGGTCTTTGATATGCAGGACACTGACTGGGAGAACAATGCCTGTCATCGCCACAGATGGAGGAAGCAGGTTAAGGAGGGGATCAACACTTTTGAGAGAGCATGTATCAAGCATGAAGAACTTAAGCGAGCTGTGCGAAAGCGCACGGCTCGTATAGTGAATGGGGAAAGCTTGGTCTGCAATGTTTGCAGTCGTGTATGCTTGTCAAGAGCAGGGCTCATTTGCCACCAACGGAGCCGCAAATGCAAAATATAAGTTAGTCCTAGAGCGCACAATGTTCCTGAAGGTCGGCAATGGTCTTCCTCGGTCACGTGTGGACGCCCATCATCATGTGTCTAGTTATATGCATACACATCCACACATAACTAACATTGATATACACACAATACGCAAATACATTCTTTAACTAAACAATGTTAGTCACTCCCCCATATACCACTTAGTGTTTTATACATATATACATGTATATATGTATATATATATATATATACATACATATTTGAGAAAGACTCAAGAGATTAAGACTCTATTCCTTAGAGCGTAGGCGAGAAAGATATGCCATAATATACATCTGGAAGATCCAGAAGGACTTGTCCCAAACTTTGGCATCAAGAGTTATGCAAATACTAGATCTGGGCACCACTGCATAGTGCCAAGGACTCCACATTTGCCACCAAGATGTAGGACAAGATACTGCAATAGCCTGGGCTTCAGAGGTCCACAGCTCTTCAATATCCTCCCGAAGGACCTGAGAGACCTGCATGGGGTGGATGTATGTGTCTTCAAAATAAAGCTGGACCTCTTCCTGTCAAGATGAACAAACTTAGCAGCAGGAAGTGCAGATGAGGGCAGCTGCATCAAACTGTCTCATGCACCAAATGTCAATTCTATAAAAAGCATTTGTGAAGTAAAATTATCTAGCAAACACCAAATGGTGGTGCCCCAGCATGGCCACAGCTCTTGAGCTGAAACTAGATAAAATATAAATATATATATATATATATTTATCGATTTGAACCAACGTTCTTCTACAGAAAGGAATAAGGAGAGAAACCAGATGGAGAAAGGTAAAAAATAAGAGAGAGAGAGAGAGAGAAGGATGGAGAGGGAGAGAGAAATTAATGAAACGTCTGGATTAACGGTATAAATATATAAAAGGTATTCATACATCCATTCATACATACACACATCCATCCATCCATACATACATACATACATACATACATACATACATACATACATACATACATACATACATACATACATACATACATACACAGATCGACTGGCGTAAAACACGTAGAAATGTTCCAGCTGAGATACCTAAAGGGAGACAACTCAAGGCGATTAGCGGGGTTTCTATGGCTACACGGTGTTTGCTCATAAACTTAAACCCGATTATTTTGTGAAGTTGTGAAGTCTATTTCCACATAATCGGGAATACAAATCTGTTTATTATATTTGGTATTGTGTAATAAACATATTAAGGAGAATGGAAACCAGCAAGAAAGATACAGGACCATGGCATTTAACGGCCACTGGTGAAATTGGAGTGAGGAGAGACCCTATGTTATCGAATGAATTGTTACTGAGGGTATGTACGTCTTATCTTCTGTTTGTTTCAGCCATTTGATTGTGGTCATGCTAGAGCACCGTCTTGTAGAGTTTACTCGTATATATATATTGACTTGTGATTTTTGATTTTTTTTTTGTTTGTTTAAAGGTTAGCGCTTATTCTACCGTCGCTTCTCATTTTTTTTTTTTTTTTTGCTGAACGGCCAAGTTACGTGAACATTAACAAACCAACACCGGTTGTCAGGTAGTGCGCGCGGCGGGCTCCTTTTCAGTTTCCATCTATCAAATCCACAGACGAGGCTTTGGCTGGCCTTAGTTACGGGGACAACACCCGTTGTCAAGCACTGATGGGGATCACACATACACACATACACACGCAACTTAGCGGTTCGGCAAAAAAAAAATGAAGCGACGATAGAATAAGTACAAAACTTTAATCAAAATAAAAATTACAAGACGATATACACACACATGCACGCACGCACACACACACACACACACACACACACACACACACACACACACACACACAAACATGCACACACACACACGCGCACGCACACACACACGAGATCTCTCTCTCTCTCTCTCACCCTCTCCCCCACTCTCTCTCTCACACACACATGCATATATGTATTGGGTTGAGTCGTAGGTAATTTTTGATTTTTGGAAGTAAATTGTTTTGACATATTTTGAACTTCAGATGTTTAAAATTGAAATGGAAACTTCTGTTTTTAAAAGACCCTCACCTGTCATTCGTATTTAAGCCGTAAAAGTGTGCAAATCATAGTTTGATATTAAATTTCACTCTCCTAAAATGGATGAACTGGAAGTGCATATTCACCATATGATGTTGTGAGAGTTTAAGAGAATGGAAAAAACGCTACAGAAACAGCTAAGAAAATATACAGTGTTTATGGCCAAGAGGTCATTACTGACCAGCAAGTGGCGAAATTGGTTTTTCAAAGTTTCGCTCCTGAGATTTGTTATTGAGAGATGACGCTTTGAGATCAGACTTTGCGCCAGGACGCTCATCAGACTTCGCCCATGATGCTTTAAGAAAATTTGGGAAATTCAGTCCTTACAAAAGTACTTAGGAATAAGCAGTTGACCTCAACACATCTCAATCCACCATCTGGCGCCACTTTGAAAAGATAGGAAAACTCAGCAAGTTGGGTGATTGGGTTCCCCCTTTTACTCTGAGTGAGAAGAATAGGGAAGATCAACTGTCCATAGGGACAAGTCTTCTTTCAAAGTAGAACAATGACCTCTTTCTCAGTAATATCATTACAGGTGATGGAAAATGGGTCTTTTAAGACAATGATCTATGCAAAAGACAGTGGAGTGACAAGGATAAATCTCCACAACTTATCTTAAAGGCCGAGCTCTATGGAAAGAAAGGTTATGCTGTGTGTATGGGGGAATCACCGCAGTATTATTCATTTTGAGGTTTTAAACTGTAATCAAACACTAAAGCTGGCATATACTCTCAACAGTTGCAACATGTGCAGGAAAATCTTTTAAGAAAATGCCATGCACTCGTCAATTGGAAAAACATTGTGCTTCGCCATGATAACGCAAGACCGCATTCAGCAAGTATCATGCAGGGTAAAATGTTGGATTTGCGCTGGTCTGTTCTGCTCCATCCACCATATTCACCGGATCTTGCACCAACTGATTTCCATCTTCTTCACTCACTAGAAAATGCTCTGATGGGGGTGGAGAATATTCTCAAGAAAATCTGGTGAAAATGTCTTTGGAAAACTTCTTCATGTTGAGGCCAGCTGAATTTTACTCGATAAATTTTATCTGACAAATGGCAAGAGGTCATTCCAAATAATGGCAGCTATACTGATAATTGAAAATAGTTCTTTGTAAAATTTTTTTCATGAGTAAAGATATTTAACAAAATCGGAAATTATTTATGTCTCAACCCAATATATGCGGCAGGTTTCATTCAGTTTCTGTCTGCCAACTCCACTGACGAGGGTTTGGTTGGCCCATGGCTGTAGTAGAAGAAACTTTCCCAAGGGGCTCCGCAGTGGGACTGAACCCAAAACTATGTGGTTGGGAGGCAAACATGTTACCTCACAGGCGCACCTGCGTCTATAGAAGACTGCTTATCAGTTTTGTTTTTGCTGTTGTTGCTTTGTTTGTTTGTTGAGCGAAGCGGTCTTAGTCCCAGAGCTCGCAAGATCGCGCAACTGTAGTGGGAGAAGTCCGAAACGTGGTCCTTTGCTATTCGTAAGACCCGCACAAGAGAAAGCAGGTCAACCCCCGATATCGACGGATAGATGAATGCGCATCCAGGCTCAGCGGTTACGTAGGAAGTCGGGGGCAAGAAACAGGAAGAAAGAGTGAGAGAAAGTTGGAGCGAAAGAGTACAACAGGGTCGCCACCACCCCCTGCCGAAGCCTCGTGGAGCCTTTAGGTGTTTTCGCTCAATAAACACACACAACGCCCGGTCTGGGAATCGAAACTACGATCCTCCCACCGCGAGTCCGCTGCCCTAACCATTGGGCCATTGCGCCTTCACTGCTGTTCTTGCTCAGCCCTAGGCTAACTCAGACTGAACTGGTCTGTAATCAAAGGACAGGCAAAGGGATTAAGTCGATTACATCGACCCCAGTGCGTAACTGGTACTTAATTTATCGACTCCTAAACGATGAAAGGCAAAGTCGACCTCGCCGGAATTTGAACGCAGGACGTAACGGCAGACGAAATACCTATTTCTTTATTACCCACAAGGGGCTAAACACAGAGGGGACAAACAAGGACAGACATAGGTATTAAGTCGATTACATCGACCCCAGTGCGTAACTGGTATTTAATTTATCGACCCCGAAAGGATGAAAGGCAAAGTCGACCTCGGCGGAATTTGAACGCAGAACGTAACGGCAGACGAAATACCGCTAAGCATTTCGCCCGGTGTGCTAACGTTTCTGCCAGCTCGTCGCCTTCCCAGTGATGGCCATCTTGGACTACATTTTAACAATATGAAGGCGTTGTTTAAGGATGATGAACAAAACACTCATATTTCCAAAGGTGAATTATCCAAACTCGAAAGAATTCTTCTCAACACATGGTTATGTGTGTGTGTGTCTGTGCTTGTCCCCTACCACCATCGTTTGATAACCGATGTTAGTGTGTTTACGTCCCTGTAACTTAGCTGTTCGGCAAAAGAGATCGATAGAATAAGTTCTAGGCTTACGATTTGTTCGACTGAAAGCGGTGCTCCAGCATGGCCGCAGTCACATGAATGAAACATGTAAAAGAAAAAGAATGAAAGAATTGGTCTTAACAAAAAAAATCTTATGTGTGTGTGTGTGCGTGAGAGAGAGAGAGAGAGAGAGGGGGGTGAGAAGAAGAGAGAAATAGAAAGGAAGAGAGAGTGAGAGAGAGAAAGAGAGAATAAGTACGGACGTCATTACTACCCGACCGTGACTCGTCCACTGAAGTGTGAGACCTTGAGAGAAGAGAGAAAGAGAGAAAACGTTGTGTTCATATCTGTTCTGACATGTCCAGTGTCCACAGTAACGACTTCTAACGTTGAAGGAATTTATAATCAACCGGAGAAATACCACACACACACACACACACACACACACACACACACACACACGTGCATTGTAACTGTCTGCTGCCTATGTGTATGTGTGTGTGTGTGTGTGTGAGTATTCATTTTTATGCTAATCTCTATATTCTCCTATGGAGTTTATAATCAGCCGGAGATACACCACGGATGCGCACATTGTGTGTGTGTGTGTGTGTGTGTGTGTGTGTGTATATATGTGTGTGTGTGTGGAAGTGCATGTATGTATGTCTGGATGTGCATGTATGTATGGATGGATGTGTATGTATGCATGTATGTATATCTGTGTACACCTTTCGATGCTGTGTATGCTATACTGTCTACAAATCTATCGGAAGCCTCAAGAGACATTTTAAGATCCACAAAGATCAGAGCTTAACTGTTGCTCTTGGTGGTCCAAATTGGATATACAATCTATGTGGGTGCAGCCACGTAGCCAGCCGATTGCAACAGGGGATGCTATCTTGATAGCTGGGGGTGCTGAACAGGGGTACGGACAAAAGCCTCATACTTAAAAGTGTGAAAGTGGACAAAAACCCCATGCTTATATTTTTCGGGGGTTTTTTTTCCACATTTCTTGATGCGTAGCCTGGTCAAAATTTCTGATATATTTCGTTTTTATTTTCATTTTACTTGTTGCAATCATTAAACTGAGGCCATGCTGGGGCATCACCTCGAAGAATTTTTAATCGAATGTATCGACTCCAATATTTTTAAAAATGATTTTCAACAAGCACATAGTTAAGCCTAAAAGATCTTTGCACATGCTAGAGATAACAGCCAAATCTTTAAACATTATTTTTTATATAATTTCAAATAAATAAAAACAGAAACCACGGTTGTGAAAAAAACAACAAAAACAAAACACTTTCATACTTTAACTATGGGGGTTTGTTTGAGGGGCTTTTGTCTTAGGGGGGCTTTTTTCCTAAGGGTCTTTTGTATTACACCCGCTGAACAGAACTCTAAAAACCGTACTGTTTACAAAATTTGACTATGTCTCTGTTGTGTGGAAACAGACCCCCTCCCCCAAGGTAGAACGGATGGATTAGTCCACCAGGATAAATATGGTAGAGTAATGCCAATGGGTTGACGGACCCGTCAGCGCTCATGAGCAATGTGTCGACTCGGGAGTTCGAGTAGTAACGGTGAGCGGACAAACATCTAGTACTATCTCTTAAACAGAATTAATGTATTATTTTATTATGTCGTACGACACAAACCTCTCAAAAAAATTCAAAACACGAAATAAAATCAGGTTACATTTATCTAATACAACTGCAATCTACGGCAACGCAAGGCAAAAAAATTAAGAAAATCGTCCTTCTCTATACTTGATTTGTATTTATTAAGGGAAGCAAATATCACGAGGTTTGGTTTTTGCTGGTGTTTCACATTTCGTCGAAAGGGTATCATAATTCGAGTTAGCGTCGAAAACGATGATTCACATGTAGCTGTGCTAGATCCAAATGTTAATGGTGAACCATACAAAAGATAAACATTTGGAAAGGCATCCTGTACAATACGTAAAGATCCAAAAAATATCGAGCAGTGTCATCATATTTGGTTTGGAAATGTATGCTTTAGCCACAGTAAGTTAAGAAAGTAAGGTCGATTTATCGCAATTAACTAAATTGCTCAAAGGTTTTAAAAGCACCAAAATCTAAAAATGTCTCGAACGTTGGTAGTAGACTTGCCAAGGAAGAATATATACTATCGTTTTGCTCTGAAAATCTGTTATCTGGCTCTCTCAAGCTTTCGTCGATGATCGCGATATAAATTTTGCGGTGAAAGGTTATCCAGTCATCTTGTGTTGGTACCAGGGCTTCAACAACATAATCTGAAAAACGTCGGGACCCGCAAGCCTTTCGATACATGCATTCCTCAATAACATTAAATTGACGCATTTGTTTCAGAATCTCATTGTTGGCGTTCCTTCCATGTCACCATAGCTTGGATATGGGATGCAGAGTTTGCGTGCTTATTTAAACAGTTGTTTTTTTCTTTTGCGTGATGCCAATTAGAATATCCATTTTTCATAGAACAATATCATCTTGAGCAGAAGTATTAAAGTGCCGACAAACAAAACAAAACAAAGCTTTCTTTGAAAGAGAATACTCTAACCATGGATGACCAGTATACCAGCTTGACGAGAAGTGACGTCTCTGATTTCCATAAAGTTTTGGATCAAACTTTGCTAGAATTGGCTGCACTGGTTGGTAGTCGACCTGTCCTAGATCATCCAATGAGGGTGTCAAAGACATTGCAAAACCTCCCTTGAGCTGCGAAACTACGTTTGCAATTCTCTTTGCTTAGCATTATTAGATGAATCAGATTGGAAATTCAGCAATGATTGCTTCAGTTTTCTTTTTCGGTAGTGATTCATTATTTTTGGGCACTGATATTCGCAATAATTAATTCTAAGGTAGAATATCGTAGTAAGAGTAACAATTTCTTAAAATTTATGTATTTTTAAATTAAACTCGAAAGAGATTTCGGTTCAAGCAATTTTTTTTTCAATTTCTTCAAAGTTACGCTTTTTTTTTTAGTTAAACACAAAATAATTTCAGTATAAACTTTGTTCAAAGTGTAAGAAAAATTATTCAGTGAAAGTTCTCACTTGAAGAATCCTTTAAGAATGTAGATTTTGGGAAATTTCAAAAATTTTCTTTCCTCTGTAGAATTAAAATGACTTTTTAATGTCTGTCTCTGTTCATATATATACGTATGTAGTGATGCGTTTATTACCATAAATCTCTAACTACAGCAACTAATTTACCCACATTTTCATATCACTAACTACAAAATCAAAAGAAATTCAATTTATTGCATACAAGGGAGATAACCTCTTCATACTATTTGGCAGGTTTAGAGGCTTGGATCTGTAGTCTTCGAATTAGCTCTCTCTTTTCTGCTTTTGAGAAGCCTATTTTCTCAAGATTGGTATTTAAGCTGTATGTTACATATGTGGTTGAGTTGGTTTGTAGCTTGAACTCTCGATTCACACACCCAAGTGTGTACATCTCTTCATATAAAAATCTCACATGGAGAATCTTTGGAATGTCTTAGAAATCTCCACTGTGTCGCTAATAGATTGGATTTGGAGAATCCGTATCAGTTTCTTTTGCTCTTTCTTTTTTGCCGTGAGACCGAGTGTTTATAGGTTTTTGTGCAGATTTGTTGGTATATAACCTAATGTACCTTTGATGCTGGTTACTAAGGGAATGTATGTATGTATGTATGTATGTATGTATGTATGTATGTATGTATGTATGTATGTATGTATGTATGTATGTATGTATGTATGTATCAAGCATGTGCCGTCAGTAATTTACTCAGAGTAGGCAGTTGGTGACATTTATGTAGTAAAACACACACACACAAAAGCGAAACACAGGCAATACAAGCGTGCACGACTGAGTTGAAGGCAGATTTATTTCTGCCTTTATAGCACGTAAAGAAAACGGTGTGGTAGGAGTGTACACAGCACGTGTACTACAGCAGTACTTTGCGTAGATTAAATACTGAAATTGAACAGCAGGAGCGAATTATGCATATCTAATAAAACAGAAAATATTTTGTATTTTATGCATAATAATCAGAGTAACCTTCATAATTTTATTGAATTCGGTGCATATTTTGCCATAAAAAGAAAATGTTACTATCGATCTATTTCATTCAGGGTAGGCACTACCTACCTTGCCTACCTAAGCGGCATGTCCCTGGTATGTATGTATGTATGAGACCGCTATTGGTAATGTAATTCAGTACAAACTATTGCATGGTCGGGTCGTTGGCGACTAAACTGGCAACCCCACTAAACTGGCTTAGTGAGAAAGGTGATAGGACACCTTGAAAGGATAAAAAAACAAAGCTTGATAAAAGGGCAGAATGCTGGCCTTGTGTCTGAAAAAGATACCATTAAAGCAAAATTGTTTGTACACTGGATGAAATACTTAGCAACTTTTCGTCCGTCTTTACGCCCTGAGTTCAAATCCCGTCGGGATCGACTATATCTTCCATCCTTTCGAGGTCGATAAAACAAATACCAGTTGAGTACTGGGGTCGATGTAATCAGAGCCGACGCAAAGCCCCTGCATCCCCTGCGGTTGAGGGGCTCCATGTTAAGATTAAAGTACGTAGATAAGTCATCTATTTTCATTGGTTAAGATGTCGAACAAGAATTAAACTATGTTATCTGAAAATTTCAAGAAATAAAATGGTAATACATTTATCTGCAAAAGTTCTTGTAAAAATATTACATTGTACCACGGATGTGTACCAGACTTTGTGGATTTTCTATGATAGCTGTTGAACACAAACTTAACTCTCAGCTTGATTATTCTGAACTGATCAATGATTTCGCAAAGCGAAAAGTGCGCCATGTTTGTCTTTGAAAGTTGCCTGGATTATAAAAATGCTCTTTTTATTCATATCTGGAAGCTTTACTTGTTGAAATTTGGAATAGATCTGAATAGATTTAACTTGTCGAACTTTTAAAAGATGTTCTTTAGGATAACGTGAAATATGGAGCTTCAAATAGAATAAAGTAAACTATAGCTATGAATAAAAGATGCGTAGATCATGAATTTTGATTGAAGGGATGTAGCTTTGAAACAAAAAGTTGCAGGGGCCCTCTGAAAGTCAGGCGACGGAGCCAGATGTAATCGTCTAACCCTTCCCTGCAAAATTTCAGGCGTTCTGTCTATAGTCGAAAGTATTTATTGATCGTCAGCTTTAAGGTCAATTAATTTCGCTGTTTTCTCAGCGCTCGAGATAGTTGGAGGCGAAGGGAAACAACTCTGACAGAACTACTGCCGTAGAGTTCCACAGGTAGTTTACCTCTATACAGTCTCACACATCTTCGAACATTCAAGCTATGTCTTGTTGCTGGAATTAGATCGGGCATGCGTAAACTTTTCCAAGAAGCGTGTCGGCCGCATGAGATATAGCTCATCATCAGGTGGGCCGTATTACTAAAAGAATTCAAATTACAGTAATGCTTCGATATATGAGTTAATTTGTTCCCAGATCGCTCGTAAAGAGAATCTCGTAAAGCAGAGTAATAATTTCCCATTGTAGCAATGTTATAAATCGTAATTGTTCCCAGAAAAATATTTTACCAATAAAATTTATAATACTCATGAATAAATGGCAATAAAAAAAAACAGTAGAACGTAAAGAATATTTTATGTAAAGTATAAAAAATGTCAAAATCATAAAATATATTATTATTATCGTTTTCGCTATCACTTTCACTCGTACTTGACTCATGCACACCATCATTTGTAGACACGATCGCCGATTCACAAGCACTCGTAGACAGACTTGTAAATCTCTTTTTAAAAAAAGTCTAGAGATGTTTGCTTAGAAGAAACTTTTTTCGCTCTCTATACATTTCTCGGTAACACGCAGAAGCATTTGTTATAGCCGTAGAAACTTTTGCCCTTCGTTCTAAATTTGGAGGACTCTCGTAAAGCGAGTCCTCGCAAAGTGGGGTATTACTGTAACTTTTCGTTTGGCGTGCCATTCGCAGAAATTCTGCAAATGTAGTTTGTCAGTTGATTCTAGACGAGCGTGGAGGATGTTGCGTAAGCCCTTCCTACACAAACTTGTAGATATCGAAGTGCAGTCTCGAGCCCCATCACTCATAAGGCTGCTTACTCGCTTTCCATGGCGTATAAGCGACCGAGATCACAACATCCGCCCCCCCCCCAGCAGGGTTAGTCACTGACAACCGAATGGATTGCAACAACATGAAATGAAGTGTTTTGCCGAAGAAAAGAGCGCATGGCCCAGTCCTGTCCGGTCCATCCCGGAATCGAAACTACGATATGGTGATCGTGAAGAGCACACTATGACCTCTAGGTCATACACCTTCCGTCTGTCTGTCTGTCTGTCTGTCTGTTTCTTCCCAAAACTATTTATTAGCGATTCCATTTTTTTTTTCTATTAGTAAATTTTGCACCGTTTATTTCACCATTTATTTCCAACAGCCTGACCTTGGCAAACGTCGAATGAGGAGTTACACAGTGCCATCCCACTGGATATACGGCTTGGAATACCCACAGGGCTGCGGGACAGTAAGTCAAGGTATATAAGACTCTATCTATCTATCTGTCTGTCTGTCTGTCTGTCTTCTAGAAACACCAGTGCTTGACCAGTTGTTTTATGCTCGGGATAAGTAATACTTTGTTTACATCGAAATGTAGGTACACGAAGGGGTACTGAAAATGTTCCAGGTTTTGGGTAAAAGAAAATACAGGGAGATCGGTTAATTATGATTTTATTCAACATATTCCCCTCTCAGGTTATTGCAGTGGTCCTTCAGCTTTTCTAAGTTCTGTGAAAGAATTCGGAAGGCTGGGCCTCCAGCCAGGCTGTTTTTGCGAGACCCTTAAAACCAAGAACTTTTCAGCACTCTCTCGTATATGCAAGAAAGAATTAAGTAAGAAACGGGAAAGTAATATTGAAATATTGCTTTCCCAGCAACAATTCTTCACATAGTTTTCAACAGCAACAAGGGTGGAGGCGCAATGGCCCAGTGGTTAAGGCAGCGGACTCGCGGTCGGAGGATCGCGGTTTCTATTCCCAAACCGGGCGTTGTGTGTATTGAGCAAAAACACCTAAAGCTCCACAAGGCTGCGGGTGGTGGCGACCTCTGTTGTACTCTTTCGCTCCAAGTTTCTCCCACTCTTTCTTCCTGTTTCTTGTCTCCGACTTCCTACGCAACCGCTGAGCCTGGATGCGCATTCATCCATCCGTCGATGCTCTCGGTGTCGGGGGTTGACCTGCTTTCTCTTCTGCGGGTCTTACGAATAGCAAAGGACTGCGTTTCGGACTTTTCCCATCTTGCGAGCTCTGGGACGAAGACCGTTCGCTCAGCAGCAACAGCATCAAGGACAATCACCGGCGCCGCCATCGCTACCACGAGCACCACAACAACAACAGCAACAACAACTGATCCATCACCCACTCCTTAATTCAACCCACGGTTGATGACTGGGTCAGCAGCCAATTTTGCGACAACAATTACAGCTCTTTACCCACGTTTTCATATCACTAACTACTAAATCAAAAGAAATTCAATTTATTGCATCTTTAGCGACTTCAGATATTGCTTGCTTGGCAGATCAGGTATTACAAGGGAGATAACCTCTTCATACTATTTGGCAGGTTCAGTGGTTTTGAATTTGAAACTTCACATATTTAATTTTTTTTTTTTTTTATATATTGCACAATTTCTTATCAGTTACTGTCATTTCTTTTGTTTTCGTTTTCTTTCAAAAGTAGATAAAACAAATTCTCATGCTGGTGGGTGGAGGCGCTGAGATTCTAACTGGGGGTGCCGTACACCCCATAGCCCCCCCCCCCCCGTAGCTACGTGTCTGGTCTGAAGGCAAGATGTTGGTTGTGGACATGCGCGGTTCACGTTTTCTTTGTATCCTTGCAATCCTGTTTTGTTCGTAGGCGGTGACATCTTTGTCGGTGCAGCTTCCGCCAGGCTTTGCGGTCTTGTTGGTTGAATTTCCCAGGTATCAGGGATGATCTCAAAACTTTTCAGTGAGGCTTTTTTGAGTGCATCCTTGAAGTGCTTTTTCCGTGCTCTTTGCGTGCGCTTGTCTTTCACCAACAGTCTCTTGGGGGAGTCGCATGTCTGACATTCGAACAAGGTGATCTGCCTACCTGACTTGCCCTAACCCTAACCCTAACCTTCAGCAGTGTGAAAATAATGCTTGGCAGATCATTATCAAGGGAGATAATCATCTCTTCATAATATTTGGCAGGTTCAGAGGTTTGAATTTGAAATTAAAAGAATTAGAAGTAAAAACATGCATAAACTTCACTTATTTAAATTTTTTTTTTTTTTTTTCACTTTTTGCACAATTCTCCCATGTTCTAAACTGTAATTTTTTTGTTTTTGTTTTCTTTTTCTTTCTCTATTTTCATCCGTCATATTGGCATTGTTCTTGAAAAGCCCTACGAGGCTGGGATTTACCAACCGATTTTATTAGCACCCCCTTGAAGCCTCAAACTGTGAGTGTACGTAATTATATTGCTTTGAACAAGGACTGTGTTCAGCGAGGCATCGTAACCGCCCCAGAACAACGTAGCTTCCGCCAGTTGTACGACATACGAAATACTATCACAAAGGGCCATGCCGGAAGGTTTGAGAAAATGGAATTTCCCATTGAAACTACGTTTGGAATGCCCGTCAGGTAAGATTCATCTCCACCTTTTCTCTATCTCCCCCGTCTCTCTATCTCTGGAAAGTCTTCCTCCATCCCCCAATTATTATTATTATTATTGTTATAATTATAATTATAATTGTAATTATTATTATTATTATTATTATTATTATTATTTGCCAATTTTCGGATACGAAGAGTTCGGAAAATTGCCAAAAATCAGCATTTTGAAATTTCGGCCTATCCTTCCTACCCCCACCCCAATTTCTTCATTTTTCACTTTTTTCCCTAACCCTAACCATAACCCTAATCCTGAAACCTTAACCCTAAAACCCTAACCCTAACTACAAAAACTTTTGGAAATTTTTTTCAGAATCATAATCTCCGTATTTTTCCGCATATTTTGAGAAAAAAAATCAAAAAAAATCTGAAAAAATGATTTAAAATGAAGAAAGTAGGGGGAGTGGTAATTTCAAAATGGCGTTCTTTGCCAAATTTTTTGCAAATTTGTATAGAAAAATATAAGTTTTAAAAAAGGGGTGCTTTTTTGCCCTCTTTTTTTTTATTATAGACCCCGAAAGATAAAGCCGACCTTGGCAGAATTTGAACTCAGAACGTAAAGACAGAAAAAATGCTGCTAAACATTTTGCCTGGCGCTCCAAGGATTCTGTCAGCTCGCCGCCTTAATATTGGTTTCGATATTTTTTTCTACTCTAAGCACAAGGCCCGAAATTTTGGGGGAGTGGGGTGGGGGCAGTCGATTAGATCGACATCAGTATGCAACTGGTACTTAATTTGAACTCAAATTCCGCCGAGGTCAACTTTGCCGTTCATCCTTTTGGGGTCGATTAAATAAGAACCAGTTACGCACTGGGGTCGATATAATCGACTTAATCCGTTTGTCTATTCTTGTTTGTCCCCTCTGTGTGCAGCCCCTTGTGGGTAGTAAAAAAATAGGTATTTCGTCTGCCGCTACGTTCTGAGTTCAAATTCCGCCGAGGTCGACTTTGCCTTTCATCCTTTCGGGGTCGATTAAATAAGTACCAGTTACGCATTGGGGTCGATATAATCGACTTAATCCGTTTGCCTGTCCTTGTTTGTCCTCTCTGTGTTTAGCCCCTTGTGGGTAGTAAAGAAATAAGTATTTCGTCTGTCTTTACGTTCTGAGTTCAAATTCTGCCGAGGTCGACTTTGTCTTTCATCCTTTCGGGGTCGATAAATTAAGTACCAGTTGCGTACTGGGGTCGATCTAATCGACTGGCCTCCTCCTCCAAAATTTCGGGCCTTGTGCCTAGAGTGGAAAAGAATATTGAGAATTACAAAGGCGGCGAGCTGGCAGAAATGTTAGTACGCCGGGCCAAATGCTTAGCGGTATTTCGTCTGTCTTTATGTTCTGAGTTCAAATTTCGCCCGAGTTCGACTTTGCGTTTCATCCTCTCAGGGTCGATAAATTAAGTACCAGTTGCATACTGAGGTCGATCTAATTGACTGGCCCCCTCCCCCCAAATTTCAGGCCTTGTGCCTAGAGTGGAAAAGAATATTGAGAATTACAAAGGCGGCGAGCTGGCAGAAATGTTAGTACGCCGGGCCAAATGCTTAGCGGTATTTCGTCTGTCTTTACGTTCTGAGTTCAAATTTCGCCCGAGTTCGACTTTGCCTTTCATTCTTTCAGGGTCGATAAATTAAGTACCAGTTGCATACTGAGGTCGATCTAATTGACTGGCCCCCTCCCCCCAAATTTCAGGCCTTGTGCCTAGAGTACTAAAGAATATTAGTAGCAGTTTTGTCATAGGGTAGATTAAAAATCGACTCCACCCTTTCTCCAAGTTTGTTTTATTTTGTGTCAGATTTAAAACCCAGTAATTTTTCGTTCAATTTCTGAAATCAGGCCATCCACTCCTATACAAGAAGTCATTGGAAATAAATTTGGAACAATGTGGGTGCAAGAGAAGAAAGACGAATTTGCGCGACGGACGCAGAGAGAAGCTCATAAACAGGTAAGTTTACAATTTTGAAATATATTTTAGTATATACCGGAGTAGTTAGAGTGTGTGCCGCCGAGTTTGTCGCCTTCACTTCGAGCTCCCACCGAGAGTAGTTTTAGCAACAGTAAAAACATTTTTTGTGTCAACACTGTCCATACAAGCTTATACAGACTCTAAAGCGCCACCCACATAGTTCGGCAGTCATAAAAGCTCCGCTCCCTCGTCTTCTCCATCTGCCAGCTACGTTACTGTTTGTGTATCAATTATCACTAGCTACATGAAGGCGGCGAGATGGCAGAATCGTTAGCACACTGGATGAAATGCTCAGCGGTATTTCGTCTGCCGCTACGTTCTGAGTTCAAATTCCGCCGAGGTCGACTTTGCCTTTCATCCTTAAGAGGTCAATAAATTAAGTACCAGTTACGCACTGGGGTCGATATAATCGACTTAATCCGTTTGTCTGTCCTTGTTTGTCCCCTCTGTGTTTAGCCCCTTGTGGGTAGTAAAAAAATAGGTATTTCGTCTGTCTTTACATTCTGAGTTCAAATTCCGCCGAGGTCGACTTTGCCTTTGATCCTTTCGGGGTCGATAAATTAACTACCAGTCGAACACTGGGGTCGATGTAATCGATTCATCACCACCTCCCACAAGCTGTCCTTGTGGCAAAAATTTGAAATAATTGTAACTAGTTACTAGGCATAACCGTGTTGTTAAAAAAATCCACTTTGCAATCATATGGTTTTCAGTTCGATCCCATTGTAAGGGATTTTGGGGGAGGGGTAGGTCAATTATATCGACCGCAGTGTTCAACTTGTACTTATTTTTATCGACCCCGGAATGATGAAAGGCAAAGTCGACCTCGGTGGAATTTGAACTCAGAATTAGAAAACAGACGAAATGCAGCTAGTCATATTGCCCGTCGTACGAACGATTCTGCCAGCTCGTCACCTGATATATATATTAATTAGTAACTTAGTCACGAGGACATCTATTGGAGGAGATGGGTAATATTTAGAACATGCATTATCGACTCTGTAAGTGCAAAATGGCAAGTCTGAGACCCGAAATTTGAGCTTAGAAAGGAACGTAACTAACACCGCATAGCATTTTTTTCCGAGGCTTTGCAGCATCTGCCGTCCATGGCATTTTTATACATATTTATAAGTGTAGTATATCAGACAAAAAATGAAAGCAATAAATATTGAAGTACATGAATCTATTATCCTGCAAGGGAGATAACTAGTTTGTATGAAGTTTAGCGTAGCCTTCCTTTACGTGGAATTCGCGCGTTCATTGTTTAGTGGGCACGCGATAAATAGACGGATGTAGTAGTAGGAGTAGTAGTGTGTGATAGAGAGATGGAGAGAGATAGAGATAGATAGATAGATAGATAGAGAGAGAGAGAGAGATATTCGTGTAAAACTTTTTCTCCTCCTCCAAACGGTTCTAATTTTCCTTTTGTGACATATAGTCACCAATTCAGTATTTATAACTTTCCAATAAGAGCAGAGTATGTCAAAATCTAAGTGTTTAATAATAAACATATTAAGTCAGACTGTCAAATTACACACACACACACACACACACACACATACACACACATGTTTATTTAGCTTATAGATTCTTATACGATATGTATGTCTATATGTGCGTACATATGTATACAACTATATGCCTATCTAAATACATATGTACATACATATTCTGTTATATATATATATATATATATATATATATATATATATATATATATATATATATATATATCTTTTGTGTCTAGGGAGAGCCATTTTTTTATTGTGCTTAAAATTTCACACACTCACCGGTAAAATTTCCACTTATTCCTTATTTTTATTTTCCTAAAATAAATTATATTATAAGGCAGAAAAAGAAAATGACTCTCCCCAGACACAACAAAATATGCTTCAACACACGAACTCACATAAAGAATCTTGCAAACCAAATCCCAAAACGAAATATATATATACTATTTCCATTTGTGTCACATGTTACAAAACTTGTAGATAATACCTGGACTTAAAAGAGACTTAAAAGACATGCTAATTCCTTCAGAATCAGATTCCATAAAGGCAAAGATGTAGAAGAAACTTGAATAATATCTGTCACTAGTGTCTTAAACCCTGTCAATCAGCAGGTGGTCTTAAAAGCCATCCGTGGGTTCAATCAACGGAGGGATTATGCTGTGTAATAGGGTGTGGTGTATGTGTTGACGGGACGGCTATTATCTGTCAAAATGAAGCAATCATCATCATATATATATAAATATATATGTGCGTATATATATATATATATAGGCGCAGGAGTGGCTGTGTGGTAAGTAGCTTGTTTACCAACCACATGGTTCTGGGTTCAGTCCCACTGCGTGGCACTTTGGGCAAGTGTTTTCTACTATAGCCTCGGGCCGACCAAAGCCTTGTGAGTGGATTTGGTAGACGGAAACTGAAAGAAGCCCGTCGTAATATGTATATATATACATATATATATGTATATATATACATATATATATATATATATACGTGTGTGTTTGTGTGAGTGTGTTTGTCCCCCTAGCATTGCTTGACAACCGATGCTGGTGTGTTTATGTCCCCGTTAAAGGCGGTGCTCCAGCATGGCCGCAGTCAATGACTGAAACAAGTAAAAGAGTAAAAGAGTAGATATATATATATATATATTATATATATATATATATATATATCTATATATATATATATAATTTTAATCCAAAAGGGAAACAAAAAAACAACAACAACAGGAACAATTACAGTATTATTATTAATAGGCGCTCAGGAGATGGAAGCAGGGAATATATATATATACTACATATGTGGAAAATCGGTGTGTATTTGTTTGTGGAGTTGTTAGCTAACTCCTCCCACATCGTTTTATTGATTTTGATGAAAATTGACACGTGAGTACAACTTATGTCTGGAAACCACGTGACATACTTAGAGGGGACCTTTATATTTGCCTCATATGTCTAATTTTTTTAAAACACCCAAGGGAAATAACCTATAGCACCTGCACAATATATTTTTTAAAGATTCAAGGGAAATATAACAAGTTTCATTGTTTATGTTCGATTACTTCGAATACTGATTTTTTGTGTGTCCAATTTCTAATTTCTGCAGAAAATACCACTTAATTTGACATGTGAGTAGAACATATGCCTGGAAACCTCGTGACATACTTAGATTGCTGAAAAAAAAAATACTCGATAATAGGGCCCCTCCAATAGATCCTAAGTATGTCTTTGTGCCTATGTTTGTCCACGTCACCATCGCTTGGCAACCAGCGTTAGTGTGTTTACATTCCCGTACCTTAGCGGTCTGGCAAAAGAGACCGATAAAATAAGTACTGGGGTTTAAAATAAGTCCTGGGGTAGAATTGTTCGAGAAAAACACTTCAAGGTTCCAGCATGACCGCAGTCAAATGACTGAAACAAGTAAACGAATAAATGAATACACACACACACTCATATAATGATATATATATATATATATATAATATATATATATATATATATACACTCACACACGTAGACACCTACTTATGCACACATACACATACTCATAACATACACTGTACCAATCATTTTCTGGAAAGCTGCATACTTTAACGTATCAACTATCGAAGTAGGAGGACACCTCTGCTAATGGGAGCGCCTCTACGTGGTCGCTTGTCGAGTTAGAAATAGCAGCAAAATTTTACACTAAAAGAAGGGAGAAGGCACAGTGAATAATGTTGTTCTAGATCAGGGGTCGGGGAACTTTTTCAACCAATTACCCCAAAATATATTTACTGATGAAAACGTTACCCCTTGATTTGAAAGGAAGAGAATCATAGATTTTTTTTTTTTTTAGTTTGATATTGATGTCCCATATTTTGTGGCTTGAAGTCATTCTACTGAGTTGAAATTTCATTATCAATTTTCAGAATCGTCAGAGTGCAGTATATAAAACAAGAGCGAATATGTTAGCTCAATATCAACAACCAACTAAAGAACCAGAATTGTGGAAACTTCCACGCTTCACTAAATGTGTACGTATACGTTGCATTTCTTTGTAAGGTTTTGGTCTGATGTCGATTCATTGTAGGAATCTGTTGTTTTGCTTCTGCTTTTGTTTTTCAGACTTTTTAGATTTCCAAGAAGTCCAAGGTTGAATTTATTGAATGATATACCAAAGTTGTTTTTTCTTTTAGTGGTTTTTCTTGTAGTATTCTTGTAGACTATATAAGGCAGAATATACACCTGTCTCTATGTATGTATGTATGTATGTATGTATGTATGTATGATGTGTGTGGATATATATGTAGTTTTATAAATATATATGTATGTTTATATATATATTTTTATATATACATACGTACATACATACATTCATGCATACACCTACCTACCTACCTACCTACCTACCTACCTACCTACCTACCTACCTATTTACCTACACACACATGCATATATATACTACCCTTATTCGACGACAGAACCATTGCAGCAAGCTATCTTGCGATCTACAAAGAAGGACTAAACACACAGATGGTCCAATCCGTTCGAGCTCCGAGGAATTTCTCGTCCGGGAATCGTACCACACACAATACCATGGAAGTGCACACTGTCCAATTGTCCCATCGGCAACTTATAAATACGTTCGTGAGCCTACATGGTATATTAAATGGTCTGTAGTAAATGTGGTCCATTCCATATTAGGAACTAAACGAATCAACCTTATCCTATAGACATATGATCAATGGCGTTCAAGTCATGATCGTTCCGACAGTGTATAATCTATCCATTCGTTTTATCAGGCAGTTGACAATAGACAGTAATATGAAGTATAGTTAGCTGCTATTTCATACAGGTCGAGCGAGGGCGTACAAGCTTCAACGTTTTCTCTGTGTTGGAATTGATATTGATGTTTTTTTTTCACAGGCACAACCTCACCTCGAAACCTTTCGATCGGAAGCCAAGAAAAATCAGGCAATGGCTAAACAAGAATTAGACAAAATTCCTCGACTTGGAACGACACAGCAAGGAATATACACCGCTGCATATCATTAAAAACTATCGTCGCATCAGATTTTCTCACAGAGCCAAACGATTTTCTCGTTCTTTCTTTCCTTCTTTCTTTCTTTTCTTTCTTTCTTTCTTTCTTTCTTTCTTTCTTTCTTTCTTTCTTTCTTTCTTCGTTTCTTTCTTTCTTTCTTTCTTTCTTTTTGTTTTTTCCCCTTAGTTATTTCTTCGTGGTATGGTTCCTTCCTTTTTCCTTCCTTTGGGCTTGTTTCTTTCTACATCCTTTTAGTTTGTTAGCTAGTCCTTCCTTCTTTCCTTTCTTCCTTCCTTCCTTCCTTCCTTCCTTCCTTCCTTCCTTCCTTCCTTCCTTCCTTCCCCCTTTGTTTATTTGTTTGTTTCCCCTTTTCCCCTTTCTTTTTGTTTATCCACTTGGTGTTTGCTTCTTTCCTTCTCGCTTGCTTGCTTGATCCTTGCTTTCTGTCAGTCTGTGTGTCTGTCTTTATTGTTGTTTAGCATTTATGTCAGGTCCCTGATCCAGTAAGCCTATGATCAAAGACATTCCACTTGTGACCAAATTCCTCTTTTATCCCCCTCCGCCCCAATCATACTGTTATCACCAGCACACTGCTTACTCAATGCGTTCGTCTTTTCAAAGATGGCAACGGGTAATTTGAGGGAGAGATTTCGCTGTTATTTTTAACAGATCGAGCATTTCTCAGTCTACATTTTCCCTACAGCCAAAAAAAGCACACTCAAAACAACCCCGCCAAAACAAGAAAAAAGACCATATTTAGTACTTATGTCTTTCTTTCCTCTCCTTCTTCCCTTTTAATCTTTACTTTCTTTCTTCTTTCTTTCTTTCTTTCTTTTTCTTTCTTTCTTTCTTTCTCTGCGGTCGTGTCTGTATATGTGTATGTATATGTGTATGTACGTATGCATGTATGTATGTATATGTGTGTATGTATGAATTCATGCATGCATATATATATATGTGTATATATATATGTGTGTGTGCGTGCATGCATGTATGCTTGTGTGTATGTGTGTGTGTGTGTGTGTGTGTGTGCATGTGCTTGTGGTTGTTCATGTCTTAACATGTCTCTATAGCAATAGAAGCATATGTCTGTGTGTATGTTTATGTGTGTACATGTAAGTATGTACGTATATATATATATATATATATATATGTGTGCGTGTGTGTGTGTGTGTGTGTAGATGAACGGAAGTATGGCCAAATGGTTAAGAAGTTCTCTTCGGTATCATGAAATACTAGGTTCAATTCTACTGCAAGTCACCTTGTGTATATATACTTTTTACTGATGTCCACTCCAGTGCCTTTGAGTAAAAATTAATTTAATGTTAACCGCATGGAAGTCCGCCGGATGACTGTACCTGCATTCCGAAGGGTCAACCTTCACACATACATTGTTTTACTGGTTATACAGGATAGGCCCAAGGATTTAGGGGCCAAATGTCCATGGAATTAAGTTAACAGCTAAGTTATTGTTAGCATATCCTAAGTAAGACATTGAACCGTACCTTTTGGTGAAGCTACAGCTCGGGCGTTCAGGAGATTTGTGGAAGTGTGGAGGTACCATTTTGTCACCGCTACATCTTGTTCTACTCTGGTTCAGGTTGGTATTAATTAAGGGCTTCAATTATCGGTTAAATAGTAGAAAGGGCTTTGTCGCAGAGACACAAGATCCGAAGGAGGCCTGGCTTCTACACATGTGTCCCATAGGTTCACCTGTGCGTGGACAAATTCTCGGGTGACGAACTAATCCTGCTACTTAAGGGTTAAGTAGGCTTTGCCCCTCAAAAGTAAGCTCGATAGAACAAAAAAAAAAAAAAAGAATATTCTGTAAATGAACCTGCAGAATGCAACGAGAAATCACTACTGTATTTTTCGGACGAAAAATCACGAACCTTTAGACTTTCGCTGACACCTGTAGGCATGAGATATGATGGGAAAGGTTGTATGTGTAATTAATGTGGTGAGCATTAAAACAGCTAATCAGTAACAATTATACAGTGAGGAAAATATAATTAGTTAGTGATTAATATTATGGGTGTTGGTTATGGCGGTGAGCTGGCAGACTCGTTAGTACGCCGGAGAAAATGCTTAACGGTATTTCATCCGTCTTTATGTTCTGAGTTTAAATTTCACGAAGTCGACTTTACATTTCATCCTTTCGGAGTCGATAAAATAAAAGATGATAATAGAACCGCTAATCAAATATGATGATAATATTATAGATGTGATGGCGTGAAAATATGCATATTCATTGATGCCGTCCACTAGTCAAGTTAATGCTACCATATTTAATCCTTCTGCTTCTTTGAACGCCATTACGTTGTAGAAAAAAAATCTTGGTGAGATCATTGACAAGTACTAAGCGTTTGTCATGGAATTTTTGCTGAATAATATAAAGGTGGCCACACGTTACCTTTTGTTGGGTAGTTTCTACAAGGCAGCAATTTGTCAGCCAATTATAAACGGTTCATCACAAAATGCTGAACAAAATGTTACCGGATATTTTTCCAATACTCAAACAGTTCTGCAATACATTCGCCCTGTACTGGTTAGGTATTTATCGTAAATGGTTGGATAAAAAGCAGAGGTGCCCTTAACTGAATTTAAGCTCTAGACTTAAAGAGCGGTTATGAATTAGTCCAAGGTATTTTTTCTAGTGGTCTAACAATTTCGCCGACCCACTACGCTGCTATATTACATTTTATTCTCGTCCCTGGAAGATTGAAGTTAAATCTGACCTCGGGGAACAGAAATCAAAGTATGAAGAACCGGAATACTCCCGGGGTTTGTGTCTGACTCCTTAGCGACTACACACACACTCACACAAACACACACACACATACACACAATTTAGTAACTGTTTGAATCGGCTCCACGTGGCTTAAGGTTTTATGAGCTCGTCAAACGACTTGGTTACCTGAACCTGACGAGCTGGATTTGTTTGACGAACCTACAAGTCTTTAATTTGCGTGGAGACGAATCAAATGCGTTGAGTGCCACTTGTTTCCTGTCCACCCACTTGTATTATATATATATATATATGTACATACATTCAGACACATACATATGTCGGTTGTCTGAAAAGTTCAAAATCTAACAAAAATACTCTCATGGAATGTGGTCAAGTGAGGTTTACTGTTCAACACTCCACCCCTTGCGGTCCACTCACTTCTGCCATCGGTGTTTCGGTGCTTGGATTCCATTAGTGAAGAAGCTTTCACCCTGTTGATCAAAAATGTCATCAACAACATGATATCGTTATCACTGTGATGCGGATTCCCATACAAGTATTTTTTCATGTTAAGGAACAGATGATAGTCATATGGGGCCAAAGCAGGAGATAGCCATTGAAACCAAGAACTTGCATGCTGGGGCATTGTCCTAATAAAACAAAACTCCTTTCGCCAGTTTTTTTTGGCGTTTGATCTTGATAACCTTTTGTAACTGCCCCAGCCATTTGGCATGGTACTCTCTATTGATGATGTGGTTCTTTTCAAAGATAATCAATAAACACAATGACCTTTGCCCCCCACCACCAAGAGCCATCACATTCCCTGCAGATGAAACGACCTTGGTCTTCTTTGAAGTAGGTGAGAAGGGGTGTTTCCACTGCATGGATTGTCTCTTTGTCTATAGCCATCGCCTATCCTGGGTTAGGAAATGCTCAAAGACACCAGTTGGATTTGCCTTAAACAATGTCAAATTTTCCCGTGATCTGATCAACCTGGTGCGCTTTTGGTCATGCGTCAGAAGACGTGGCACCTACCGAGCAGAAACTTTCGTCGTGTCAAGTTCATTGTACAGAATATTCTCGACTCTCACACGGGCCATGCTAATAGTATTGGCTATGTGATTTTATAGATAATTGGTGAACACGATCAATATTTTCCTCGGTGATGGCAGGTGCAGGACGTTCAGACCTTGGGTCATCTTCAAGGTTCTCCCTTCTCTTAAATTTAGCTGCCCACTACTGTACTGTTGATAAAGCTGGAGCACTCTCTCCTAGTGAGAAAGCATGTCAGTATGAATGTCCCACGGGATAAACCCTTTTTCTGCAGATAATAGCATGATGCCAAATTTTGTCCATTTTCAAGAGAAATCGCTATCAGTTACTTTTCAACAGTCAGATGTCAGTTTAACTAGAAAAAAACCCCCAAAAAAACAAGAGCACTCAGAGAGCGCAAACCTCCGCCAGGGCAACACCAATGTCCTCTCAACGATTAGCTGGAGATGATTTTTAAGATGAGAATGTCTGAAATAAACTCGACTACTCTCACAAACGAGAATACTAGAAATGTACCCGACCGCTCTCAAAAGTCAAGTAAAAAAGTAGGAAAAATAATCCAGAATCCTTGTCCGGTAAATGGATCGATCCCAAAATCTAATCAGTTCATGCCAGTTACGAAGCCAAATATCCTCAAAAGTTTCATCCGAATCCATCCAGCGGTTCTTGAGATATATTGTCCACAAACAAACAAACAAACAAACAGACACGATTGAAAAGAATATTACCTCCGTCATAGCGAAGGCGGAGGTAATAAGTGTCGAAAATAATGTATGCAAATTCCACACGTTTAGAATCACTCTTTCATAGTCAGCCTACGAACTTTTCAGCTCGCCGTCATATGTACACACACACACACACACACACACACACACACACACACACACACACACACACACATGTATGTGTATGTATGATATGTATACATATGTATAAAAAATATATATATATACATACACATAAATGTATACATGTATATATGCATATATAATGTTTACACATGTATATTTGTATACGTGTATATGTATGTATATACACATACATGTGTATCTGTACGCTTATATGCATATGCATGTATACACGCACACATGCATGTATATACATATATATATATATATATATATATATATACAAACATATACTTATATGTGTGTGTGTATTGTGTATATATATATATATATGTACAAACATATATATATATATATATATACATACACACAAACATATATATATGTGTATGTATATATATATATATATATATATATATATATGTATATATAAAATATATGGTACTCTACTAAACAACTTTCAGTTTAATGTTAAATGCAAAAGTATTTTTTCTATATAACTTGACATAGACAGGAACCTGAGTGTGTATATATAAATATGCATGTGTGTGAATGTTTGTGTATGCATATCGATGTGTGTTTATGTGTGTGTGTGTGTGTGTGTGTGTGTGTGTATGTGTTGCGCGTTTACTTGTACTTACCGAGAGAGGCCAACACCCTATGACAAACTTGTTTAAACATTCTTCTGGTCAGCTTCGTTAGTAAAGAAATCAGAAGTAATTAGGTGAGTAATCAAAGAACTTCCTGTTAATTGAATATAGTTCTATAAAAGTATACACGTCACCGACATACAAACGTACACACATCAATGTACATAGACACGCGCATAGAAACACCTACACACACAAGCAGATACACGCACACACACATACGTACACACACATACACACACAGAGAAACATGCCACATACATGCATTTATAAATATGCACATATATATGTATGCATATATATATATATATATCATTTATTTCATTTTTCATTTTGTCTAGTTTCAGCTCACGAGATGTGGCCATGCTGGGGCACCGCCATTCGGTGTTGCTACATGATTTTACTTCACGAACGCTTTTTAGCAATTGACATTTGGTGCATGAGAGAGTTTGATGCAGCTGCCCTCATCTGCACCTCCTGCCGTGAAGTTGGTTCATCTGGGACACCTGACAGGAAGAGATCCAGTTTTATTTTAAAGACATCTGCATCCACCCCATGCAGGTCTCTCAGGTTCTTCGGGAGGATATTGAAGAACTGTGAACCTCTGAAGCCCAGGCTATCACAGTATCTTGTTCTACATCTTGATGGCAAATTTGGAGTCCTTGGCACTGTGCAGTGGCGCCCAGTTCTAGTATTTGTGTAACTCTCGACGCCAAAGTTTGGGACAAGTCTTTCCAGGATCTTTCAGATGTATATTATGGCATATCTTTCTCGCCTACGTTCTAAGGAATAGAGTCTTAATCTCTTGAGTCTTTCCTAATAGCTTATATGCTGCACAGAGGCTATCTTCTTCGTGTAGCTTCGTTGGATCGATGATATATATATATATATACATATATACAAATATATTTATACATACACGCACACACGCATACGTATACATACACGTATATACTCACGCACAGTTATATGTCTTTTAATTGCTGGAATCATTGCACGTTTTGGTAAATGTACCTGCTGCCCTTGTTGCTGCCATAGAAAGGCTGAGAATTGTTTGCTCACCCAGCCTTGCCCTAATAACTGAAGGTACAGCGTTTGCCCCCGTTGTTATGAGCTTTTCGAAATGCATATTTGAAGGGGACACTCAGTCACTATTTCTTCTTATTTTAAACATATAAAGCTGTAAAATATTTGAAAACAAATGAATGCGCAAACCCCAGGGCCGTCCGAACTGTCTTATAAGTCCCTGGCCAAAGCAATGCACAAGGGATTGTAGATTTATATATTGGCTGCAAACTACAAACCACGGCATGTAATAAGTTAAGCATTGGGCCCCCTAAAGCCGTAGAGCCCATTGAAAATTGCCTACTATGCTTATGCCTGAAAACGACTCTAGCGTGGCCAAATGGTTAAGGTGTTGCACTCATGATCAGAAAATCAGGTTTCAATTCCTGGTCTGAGTAATGTGTTGTGTTCTTGAGCAAAACACGTCATTTACTCCAGTGTACTCAGCTGTAAATGAGCAACTCTTCGACGGACTGGTATTCCATTCAGGGGAAATTGTGTGATCGGGTCACTTATATGCCATGGAAGCCAAGTAACCAGCTCTATGTGTCTTTGGACACGGGGTTGTACTGCGCAAGGGTTGATGGTGTTGATGATGATGATAATGATGGTGATGACGACGACGACGATGACGATGACATTTGAACGGCATTTGATGGTATTTGATGGCAGGAAATGAGACGAGTCATTTACAGTGAAAATAAATCTTACATGAAAAGAGTAGTAACACATTGCGCAAAAAAAAAAAAAAACCCACAAAAATCAACTTAACTTTAGCATTCTATTTTATTTTGTTTTATTTTATTCTGAAAGTAGATTATTCTAATATTTTGTCTTCCATTGTGTTGGCATTTTTTTTTGTTTTATGCAATAAATGTTTACAAAAACATTATCGATAAACGCTATCTTTTTATCTAGTAACACCGACCTTCTGTTCTCGCAAAACCCCGAATCCCTTGTTAGATTTGTTAGTTCGAAAGCAGCCCCTCCTAAATAAGAAGCTTTCGTCGTATTTCATCATTCAATACTTTTGTGAGAGACTGCATTTTGAAGTCCTTGATCATTTATTTATATCCCTGAGCTTATCCACGAGGGCTGCACCATAAATTACATTCGTGTATCGTATATCTAGGCTTAGGTACATCTGTTGAACTTGATACGAGAAATCATCACGATAATTGAGCCAAAGCTGAAGAGATTCTGACGGTTGGCTTTGTTTTAACAGCATCTTATTTTCGCTTGTTTGGATCTCTTCCATGCCATATGAGTTCCTGATGAGGTCAGCATAGAGACTGAAGAGCTCTTTCTCATTGCAAGAGTCTGAAAGCTCTCCAGACATGACCATTTAGATTTTAACGTTTCCTTGTTTCAGTCATTGGACTGCGGTCATGCTGGATCACCATCTTGAATTGTTTAGTCGAACAAATCGACACATTATTAATTTTTTAATTGTGTATGTAGGAGGAGGTACCCAAAAGTAACCGGAAACGTTCTCTGTGGTACAAGCCCGACGTAGTTCAGGTTTCCGCCGTTAGAAGCCACTTGATGCGACTCTCAGGTATCAGTCTGCCGACCGGCATCGTCGACTGATGCCATACAACCACGTTGTGCATCTTTGTTCTATAGTGTTTCTCCCTACTCGACGGTTTTTGCGATGGTTGAAGCGAAGGAACAGTGTACACCTGTGAAATTCTGTTTTCTGCTGGTGAAACGGCAGCCAAAACAGTGGTCGTGTTTCAAACAGCTTACAAGGACGCTACCATGAGCAAAACACAAGTTTACGAGTATTTTTCACGCTTTAGGAATTATCACTTGTCACTTGATGACCAGCCTCGTTCAGGACGACCGTCAACCTTCCGAATGAACGAAAACATCATGAAAATTCATGAATTGATCTTGGAGGACCATCACTGGACAATTGATGAACTTGTTGATATGACTGGTATGTCCTGGAAATCCTGCCAACGAATTTTAAGTGAGGAATTGTAATGAAGAGAGTTGCAGCAAAATTTGTGCCTCACCTACTCACGGAAGATTGAAAGCGGTCACGACTGAATGCGTGTTGTAAACTGAAAGAGCAGTCGGAAGTTGATCCGGACCTTTTTCGAATGTCATCACTGGTGACAAAAGCTGGTGTTACAAAATTTGCTGATGTGGAAGACGTGAAGAAAAAACGATGGAGATGTTAAAAAGCATCACTTCACAGAAGTTCCAGCAATGCTTCGAACAGTGGAAAACGCTATATCGTAAAGGAAGAAATGATGATAATGTTGTAGGGAATTAGTAATAATGGTACACCCCTCCCACGTAAGGAATGGAATAACCTAGTCACTATAAATAAAGAGAAGTACGTGAAGTGCCCGGAGTTCGTAGCAGGCGGTAAGCGATATTCGTATCGATTGGAGTTATTTTGTCATGGGTTTTTTTTTACTGCTGTTGGACGTGAGTCACCTTGTTGAATGTTTGTTGAAGGTCTGCCCTCGTGGGTGCACCCAAGATTATTGATTGTTGCTGTTGAAGTTGTTTTTGCTGTTGTTGAATTGTTGCTTTTCTCCCATTGTGGGAGGGATGGAGGGAGTGCCGGTGGGGGAGGCGCAGTTGTGCGGCGGCGGCTGGTGGAGGAGTGGAGGTTGAAGTTTTGGAGGTTCGTGAGGTGGGGGTTGAGCCGAGGAAAATGGAAGAGTGTGAGAAGCTACTGGGGAGGGAGGGAAACACGTTGAGACTGGCGCCGCCTGGGGAGCTCACGAGCAGTGTGGCGAAGAGAACAGTGATTTTTGGAACACTGAGGGTGTCGAGCGGGAGCATTGGGATGGCACCTATTGGAGCTGTTGAGGAGTGCTTGAAGGAGGTCGAGAGGCTGAAGTAGGCTTGTGGTTAAGGAGGTAGAGAAAGAGGTTGTGCAGGAAGTCAGAAGGAAGGAAGGTGAGAAGATGGTTGACAAGGAGATTGAAAAGGAGCTTGAAGAGGAGCTCGAGGAGGAGTTTCAGAAGGAGGGGTCATCAGCAAAGACACTGGTTGTACCAGTGGAGGAAAAGGAATTAGGCGAACAACTGTATGAGGGTAAAATGGCGACACTATTGAGAGTGGAGGAAGAAAAAGAAAACGTACCAGGAGTAGAGCAAGAAAAGGAAAAACAAGAAAGGAAGGCGAAAATATACCGATGGAATTTTGTAACATACGCTAAAAATAAAGAAACTGAGCGGAAAAATAATGAAATTTAAGTCCATTATAAGGGTGAAGTTGCCCAGAGATATTTACTCAGAGAACGCGAAGGCCATTGTAGTCGATAAGGAGAGGTACAACAGGCTGAAAGATATGTGTGGAAAAGGCATTGATTCGCCAGGAGTTACGTTGGAATTTGATGAATGGCCACTAGTGGTAGAATTGAAAGATATTGAACCTTTTATGAGATATTAAAAACGGGGGGAAAAAGTAAGGAAACTTATTTTATTTTTTAAAAAAGAGGAAAAAACGATGATAGAAAAAAAACAAAGGAAAAATGAACGATTATAAACAGTGTAGTTAAACGTTCAAATGGTACTGCATGAGAGTGAGGCTCATGCAGCCATTGCATTTTCATTATTATATAACATCTTCATTTTCATTCGTTTTATGTTTTTTGTCCCCACTGTGGTGTTCTGTCTGTTCCCTCTGTGTAATGGCCATAGTGCCAAAATAAAGAAAGAGTACGTAGTAAGCGGTCAGAGACGGTCGTGTCTTTACTGGTTTTACTAAGTATACTGTATACCGAAGTGAGTGTTTTAATGACCCAACATTTTAAGGATATAACAGTAGCGACGAGGATCTAAACAACTCGCTATGAATTAATAAACTCGACCAAGATTTAAACAACTCCCGAGGATTTAAAGAACTCACGAAGAATTAATAAACTCGACGAGGATTTTAACAACTCACGAGGAATTAACAAAACTCACAAAAGTTTTGGTTGTGCGAAAAAAAATCGTAAAATTATAGAAAATTTGTTGGCCGGTTTGTTCGAGTTGCAAAACAGCAACAGCAGCAGTGGAGGCGCAATGGCCCAATCGTTAGGGCAGCGGACTCGCGGTCGGAGGATCGCGGTTTCGATTCCCAGATCGGGCGTTGTGTGTGTTTATTGAGCGAAAACACCTAAAGCTCCACGAAGCTCCGGCAGGGGGTGGTGGCGACCCCTGTCGCTCCAACTTTCGCTCCAACTTTCTCTCACTCTTCCTTCTTGTTTCTTGTCCCCGACTTCCTACGCAACCGCTGAGCTTGGATGCGCATTCATCCATCCGTCGATGCTCTCGGTGTCGGGGGTTGACCTGCTTTCTCTTCTGCGGGTCTTACGAATAGCAAAGGACCACGTTTCGGACTTCTCCCACTACAGTTGCGCGATCTTGCGAGCTCTGGGACGAATACCGCTTTGCTCAACAAACAAACAAACAAGCTGAAGCAACAACAACACGACCAACAACTGAAAGAACAACTATTATTATTACAGCAATTATTATTACAGCAACAAATGCTGCAATTAATGAGGTCGTTAGGAAGTTCAGAAAAAAGTGTTCTCGCCAGACTTTGTCGCAATCTCCATAACAGTGTTCAAAGACGAACCTGACGAAGCAGTTACCTTCGAAGCATATTACAGAAGATATGAGCATATCTTCCAGAAATAAAGTAAAGATTGGGACGACGAGATGAAAACGTGCTTAATCTTGAGAAAACTGGCGACAACAGAACATGAACGATACAGTAATTATGTACTCTGAAGAAAACCTTTGGACATAAACTTTAATGACACAATAGATATAGTGTGTAAAATTGTCAGTAAAAAAAGCTCATTGTTCAACATATATTGGAAGTGTTTGAACATAGAGAAAAACAATGAAGAGGACTACATCAAATGCTGGTAGAGTAAACAGGGAATGCGAAAATTAACGTCAGATATGTGCAAATGACTGATTTTACGCAGGACGCCGAAAAGGACGCAGAAATTAGAACTAGAATTCTCGCAAAGCTGGAACAAAACCAGGATGTAACCCTACAATAAGTGTCAGAAGAATGTGAAAGGATAGTCAAATTAAGACACGAAATTGAACGTAAATATTGTTTCCAAGTAAAGCAAGTGCGAAATAGTCAGACTAGAGATAAAGTGCTTAAAAAAAAAACGACAAAAATCAGGAAATAAACTAATGTTTTACATGTTGAGGTATACAACTGAGGAAAAATTGTCCATTTAAAAAAGCGGAATGCTTCCGTTGTGAAAATATAGGATATAAGGATATATAAAGACGCACTATAGAATGAAGATGACAAAACGTCAGAACAAAGGAACAAGAATGAATATTATATTATCGGACGTAATTGGTAATATAATCATGAGGAAATTCATGAAGGTGAAAATCAGAAATACAATTGTTGAAATGCAATTGGACACTGGTAGTGATATCATCATCATAAACGAAAAAAAACAAACAAACGAAAAAAAAAACGTAGAAATATATCGGTAAACCGAAATTAATTAAATTTAAAAAGATAGCACATGTTACGTTTATATATTTCTTTTGCAAGATTTTTGATGTGACATCGTGTGTTGAAACAGATATTGTTGTATTTAGGAATGGTCATTTTGCCAGTTTAGTCAATAAAAACACACGCACTATATATTTGGTGTTACTTTGCTTCAGCGTTATTTATTTTTTACATTAATCTTAATCTTACTTCGGCCACAGGAGTGTGACGAAAGAACTCTGGCCGAAATAAGATTAAGATTAATGTAAAAAATAAATAACGCTGAAGCAAAATAACACCAAATATATAGTGCGTGTGTTTTTATTGGCTAAACTGGCAAAATGACCATTCCTAAATACAACGATAGCACATGGTGTTATGGGAAAAAGATGATATTTTCTCGGTGAATTTGTATGTAGTGTAACATTTCGAGGTCAAACGAAAAAGGCAAAGATATATGTATAAAAAGATTCACCTAATCTATTTGGCACAGAATGGATGGAACTATTCTAGTTGTAGGATACCTCCATAAGTGTTCTGTGTGGAAATGTATTTGGGTCAGTCAAAGATTCAAATGAGGCCGAAGGACTGAATAAAAAAAATAAATAAATACAAGATTTCCAGACTTTTTTTTTTGAAGAATTGGGTTGTACAAAAACAAAAGCTAAGATCGCTGTAAAGTAAAGTGCAACACCGGTCTTTAGGCCAAAACGGAATGTACAATTCGCAGCAACAGACCAGGTTAACAAAGAACTTGAAAGACTGGAACGTCTTGATATAATTGAAAAGAGAGACTACGCCGACTGGGCAGCACCGACAGTTTACGCGAAAAAGAATAACAAACTAAGAGTTTGTGCAGATTTTTCAACTGGGTTGAATGATTGTTTAGTTGCACATAACTACCCATTGCTCAGTCCGGAGGAAGTGTTTGCAAAATTGAATGGAAGAAAATCGTTCTCTCAATTAGACCTCTAGGGGGCATATTTTTTTTTTGTTCCTTCTCGATCCATGTCTGGCTCATAAGGGCCGGTTTCCCGGCTTCTTGGCGTATAGGTTCCCCACCTGGAGGGAACGTCGGTCCGTCGCAGGTGATCTGCAAGATGCAGGAGGAAAGAGTGAGAGAAAGTTGTGGTGAAAGAGTCAGCAGAAGTTCGCCATTACCTTCTGCCGGAGCCGCGTGGAGCCTAGGTGTTTTCGCTCATAAACACACACATCGCCCGGTCTGAGATTCAAACCCGCGATCCCTCGACCGCGAGTCCGCTGCTCTATCCACTAGGCCAAGTGCCTCCACAGAATTTTACGTGGCGTGCTAACGATTCCGCTAGGTCGTCGCCTTGATTCGGGGGCATATCTACAAATACAAGTAGAAGAAGAATGCGCACATTTATTAATAATTAACAAACTCCGCGGCTTATTTAAATTTAAGCGGCTTCCCTTCAGTGTAAAAGTGGCTCCTGCCTTATTTCAGTAAATAATGGATGTAACGCTGAGTGACTGCGATTTCGCTATCGCCTATCTAGACGATAGTTTAATAAAATGTAAAACACAGGAACAATACTTTGAACATGTTAAAAGAGTATTTGAGAAAAAAAGCGAATGTGGGTTCAAGTTAATGTAGGAAAAATGTGAGTTCTTGTTGAATAAAATCAAATACTTAGGACAAGTAATTGACAAAAACGGAAGAAAACCTGATCCACCAAGGGCAATGGCAATAAAGAATATGCCCACACCGAAAAATGTAACTATGCTGCAGGCATTCTTGGGTTTAGTTAACTAATTCCAAATCTATATTCCAAGCATACTTAATGTAAGGGTCCCATTCAATGATCTGCCGAAAAAGGAATATAAAATGATGTTGGACAGATAAGTGCCAGAATGCATTCGATGATTTGGAAAATATTTTAACTTCGGACTTACTACTGACACATTTTATCCAAAGTTGGAAACTATACCGGCTACAGATGCAAGTGAGTACGGTATAGGAGCCGTACTTCTGCATAAATACGAAGATGACAGTAAAAAGGTTATAGTTCATGCGTCAAGGTCGTTATTGCCAGCAGAATTTATTCTAATCACTGAGCTATGCGCCTTCACACAGACACGCATATATGTATTCTGAATGATTAATACGGAAGACTGTACTGGAAGCTTTATTTAGGACAACAATCGTTTCAGCTTGCTTCTAGTATATGGGGGACGATGTAATGGAATCGAATGCACCTAACAGTGCAGAAGAAACCTCCTCAAGCCACATTATGCGCTTCAGTGTTACAAGATGTACATCTCGTTGATATGTGTGGCAAGATACCGTCTAAGAATCCATACATCAGAAAAAGAAATG
>NC_042999.1:68950313-68952813 GCF_006345805.1 Octopus sinensis | reverse complement strand
TATGTATGTTTGTATATACGAAGTGGTATCAAAAAGTTCCCAGATTAGCTCTGTAGCGCGCCAACAAATGGCAGCAGACTGTTGCACGTGCACTGAGAGCTTTGAGTGACCTTCATAAGGTAGTGTGCCGAAGGATATCACTGTGCTTGCTTCGCAAGTTGTGAAATTTGTATTTTTGTGATCATGTGTATGCTGTAGTCTGCGATTTTGTCATGGACAGGAAGTTGAAACAAAGAGCCAACGTGAAATTTTGCGTTAAACTTGGGAAGTCTGATACAGAGACATTGAGCATGCGTCGGCAAGGTTACAGCGACAAGGCAATGTTTTGAGTGGCATTGGCGCTTCAAAAGCGGAAGAACGCCATTGGAAGAGGATGAACGATTTGGAAAGACCTGCCACGAGCTTCACTTCCAGAAAAGTGATGAAAATTCATCCTCTTGCGCATGAGGAACGTAAGAGGATAATCATTGATATTGGTGATATTGTTGTTCTGTCGCATGGACGCGTGCAGGCAATCCTAAAGTCTGAATTGAGCATGCGGCCTGTCTCTGCCTAGTTTGTCCCCTGCCTGCTGACCACTGAGCAGAAACAACATCGCGTCGAAGTCTGTCAAGATCTCGGTCCTTAATCATCATTCATGTCGAGGACCATCACGGTGACGAATGTTGTGTCTACGGGTATGACTGTGAGACGAAGCAGTAGTCATCACAATGGAAGTCTGCTACGGAGGCATTGAGCATGCTTCGGCAAGGCACGACAGAGCCACAGCTGAATCAAGAGCATGCTCATCATTTTTTCCGAGATCTGTGGTATTGTACATCGAGAATTGGTTCCCCGGGGTCAGACAGGTAATCGAGTGTGCTACTGCAACCTTTTGAAGCGTTTGAGTGAGGACATTCAGCGAAAGCGATTGGATGTATGAAGCATAAAGAATTGAATTCTTTACGACGACAATGACTTTTGTCACCGAGCTCTCCTCACTCGTGATTTTTGACAGATTTAGCACCTACGGACTTCCATCTCTTCCTCAAGATGAACATTCAGATCACAGGTTACCGTTTTAACATAATTGTCGAGATCCACAGTGATTTGTAGGTCCTCGACATGCTTACGGAAAATGACTTCCAGACCGGATTCCAAAATTGGCAGAAACGCTGTGACTAGTGTATTGCTGCACAAGGTGACTATTCTGAGGGAGATGGTACTAAAACTTAGGTAAATAACTTATTTTTTTGATAGTATGTTGTCAACTTAATGTGACAGTCCCATGAGAGGGAAGAATGCTATTGTTACTTAGCCCTAGGTAACACCGTTTGGTGTTTCCTGACTCATCATATTTTCAAAGGAGAGAGGAAATATGTCAAGTCCAACAGGAAACGGTGTTTCCTAGGGCTAAATAACAGTAGCATTCTTCCCTTTGATGGGACTATAGCTAAGTTGGCAACATACTATCACTTTATCATGCTGCTACTGTATAAATCTTTCTGAGAGATTTAGAAATGTATTATTTCTATTTTAAAGTTATTTTTTATTAAACATAACTAGACCAGGAACATTATATATATATATAATATATATATATATATATATATATATATACATATATACTACATACATACAAACATACACACATGCGTGTATGTGTCTGTGTAACTTATTCAGTACGTTTATAAACAGGGCTGATTTTGGTGTTTCTCTGTAAATTGAAAAGATTATGAAATATAATGATTTTTTTCGAATCTTATTAGAATCTCACCAGCGGCGTCTGCATCAATTTGGTCAATCCCAGAGAAACTGTCTGTTTATATACTCCACAATTACAGTAACTACAGAAAACTAGAGCTACTATATACATACATACATACATACATACATACATATTTACATACACACACACACACACACACACACACACACACACATATATATATATATATATATATACATACACACACACGCACATACACACAGAAAAAGAGAGAGATAGCTGAGAAAGACCTTTGGAGTTTTTGCTGTTTTTGTTATTTATATTTGATATGTGTGTATGTGTGTGTTTTGACACATACATACACTCAGACACACCACATATATATATATATGCATATACATATATATATATATATACATATACATATATATATATGCATATACATATATATATACATGTACACATATACATATATATACACATATACACACACACATATATATATATATATATATATATAATATATATATATATATATATATATATATATATATACACATATATAAATATATATATTGGATGGGCTTCTGGACAGTTTCCCTGTTATCAAATTTCACTCAATGATCTTCAATTTTTGCTACTCATAACTGTAATTGCTATTTTATTGTACTTAAACTATTGTTATTGTACTCGTTAATGTCCTCGTAAATACAACGACAATGAAACTGTGTTGAATTGAATTAAATTAAACTGGAATTCATTGAATTAAAACAAATATGTTTGCACTAAAGC
>NC_042999.1:68922813-68940313 GCF_006345805.1 Octopus sinensis | reverse complement strand
TTAAATAGACATGAATAATAACTCATTGCAAAAATGAGTAAGAACACAATACCTATGTAATACTAACGTCTTTTTTAGCTTTACGCGAACTACCGAGCAGATGCTGCTGTATAAGGCAGCGATCCAACCGCGAAAGATGGGACCGAAACCAGCCGCTTTAAGGACAACCTTCAAGTAATGATGGTCTACCCTATCGAAAGCTTTTGATTGATCCAAATTTATCAGAGCCCCACCCATGCCAGGATTCTTAACTGCCCTGTCTATGATTTAGCGCATCAGATGGAGGTTGTCATTAATACACCTACCCGGCACGGCGCACGTTTGCGCCTTGTCGACTAGTTTCTCGATGACAAACGCCAACCACTCGGCTAACACCTTGGCCAAATTTTCAAATCTGCGTTGAGTAGAGTGATGGGCCTGAAGTTATCTATGACGTTCCCCTTGTTTGGATCTTTCTTTAGCAGTGCCACCGATCCTCGCTTTACAAAGACGGAGATGCTCCCGTTTTGCTGCCAGTTGCAGTAGACAGCTGCCAAGACGCCTCCAAACAAGTCTGGCATATGACAATAAAGTTCGTAGGGCAGACCATCCAATCCTGGTGACTTGTCTCTTGCGCAGCCTACCATCGCATCCCGTACGTCCGCGGTTGTGATGGGTTTTTCACAACACTCCGCCTCTCTTGCTGAGAGTTGTGACAGGCCATGCAGGTAGGCACTAAAGTCCTCTCTACGTTCTGATCCACCAGTTGTCCCGAACAGTCGGGCAAAGTGTTGTTGAAAAGCCTCACACATCCTTTCAAGCTCGAGTAATTCGCGCCCTTGTTCATCTGTAAGTGACCTGATGGTGGCTCTGTTGCTTCGTTGCGCCTCCACCATTCGGGCCTCTCGGATAGATAGATAGATAGATAGGTAGATAGATAGATAGATAGATAGATAGATAGATAGATAGATAGATAGATAGATAGATAGATAGATAGATAGATAGATACATACATACATACATACATACATACATACATACATACATACACACATACATACATATGAATATTCCAACGTTCACAAATGCTGTGTGAGAATGCCTTAAATGGCTTTACAGTCTCCGATATCGTGAGTTCTCCGCCGATTTCCATGATGTCCATGTACTGAAATCGTTGAGTATTATGCTATCTGTTTCAATTATAAGAATGATGACAGACTTTTAATTTGTCGTAATCTATTTTATTCTATGCCTGCGATTGTTACTAGATTCTCTGCTTTTTTATTTCGCTTCAACACAGCAATATAATTATATGGTATTGGAATTGCTCTTCGTGTGTTATGTGTGTGTGTATATATGTGTGTGCGAGCGCTCATAGCACAGGGAATATCAGAGCTTACGCATACATATTACCACAATACATCCATGTTAATTACCTATTCTCTTTGTGTATATGGTACTACATGTTCCAATGTGTCCTTCCATGATTTAATTCAACAGGCTGCTATCTGAGAGAAATTTAGCTGCTATATCTTACAATTCATGCGCCTGCACAAAGATTTTCCCTCGTTAGCTCGAAGTAAGCTTTGTTCTTGTTAAGCATTACAGATCAGTCACATTCGAACAAAGCTATGGTGAAAAGTGTTCCAGGTATGAAAATTCCGTATTTCATACATCGAGAAACTATAATATCATTTGATATAGCCTTTAAGGTTTGGCTACTCTTTTCAGCAGGTTGAGAGACTATAAGCCAGTTGCTTAAACAAAAACAAATTGTCTGCAGAGAAACGCTGTTCCTTCCTCTTTTATCCTTCCTCTTCCTGCTTCCTTCCTTTTCCTCTTTCTATCTTCCTATTCTTCCTTCTTCCTCTACCTTCTCTTCCCTCTATTTTACGCACTCAATTTCATATTTTCAACGTAGGCTAGTCAGTTTATTACTTTAGTAATTCGGTCGATTTTAGTTTGTTGTTTTTTTTTTTTACTTTTTTCTTATTTAATTCGGGAATCATAGCAGAGGAGGCTTTTAGCTCACGTATACACATATTTGATGCATAACCATCATCACAATATGATTAAATTATTATTGCTAAAATTTAAGATGATGTCAGACATATGTGTTATTTGGTAGTCAATTGGTAGAGTGATGGACTAAATGCATGATGGTAATTAGTAAATCGAGGGAAGTAACCAAGTCCATCCGGGTCCTCAGCAATGTCCTGAGACCGATTCGCCACATTTTAATCATCACCCTCTCCATCATTTCATCATCAACATTATCGTCTTCATCATCATTACTATAATTATACCAATTACTCATCCAATCACCTACACCGCAACCACTACCACCTCCATCATCATCACCACCACCACAACCTCCACTACCCCCACCGTCCCCATCATCATCATCACTATCAACGTCAATATCATCATTCTCATCATTACTACCATCATCACCATCAACACCTTCACCATTATCCACATCACTATCCCGATCGCCATCATCATCATCATCATTACTACTGCCATCGCCACCATCTTAATCTTCTAATCACCACAATCAAAAACCACAACCGCCACCACCACCACCACCACCACCACCTCCACCTCTACCATCATAACCATCCCACCACCACCACCACCACAATCACAACCTCTACCATCACAACCACCATCATAATCACCCCACCACCACCACCACCACCGCCGCCATGCCCGCCATTACCAAAGCTATTGTTTATTGTGTTCTTCGCCGCCATTTCCTTAAGTTAGCGGAAATCTTGTTCGCTTTAATAGACTGAGAAATTGATTTCCAATCAGCAGATATATTAAAATCAATTTATTCTATTTAATCTCGGCTGTTAGTTCATATAAAAGATTCTCATTTATATCTTGGTAGTTTTATTGATTTATTTACATATTTATTTTATTACTTGTCTATTTACTCTTTAATAATTTTCGATTTGCTTATTATTATTATTATTATTATTATTATTATTATTATTATTATTATTATTATTATTATTATTATATTATTATTATTATTATTATTATTATTATTATTATTATCATCATCATTATCATTATTATTATTAGTAGTAGTAGTAGTATTATTATTATAATTGTTGTTGTTGTTGTTGTTGTTATCATTATTGTTATTATTGTTTTTATTATTAACAGTATTGTTGTTGTTATTATTATTATTGTTGTTGTTGTTTTTTATTATTATTGTTTTAGTTGTTATTTGTACGTTTGTTCGGTTCGTTCTTATCAGTTCATTTCATGATCAGAACACCCAGCTCCGCCCAAAGCGATTATTTGATTGGGTGAATAAAGATAGCAGTCAAATCTCTCTACTCCACTCTATGTCTCTGTCTAGTTCTTTCCCTCTCTTTCTCTCTCTTTCTCTTTCACTGTATATGTGTGTGTGTGTGCGTGTGTGTGTGTAAGCACTCGCAAATTACATATATATATATATATATATTATATATATATATATATATATATTATATATATATATATACATACATATGTATGTATGTATGTATAGATAGATAGATACATATATATAGAGAGAGAGAGGGGTAGGAGAGAGAGATATAAACAGAAATTAATTCATGCATTCAATAGATAGATAGATAGATAGATAGATAGATAGATAGATAGATAGATAGATAGATAGATAGATAGATAGATAGATAGATAGATAGATAGATAGATAGATAGATAGACAGATAAACAGACAAACAGACAGTCAGAAAGAGAGATACGTTTGTTAGATAGACAGACATCAAAACTCATCTGAAGCCAACGATATGGATTGGTTTTAAATATGCTTATGTGTGAGAAATGCATGTAGACTTAAGTATCCACAGTAATGATGCAGTCTCAGAAATTTACACATACATACACACATGCACATGCATACGCACACATACATGCACACACACACACTCACACATACAGACATATGGAGATCGGTCGGTCGGTAGATAGGTAGGTAGGTTTTATAATTTTTTAATTTGAATTCGTCCATATGGCAGAAGCTGGTTTCTAAGGGGAAAAAAAGAACAAAGCTGAATTGCCGGAGCTTGGATAAAGAAAACGATGAGTTAAATGTTGGACCTTAGAAAAGTCTTGCATATTTTTACTGTTCCGCTTGCAGGCCGTATTTGCAAAGTGTCTTTTTGAGATTAACACTTGGTCATTCACTATAATAAGAAGTTTACTTCCCCAACACATGGTCCTGGGTTCAGTTCCACTGCATTGCACTTTGGGCTGATCCAAGCCTTGTAAGTAAATCTGATAGACGGAAACTGAAAGAAACCTGTCATGTGTGTGTGTATATATATATATATATAATCTGTATATATATACACTAACACACGCACACACACACACGTGCACACACACACACACACGCAAGCACACGCACACACGCTCGCACACACACACACACACACATATGTACGTATGTACGTATGTAACCCTTGAAGGGTTTTAATCGAACAAATCGACTTGCAGTGCATATTTTTTAAAGTCTGATACTGTACTTAATCTGTCGGCTCCTCTTTGACGATCCGCTAATCTACTACTACTACTACTACTACTACTACTACTACTACTACTACTATTACTGCCGCTGATGCTGTCTAAATCTTAACCACTTCCGTCTACGCCAGCCAACATCCCTCATCTCAAAATTGTATTATTATTGCAATATAATTCTATTCCTATTACAACTACAGTCAATGGTATTAGTGTTAATAATACAAGCAGTAGTAGGTGGTGGTAGGTGTGGTGATGCTAGGGGGGTGATAATGTTATTACTGTTGTTGTTGTTATTGTTGTTGTTACTACAGTTCGTTCCAATTGAATTCATTGTTGTATTATCAGATTACCAGATTACAAGATCACCGGAGTACAAGTTCGCTAGAGTACCAGATCGACAGAGTACCAGATCACCAGTGTACCATACAACCAGACTACCATACCACCAGCCTACCATACCACCAGGCTACCATACCACCAGAGTGCTAGATAACCAGATTACTAGATCACCAGAGTGCCAGTTCACTAGAGTACCAGATCGCCAGAGTACCAGATCACCAGTGTACCATACAACCAGACTACCATACCACCAGCCTACCATACCACCAGCCTACCATACCACCAGGCTACCATACCACCAGAGTGCTAGATAACCAGATTACTAGATCACCAGAGTGCCAGTTCACTAGAGTACAAGATCGCCAACGTACCAGATCACCAGTGTACCATACAACCAGACTACCATACCACCAGCCTACCATACCACCAGGCTACCATACCACCAGAGTGCTAGATAACCAGATTACTAGATCACCAGAGTGCCAGTTCACTAGAGTACCAGATCGCCAGAGTACCAGATCACCAAAGTACCAGCAGAGTACTAGATCACTAGAGTACCAGGTTATCAAATCACTAAGCCATCAGTGTATCCCGTCGCGGTAGGCGTCGCCACCAAACACATAATCATCCTATTGTAATCGCATAACATAGATACGCATAGATACGCATCAATAACACGCTTCATTGATGATAACGACAACGACGACGACAACATCAACAACAACAATGATAATTTGCCTTATCATTCCGTGCCAACTCTACCGTGACGTGGGGCTAGTCAGAGTCAATTACATCTCGCTCACACATAACACAGTCAGTGAACCGTGCCTTTCCTGCAATCTTCTTTTTACTTTCTCCATTCACCCAGGCTGCTGTTATCTGAGAACAATACAGACATTGAAAACGCATTCGCTCACACACACACACACACACACACACACACCTGATACACGTACGCGTATCTATATATGCAGACCATTTTAATTCATACTCGTTTAATTGAAATATGCATATATATATATATATACAGGAATACACAAACTAGCACGTGCGCATGGCGCGCAGACGGACGTGCAAGGACGCATAAAAACATGCATTTGCACAAAAGAGTTCATGAAACGAGACGAGCTACGATAAAGCAAAAAATAAAATTCCTCTAACCCAAAGACAGGTATGGGGTTTCAATTCTTAATTGGAACGATTTCATTTCTTTGATACTCTTGACAAAGACCAAGCTAAATGCTGACAATGTGTTCACTTACGCATCCCCATCCGCGTACACAAACACGTAAACACATACCTATTTCTTTACTGCCCACAAGGGGCTACACACAGAGGGGACAAACAAGGACAGACAAACGAATTACGTCGATTGTATCAACCCCAGTGCGTTACTGGTACTTATTTAATCGACCCTGAAAGGATGAAAGTCAAAGTCGACCTCGACGGAATTTGAACTCAGAACAAAGGTCTTTTACCCCGTTGACTCTAATATATTCATCCGTTCCTTAAGAGGTTTTCTTTATCGTCCTGTAGTGTCCAATGAAAACCATCCTCCTTACCAAGCAGGGTTGATAAGATTGCCGGGTTAGTGACAGGTTGTTCTAAGTACATGTTACCAACCAGTATCGTTAATGGGGATCTAATATATATATATATATATATATATATATATATATATATATAATACTCTTTTCACTCCCGTATAACAAACCACAGTTCTCTTTCTGCGGTGCTATTTTTGTAACACACATGGTAATTTTGGAGGGAAAATACGAATTCATTCGTCTATATGGATTTGGTAGTGCTGACTATCTTCTACTATCTCCGATGGCACGGGATCGGGATGCAAGAGGTAGGTAAATAGCATTTGCAAATCTATAACTTAATGGAATGTTGTACCGAAGACGGGAATGAATTCTTTATAATTCTAACCCAGAAACGCGTCCACAACTAACCGTTATTTTTCCCTTCTTTTTGCATATGTGAGTTACAAGTAAATGTTATATGTGGAGCTATATTTGTAGAAAATAGGAATTTGCCACCGAACATGTGTTGTGGTCTCAAGAAAAATGGCAAACTGTGCATTTCAGTGATGTATCTAAGTTTATGTTATTTGGCTCAGATGGGAAAATGTACGTTCGTTGAAAAGTAGGTGAAAAATTGTCGCCTAAATGCCTTAAGACTAGTGTTAAATTCGGTGGAGGAAGTGTCATGGTTTGGGGAATGATATCTGGAGATGGTGTGGGCTCTTTGATGCGATTACACGGAAAGGTAAATGCAGGAGTTTATAAACAACTTGTAAAAGATCATGTCTTGCCTGTGCTGAGAAATTCAACTAAGCGACCACCCATATTCATGCTGGACAATGCCCCATGTCACAAGGCTAAGGTGGTCATGAACTTCCTCAAGGCTGAAAAGGTTATTATTATGGATTGGCCTGCTCAAAGCCCAGATCTCAATCCTATTGAAAATGTGTGGAATATTCTAGGAGAACGTTCGAAAGCCAGAAATCCTAAAACAACCGAGCAATTATGGAATGCCCTCCAGGAAAAATGGAATAAGATCACCTAGCAAGAAATTGAAAATTTAATTTCCTCATGCAGTCGAAGATGTCAAAGTGTGATTGAAGCTAAAGGGCTTCACACTAAATATTAAATAATTCCAGTATTCTCTGTCATTTTTGATTATTTTGTTATATTTTCAACCGTTCTGATCATTTTGGCCGGCATAGGTTTTGCAGTAAATCACTAAATCATCCATAACTTTTGTATTATACTCTCAAATTACACTAAAATCTCAGACAATAACAATTAATATTGTATTTATTGTCTGTGAAAATTATAGAACATAAAACAACTCTGATAAAAAAGTATACCAACTTTTCTAACGAAAACAATGCCGTTCTGAACATTTTGGCCGCAACTGTATATATATATATATATATATATATATATATATTATATATATATATATAGATATATATATATAATATATAAATAAAGAATGGAGTCGAACGAAGATGTTAACAAATCCTTTACTCTCGACATACGTTTCGAAGACAACATGGTTTCATTCCAAAGGAATAAAGGGTGCATTATGCAATCTTCTCATCAGGAAAGAAAGGGAGCCTCTCTCGACAACAAGACAAACAAAAATTTCGATGACTGCCTACATGGTAAACAAATAGGTTGTTCCTACCTATTATTCCTTTAACCCTTCTCTTCCTACTATCTATCTTTGACGTCAATTCTTCTAACGGTTTTTTTAAAAACACTCATTATCGTTTTGTTTACCATGTAGGCAGTCATCGAAATTTTTGTTTGTCTTGTTGTCGAGAGAGGCTCCCTTTCTTTCCTGATGAGAAGATTGCATAATGCACCCTTTATTCCTTTAGAATGAAACCATGTTGTCTTCGAAACATATGTCGAGAGTAAAGGAATTTTGTTAACATCTTCGTTCGACTCCATTCTTTCATTTATTCATATACAACACACAAATTTCTGCACGTGAACCCGGAGTTTCTACCCTTGGACAAGTCGCTTCAACCTTGTTTCTGACGTGAATTTGCTACCCAGGTTTCGGTTCAACGAATTTTCCATGCTGACGATAAACATAGGATAATTCATTCACCTATTTAAATATTCTTGAACCGAAACCTGGGTAGCAAATTCACGTCAGAAACAAGGTTGAAGCGACTTGTCCAAGGGTAGAAACTCCGGGTTCACGTGCAGAAATTTGTGTGTTGTATATGAATAAATGAAAGAATGGAGTCGAACGAAGATGTTAACAAAATTCCTTTACTCTCGACATATGTTTCGAAGACAACATATATATATATATATATATATATATATATATATATATATATTATATATATATATATATATATTATATATATATATATGTATGTATGTATGTATGTATGTATGTATGAATGTATGTATGTATGTATGTATGTATGTATGTGTATGTATGTATACATATATATATATACATACATACATACATACATACATACATACATACATACATACATACATACATACATACATACATACATACATACATACAGGCTACCCTGTAATTCAAGATTATCACAGAGTTTCGCTTTTCAGTTGGACCTATTTCATTCGATTGATGTTCTTCTTCACAGATCACCGAAATATATCAAAATATTCTATCTGTTTCTCCGAACTTAATTGTCTTTGAGCTTAGTAAAGATTCAATAGAATGCCAGAATCAACTACCTGATGTGTTCAGTCACGTTCTTTCACGTCTTTAACTTGAATACAAAATGTCGCTGAAATTGGCTTCAAATTTAAACCACCCGTGTTCGATAAAAGGCCACTCAAAGCATGTTTTCTTCTGTTTAATTTAGAAATTATCAATGTTTCATGACTTTTCTACATTAATCATGAAAATTGAAACGTGTTGAGAGATGGCAACAATTTACTCAAATCTCGAAAACATAGCAAAGGAATTTAGAAGAATAAATAAGAATAAATAATGACAGTGTTCTACAACTCAACTGTCCAGGATTCAATTCTAGCATCTCTCAGTTTCTCGAACTTCAGTTTCAGGCTGTTTTCCCGGTCACACACTTATCAGCAAGGGTTTCTCTAAATAGCTTCAGATACGAGGGACGTTCAATAAGTAATGCCTCTGACCCACTTGCAATTGTTTGATCTAGCTGAAACTTTGCATGTGCAATCATTTCTATCTCTATAGAGTAAGTGGCAAATTACAGCTCTGAATTAATTGTGGTTTCTGATTTACAGGTGTTTGAACAGAGTCACGTGTGAAATGGAGCCTGTTGAGTGTCGAGCGGTGATCCGGTTTTTGTATTTGAAAGGACGCACACCACGGGAGACTTTTGATGAAATGAAAGTAACTTATGGTGATGATGCCCCATCATATGACCTTGTAAAACGCTGGCATCGTGAATTCAAACATGGTCGGAACTCTGTGGAAACAGCTCCTAGATCTGGTCACCCCTTCTGCCATTGATGAGGCATCTGTCCGTCAAGTTGAGACTGCCATTTTGGAAGATCGACGCATAATTATTCGCCAAATAGCCCATGAGGTCAAGATTAGTACCGGGTCTGTGGAAACTATCATTCATGACCATTTGCATATGCAAAAGGTGTCTGCCAGATGGATTCCCAGGTTGCTCACGCCTTTCCAGAAGAAAGAACGCGTCGAGTGCTCGAGGGTGAATTTGGAGATGTGCCAAGAAGATGAGTCAGAATTTTTCAAAAGACTGATTACTCAGGATGAAACCTGGGTCCATCACGATGATCCAGAGACCAAAGCCCAGTCAATGCAGTGGAAGCACCGTGACTCACCCCCTCCAAAGAAGGCAAAGGTGCAGCCCTCCGCTGGCAAGGTCATGCTCACAGTCTTCTGGAACCAGGACGGAGTAGTGATCACAGATTTCCTGGCAAAGGGTACCACAATTGCAGGAGCTTATTATGCTTCACTTTTGAGGAAATTAAAAGAAGTTATCAAAATCAAGAGGCGGGGCAAGATCAGCAAAGGCATCCTCCTCCTGCAGGACAACGCCCCGGTCCAGAACTCGCTTGTCGCCAGATCAGAAGCACAGGCGTATGGCTATGAACTCCTCCCCCATCCCCCTACTTTCCTGACCTTGCACCCTCTGATTTTCACCTCTTCCCAGTCATGAAGTTGTTTTTGAAAGGAAAGCGTTTCCCAGATGATGCAGCCTTGATTTCTGAAGTCACGTTCAGGTTGGAGGACCAAGCTGGGGCCTTCTACAAAAACGGTATCCAGAGCTGCATCAAACAATGGGAGAAATGCGTAACTCTGGGTGGTTCCTATGTAGAAAAAGACTAATAACTGTGCCAAGTTTCGTTGCTCTACTACTATGGGAAGTGGGGCAGGGGCATTACTTATTGAACGCCCCTCGTATGTTTTAATCTTAGCAAAAAATATGATTTTATATGCTTAAAATGTTTGACGTATCTGTTACGGCTTCTTCACGGTAGTTCAAATGTCGCCGAGATCAACTTTGTCTTTCACCCCCGCCCCCTCGGGGTTAATAAAATACGATATCAGACATTTAAGAAGGTCGACGGTATCGACTACGCCCTCGTTTCAAAATTGCTAGCTTTGTGCCAAAATTTAAAACCATTATCATTATTATTATTTTTATTATTGTTGTTGTTGTTGTTTTGTAGGGCCTACTTTGCCTTTCATCTTTTTGGGGTCGATAGAATACTAGTTCAGCACAGGCGCCGATTCAATCGACTAATCCCTCCCCCAAAAAATTCAGACACAATCCATTATTATTATTATTATTATTATTATTATTATTATTATTATTAGTATTATTATTATTATTATTATTATTATCATTATTATCATTATCATCATTATTATCATTATTATCATCATCATCATCATCATCATCATCATCATCATCATCAATATTATTATTATTGATGTTGTTGTTGCTGCTGCTGCTGCTGCTGCTGCTGTTGTTGTTGTTGTTGTTGTTGTTGTTGTTGCTGTTGTAATACAAGGGTAATAATCGTTTCTTCACTTTTTCTTGAGAGAACAGGGGTCTTTAAAAAAAAAAGACGAAATAAAAACACAAAGAAATAAAAAGTAGGGGTTATTTCATTGTGTGATACTAAAAACTATAAATACATCGTAATAACGATGATTAAAAAGATGAAGAATTTGATTAGAAGCTGCAGCCGTAATCAGGGGACATTCACCAGTTAGAACATCCGTTCGCCTTATCAATAACAGGAAGGACGTTAGCAATAGGGTCTCTACTAACATCATCACTACCATCGCTACATTAACGCCACCAGTGATAATTAGGGCAACAACATAAACGTTTACATCCCCCACCACCACCATCACCAAAAACAACAGTAGCAGCAACAACAACAACAGCCACAGCGTTTACAATGATGCCACTTCTAACGCCAGCATCACCGGTTCTCGCCGAGCCATAGAATCCGGCGAATGTATATATTATGGAGAATATACATGCTTGATTGTATGGTGTATACGAGTGTATACGAGTGAATTCTTCCCCTGGACGTGATGCCGGTCCGTCACAGGGTTACTCTTTTACTCTTTTAACTGTTTCAGTCATTTGACTGTGGCCATGCTGGAGCACCGCCTTTAGTCGAGCAAATCGACCCCATGACTTATTCGTTGTAAGCCTAGTACTTATTCTATCAGCCTCTCTTTGCCGACCCGCTAAGTTACAGGAACGCAAACACACCAGCATCGGTTGTCAAGCGATGTTGGGGGAGACAAACACAGACACACAACACACACACACACACACACACACACACACACACACACACACACACACACGCACACACACACACATATATATATATATATATACGACGGGCTTCTTTCAGTTTCCGTCTACCAAATCCACTCGCAAACATATACATACATATATACGTATGTTTCCGCCTATCAAATCCACTCACAAGTCTTTGGTCGGCCCGAGGCTATAGAAAGAAGACATTTGAAAAGGTACCACGCAGTGGGACTGAGCCCGGAACCATGGGGTTGGTAAGCAAGCTACTTACCACACAGCCACTCCTGCGCTCAGTTTTGTCTGCTGACTGAACTACAGCAACGTTTAATGAAGTGTTTTGCTCAAGGACACAACGCATCGCCCAGTCCTGAAATCGAAACCACAATCTTACGATCATGAATCTAACACCCTAAACACTAAGCCACACGCCCCCACGCATCACCACTTAGAATAATAATGGTTTCAAATTTAGGCGCAAGGCCAGCAATTTTGGGGGCGGGGGTAAGTCAATAACATCGACCCCAGTGCATAACTGGTACTTGTTTTATCGATCCCGAAAGGATGAAAGGTAAAGCCGACCCCAGCGGCACTTGAACTCAGAAAGTAAAGACGGACGAAATACCGCTAAACATTTTGTCCGCTGTGATAACGATTCCGCCAGCCTTTATCCATCACTAACAATAACAATAACATGAACATTTACATCATCACAACTAAAAACAACGGCAACAGTAACACCACCACTACCACCACTACTACAAGGAACAACAACAACAACAACTACTACTACTACTACTACTACTACTACAACTACTACTACTACTACTACTACTGCTGCTGCTGCTGCTGCTGCTGCTGCTACTACTACTATTACTACCACTTGTACCACTACTTCTACTACTACTATTGCTATTACTTCTACTACTACTCCTACTACTGCTATTACTACTACTTCTACTACTACTACTACTACTACTATTACTATTACTACTACGTCTACTACTACTACTATTACTATAACTACTACTACTACTACTACTACTACTACTACTACTACTACTACTACTACAGCTATAGCACCGCCACCAGGAACAACAAGAGCAACAGCAACAAGTGCGGTACAATCACACTCCTCATTACCGCCAACAACGAGTCAGTGTTGGATTCTTTAAATGGTTGCTCAACCTGCTAGAAATAGGAGACAAATCTTCCTCATATCACACTCTACCAACGGATCCATTGTTTATTAGAGTTTTCCGCACATGCGTAAAAGACGGGATAGTCATGGCTGAACCGCTTCTGATCCTAGATCTGCTTGATTAGAGCTGATCTGGAGCTATATAACAACAGCAATAATAAACACTGTCAACAATGACAAAGAGACAATGAGAGAGAGCTTCTACGTGGTCTCTCGAGTTGCTAGAAATAGCAACCAAATTATATCCTTCTGAAATTACACCGTTTTAAGATAATGAGGAGGACATATTGGATAATGACAAATATAATCTGCAGTCTTAGGTGGATAATGACTGAGTGATTGGTTAGTTTTGGGTAATGGACCTGGTACTGAGTCAGAATTGACCTGGGACTAAAAAACAACAAAAATAACAAGTGTGATAGCGACGATGACGGCGATGACGACAGCGGTAAATAAAACAACTGCTAATAACAACAATAGCAATGAAAACAACGGGACAAAAAATACTATGACAACACAACAAAATGATGGCAACTACAACACCACCAACAACAACAACTATAACAAGGGTAGCAACAACAGCGATCACAGGAAGCGCAATGGCCCAGTGGTTAGGGCAGCGGACTTGCTGTCGGAGTATCGCGGTTTCGATTCCCAGATCGGGCGTTGTGTGTGTTTATTGAGCGAAAACACCTAAAGTTCCACGATGCTCCGGCAGCGGGGCAGGGGCACCCCTGTTGTACTCTTTCGCTCCAACTTTCTCTCACTCTTTCTTCCTCTTTCTTGTCCCCGACTTCCTACGCAACCGCTGAGCCTGGACGCGAATTCATCCATCCGTCGATGCTCTCGGTGTCGGGGGTTGACCTGCTTTCTCTTCTGCGGGTCTTACGAATAGCAAAGGACCACGTTTCGGACTTCCCCCACTACAGGACGAAGACCGCTTCGCTCAACAAACAAACAAACAAACAGCAACGACAACACAACAACAATTATAAGAACGATGAGGACGACGTCAACAACAACAGCAAGAACTACGACAACATCAGTAATAAAGATAGCATCAATAAATGCAACAACAACGATAACTATTGCAATGGTAACAATAACAATGGCATCCACAACTGCCACAACGATGACAACGTCAACGATGACAGCATCAACAGCCACGACGACGACGATGACGGCATCAACAGCCACGATGACAGCATCAACAGCCACGACGACGACGATGACAGGATCAACAGCCACGACGACGACGATGACAGCATCAACAGCCACGACGACGACGATGACAGCGTCAACAGCCACGACGACGACGATGACAGCATCAACACCGGCGACGACGACGATGACAGCATCAACAGCCACGACGACGACGATGACAGCATCAACAGCCCCGACGACGACGATGACAGCATCAACAGCCACGACGACGACGATGACAGCGTCAACAGCCACGACGACGACGATGACAGCATCAACAGCCACGACGACGACGATGACAGCATCAACAGCCCCGACGACGACGATGACAGCATCAACAGCCACGACGACGACGATGACAGCGTCAACAGCCACGACGACGACGATGACAGCATCAACAGCCACGGCGACGACGATGACAGCGTCAACAGCCACGACGACGACGATGACAGCGTCAGCAACAGCAACAACAACATCGACTGGAAAATCAATCTACAGAAGGTAGCATGTAATAAATAGCCAATAAGGATATCAAGCGACGCCATATTGTTATCTGCGTAGTGACAGGGAACATTATAAACGGAAGTTTTACAACTAATCTAATTGACTTCCTTTCTTTATCTTAAATATGGAGGAGACGCCGCTGTTCAAAGATGAAAGACCAACTCGTCAGATTTAAGGATTTATAATAACCACCGTATAAATCTTGGCCGTAAATGCCTTCAATGAAATATCTATTGTATGGCGTTTGTGTTATTACTGTCTTTCTGTCTTCTCTCTTTCTCTTTCTTTCTTCTTTCTCTTTCTCTCTTTCCGTTCCGTCTCTGTCTCTGTCTCTCTCTCTTAATCTATATATCTATATATATCTATCTATCATACTATTATTTAGCTATCTATCTATACTTAACTATATCCCTATCTTTTTCGCTTTTCTCTCTCTGGGAGTGTGTATGCACGTGTGAGCCTGCGTGTGTGTGTGTGTGAATAAATATGTGTTTGTGAGAGAGTGTGTGTGTGTGTGTGGTGTGTGTGTGTGTGTGTGTGTGTGTGTGTGTACATGTGTATGTGAATATGTGGGGGAAGTGCACGTGTTTTTGTCATATTGTCTGCTGTATATGTACCTGCAACAGTGCATGTTTGTGTGTGTGTGTGTGTGTGTGTGATTGAGTGTTCATATACGTATATATAAACAGATAAGTGTATGTGTGTGTTTGTGTGTGCATTGTGGGTATATATATTTATATATATACAGAGACATACATATATGTAATGGACTCATATATGCATATATATATATATATATATATTAATATATATTATATATATATATGCACAGAGATACACAACTCACACACATACACACACATTCGCACATATTCATGTGTGTATGTATCTATTTATTTATATAAGCATATATATATCATATATTGAGCATCTACACATTCATTGTGTACATATATCAGTTCTTGCGTGTCTCTGTGTCTATGTATGAATGTACGTGTCTGTATTTGCGAATGTGCGAATCGTAAATGCATACGGAATTAATATCTAATATATAATTAAACAGGATTAAAGCACTGAAAAATATAAACGGAATCGGGATACTGTGAGCTAGCAAATTAAAAGAAATCGCAGTATTTATTCATTTAGTGGGTATTGTTGACATCATTCAATCGCAATGTCTTCTTTCAGTATCTGGTGGCAGCGGAGGCGAGAGTGTTGTTAATCAACGTGCACCAGCTACAAGAAAAAGAGGCGGCACTAATGGAATTTTTATTTGCCGAAACATAACAGAAGCGAATCCAATGATCTAGTATTCTCAGACATGATAAGATTGGGTGGAATTCATTCAATCGATTTGATCATTTGGCTAACAATTCCGGAGAGATATTTTATATGGTTGCGAAATCTGCTTGAAATAGCAACCAAATCACTTTCAGATCAGATCCTACCGTGTTTAGCAAGACATTTTAGACAATGTGGTTCTAACAGGGGATAGGCGTGGCTGTGTAGCAAGAAGATTGTTTCCCTACTACATGATCCGGGGTTCAGTCCCACAGTGTGACACCCTTAGCAAAGCTTTTCTACTATTGCCTTGGACCAACCAAAGCCTTGTGTGTGGATTTGCTAGACAGAAACTGAAAGAAACCTGTCGTATATATATATGTATGTATGTATGTATGTATGTATGTATGTATGTATGTATGTGTATGTATGTATGTATGTATATATACATACATATATATATATATATATATATATATTATATGAAATCCTCCATCCGATTGCGCCCAAATTTGATATGTAGATACCGACGGTATCAGGGCGTGTATAAGTCTTGAAAAAATTACAAAATCGATTCCAGGAGAGAATGCAATCGATAAAGCCGTGGGGACGTGCATTTGTACACGCAAGTACATCAGCTGTTGCTATCGATACGACGCGTACGCGAGAAAAATGCACGTGCAGTTTGCGCAAAAACAGCCGGCTGGCTTGAAATAATGCCACAAAATGGGACGGTCGGACAAGTTGTTTTGAGAAAATACGGTTTAAATGTTTGACATCTCAGCATCGACCATTGGACGTGGGGCGTTTTGCTCGTGTATATATATGTATGTATTTATGTGAGTTTGTTTGTTGTGTCTATTTTTGTCCCCCACCATCGCTTGACAACAAATGTTGATGTGTTTACGTCCTCAAATATTTCAACAGAGCACATATATAAAGATGTGTGTGTGAACACATCTTTATTTTTTTCTGATTCTTGGCTTAACATTAATATATAGATAGCATGTTTATCTTTTCAGTATTCCATAAGTAAATGCCCTGAACAGTCTTTATAGAAACCACCTAATCATTAATATATATATATATATATATATACATATATACATATATACGACGGGCTTCTTTCA